>NC_090958.1:7863030-8165454 GCF_040807025.1 Struthio camelus | reverse complement strand
ATGGCCAACTAAAACTTCAGTTTAGTGAAGCTAGCATGTGGGTTCTCTGGATTCCTTAAACCTTAGATCTTATTTGTTCTTTAACAAGTATAAATGCCTAGTGGTCTAAACATTATTTTCGACTTGTTTTATGATTATTGTTTTTATACTGACTAGAAGGCAAGTGTATTCGCAGGTAATGTGCATAGGAGGTTAGGGACCGATTCTAGGGTGAAATTCCACAGAGACTCTGGTTACAGAAATTGGTCGCTGATGGTATCTAGAGGAAGCTCTTCTCATGAATTCTAACCGACACCTGTAACTTTGAAATCTCCAGATATGAGTTCACTATTAGGTGTTTTCAAACTCTCCCTTAGGCTTAATTTTAACTTTTTAAGTCTTGAACATGCTCTAGTCTCAAGGATTTTTGTCTTCCTTCTGGGCAAAGGAATAGCTCTGTTTCTATCACAATGACAAAAATATGTTAATTGGGGCTTCTTTCATGTCTGGCTACTGATGCATCGGTGATGTGAAGGTTGAGAGTAAATAGCGAAGAGAGGAATGATTAGAAGAATTTATATAAGCAGGTCCTTAGGGCAGAAAACCTTCACCTTGTGCAAATGAGGCTTTTAGACTCCAGGGAAATTATTTGCATAGTAGAATGTAGCCTGCAGGGAGACTAAGAATGAGCTGTGTTCTGTAAAAATCCATCCAAGCTGAGATCTTTATAGAGGACAACACGGGGAGCTATCGATCTTTGCGGAGCGTGGGAAAACCCCAGACTTGACGCAGTGTCAGGGACCTGTGGAGAGTGCCATCCCCCTGGGTCATTCAGCAGGATGCATGAGATGAGAATCCACATAACTAATGCAGAAAACTGGGATTTCCATACTGCTTTTAAATTTTAATTTCTGCATTTAAAACAAAGCAGAGCTATATCAAAAATAACCAAGCCATTTCCACTAGGATAGCATGATTTTTTTTTAAAGCAGGTCATTTTGAACTGACAAGTTGAAAATGTTTGGGTTTTTGTGTGTTTGTTTTTTAAGTAATGGAACTGTAGCTTGTAGTCAGTGATCCCAAACTGACAGAGTTGTGCCAAGCCATTCCCAAATCTGTTTCTCAGTGGGTTTAGCTGCAAAGTCAGGAGTCGGATTCTTTCTCTTGCCTCCAAGAAGATAGTATTTCTCAAAGTTCCCATTAGTGCTTCCTTACGGCAGAGGAGGTGAGTGTGTTAAGATGGTGTCACGCCTTCGTGCGTGGTTTAGACTGGCGTTGGCAGGTTTGTACAGGCCCAGCCTGATGCGGAGGCTGAGCAGAAAAAAAATCCCATGCACACCCTGGCGTTTTTGCTGTGTTCCAGTCAGATCGCTATCTCGATGGGATTCCTTCTTTAGCAGCCGCAAGGATTTCTAGTCTTTCTAGGCTGGCTGCTGGGGTTTGGGTGGGTTGGTTTGTTTTTGGGGTGAGAGGGGTGGCAGGGGATTCTAGCAGTGCCAGCATCGTCTTTCCATGACTCCTGCCCTGAGCCTAGGACATCTCCCATGGAGGCAGCTGAGCGAGAGGTTCATGTGAGGCGGTAGGGGCTGCGGAGCGCAGCAGCCTTTCCTTGCCGCTGAAGGCAGCGGTGACAGCGATGGCAAACGCAGTTGGAGTCGTTCCTGACAGCTTGGTCGCAGCAGTCGCCCTCGAGCTGGTTGCCGTGGTTACTGAGTGGAAGATGCCATCTGCGTGGAGATGAAGGTCTCGATGACGTTGTGAGTGGACGGCAGCAGCTGACTGTGGCTGTTGGTGGAGTCAGAGCTCTGGTAGAGCACGAGGCTGCTGGAGGACACTGTCAAAGGCACAGGCAGAAGTTAACAGCAAACTCTCGCTGCAGCCCCCTTCTCGCGTGCACGCACACTCGCGTTTCCAGCGTGACTAAAATCTCGGCCTAGGACCATAGCTTCTTTTCCTATTTTGTGTGCCGTTATATACCTAGGGCAGGTCCAAAGCTAGCCCGAAAGCATCGTGGCAGATGACCTTCAGGGAGTTGGGATTTGAGCGTTCTAGTTGATAATGTCCTTTCCTGGAGCTGGAAAGTGCCAACCTGAGTCTGTACGTGAAGAAGTCTTGGGCTTTTCAGCTCAAGCTGCCTGCAGGTCTAGCTGCGTGCGGACCCTGATCTTGTTGATACCTTTAAGGTTATTCTCCTCTATGAATTCTGCTGAGGGTCCCATTTTCTCAGTCCTGCCTCACACAGCCTGTACAGACAGTTCCTTGCTGTAAACTGTGCTCTAAATCTATGTGTTTTTTTTTCCTCGTAATGGCTTTCCAGCCCCCCGGGACACTGGTGGAGCCCTCTTAGGGAATGGTAGGCCCTACTTCCCATTTTTCTGAACGGGCATTACGGTGCTGGCCGGAGGAGCTGGGTGATACACGGTTTAAAATAATAGCGGCTGCTGCTCTTACCAGCAGGGCTCGAGGTGAGGCGAGGGCCTGGCTGAAGGTGCTGGATGGCTGTGTCCTGGTTCTGTAAGTGTATCGTTGGCGCCTGTGACACCGGCGTATGGATCCCAGACTCTGTGTGGGTTTCTGAGTCAGAGGTGAACGCCTAGAGAAAAGAAAGTTAACAGTGCCTGGTTTCTGCCTCCCTTTCTGCAGGCACAAGAGATGAGTATTGGGAAGAGTGAGCAGGTGCTGTTTCCAAGGAGATTAAATCCTCCTTGATGACAGAGTGAAGAGCTTGCTCTAGTGCCTCCAGTATTGCAGCTGGTACCACCAGCAAGGTGAGGAGATGGAAAAGACCATCCTGCTGGGATGGCACAGACCACGCACCCCAAAACTTTGGCAGAGGCAAGGAGCTACCTGCAGACTGGTGCAGTTCTGAGGTGGGGGAACAAAGGCATGTGCTAAAGGCTGTTACCTGTTTAGTTGGTGTCAGGTTAGTCAGGGCGCTGAGATTGGCAGTATCTGTTATCACCATGGTTTGTGGTAAGAGGCCTGTATGTGTGTATTGGGCCACTTCAGACTTGGGGCCGTAGAGAGCTGTGCATGAAAGAAAACAAGATCATGTGGATGCTGGAGCTTTGCATGAGAATAATTTGGCTGAGTTGTTCTCCTCATGTACGTGGACCTGCTGTCTGTCTCCGAAACGGTGGGAATGGAGGGACAGGGAGATGAATGCAAGAGAAAAATAATTTCGTAATTAGGACAACAATAACAGAAGGGGAAAATGGAGTGCTGCAAGGCCAAGGACCCAGCAAACGCTCCAGAACAGAGTTATTTCTGATTTGAGCAAACGCATTCGTGCTCTTACCGTGAGGGTTCTGTATCTGGGCCATGGTAGCCATGAAGGGGCTCTGGTTGATGTGGCTCTGGACCTGCTGCATGAGGGGCTGCTGGTAGGATGGGTGCAGTTGCTGGGAGAACTGGACGGGCTGCAGAGTGGTGAGGCTGCTCCCCATGCTGTTTATCACCGGTACGCTCTGGGGCTGGGTCGAGGCTAAGCCTGAAAACCAAAGACCAATGACACACTGAGACCTTTTTTGGTACTGTCGCGCGCTATGGGAGGAGCGTGGCTGCTCTGCAACGGGGGCCTCAGAAATGGTCAGCGTGGCAGGGCGAGCTCAGTTGCTGCTTTTCAGGAGTTGCTGCAGTGTTCTCTGTGATCGTGAATGGATTTCGTGGCTGTGAAAATGAAGTGGGAACGTGCAAATTGTATAATGCAGACAGGAAGCACGAAAACACCTCTGTCTGCCGGTGTTTGTTCCTGTGCTGTGTCCTTCTGTACCAGTACAGAGCATCACCCTGCAGATCACCGATAACCTGATGTAAACTTCCATGGGGAGGCCTGGCTCAGAACTAAAACTGGAGTTTCGTTTCAGTGTCCAATTCATTCTTTTATTTTGTTTATGAACTTATTGGCATCAGGGCTAACTATGCTGTAGCTGCCCAGCCGCTTGGAACAGAGTTTGAGCTCATTTTGCTTAGGCTGCCAGATCATGGCATTTGGACCAGTGAGAAGGAAGTGGAAGGTTTCATGCATCGCTGCCCAGGTGCCACAGCTGTCCAGACCCCAGTCGTGTAAATCAGCGGGTCTGTATGGCACTGAGGTCCTGTTAACAGTGTGTGGAAATTCCCCAATGTGTTTGTTTTGCACAGAATTAGAATCCATATCGTAACAATCCTGGGTGTAAATGAGGAAATGGAAATAGGTCACAGCTGCCACCATGGAATAAAACAGGACCTCTTTCTTCCTGAGAAGAAAATGTAGGAAGAGGGTAGTTTTGTTTTCCTTTATCTAATGAGATGCACTTTGGCAGTAGAATAATCCAGGAATGATAGAAATCTCATACAAGTCCCGAAAAGCTGCCCAAGTGAAAAATGTATTAAAAAAAGACAAACGGTAATTACTGCTGCAAGTTCCAGAGGAATATGCTGCTCTTTGCAGGAGGTAGAACAGGGCGTTTTATCTTTCAAGAGACATGAGCATGCTTCAATTTTCATAGTTTTAAGGGAGTATTACATTTACATTAGACTTACGTTTGGGACGATGGAAATGGAAGCACAGCAGCAGGACAAAACCCTGGCATAGGAATAGGTTGCAGAAGGTCCCTTGCCCTCAAGATTTGGGTTTCTGTGCAACTTAATTCTGTGTAAGGAACTTCTCTCCCTTAATCCCGTGAATACGTGTCAGCAGCGCTGGTGACTGACTTTGCCAGCTCGGCGCTTTGGCCTCTGAAAGTGAGGCAGATAGATAATTCTTGCAATTCACATAGCTCTATATCTGAAAACCGATAAGCAGGGCCGATACAGAAAACAGAAGCAGCCAAATAAGTGACTCACCTATCACCAGCGTGGAGGCCCCCGTGTTGGTGAATGCTGGTGTGAGGGATGAGGTCTCGCCAGCTCCGATGGCCATAACGCCGGGCAGCGATGCCATGATAAGGTTCTGCGTCTGCTGGCTCAGGGCGTGTGGATTTTGCTCTAGGCTGTGCAAGGCCGTCAGGGTGCTGACGGGGGGGAGAGTTCCTCCGGGAGCCGAGATCTGTGTGAAGGGACGTCTGTGAAAACGCCATCTGCAGCAGGCCCCAAAGCTGTGATAAACTTCCTTCTCCCTCTTCTTGCCTGCCCCGACCCCTTGCCAACTAGAAACGCTTTGCGTTTGCTTATGTGCAGTTTCTCTGTGGTTTCTTTTATGCTCATCAGTCAAGTGCTAAAGGTCTGCTGTTGAAAAACGAAGGGTAGACCTTCTCTCTGTTTTAACTCTTCGCATCCGAGAGCTCATAAGGGCTGTACGGACAGGAATGAGGTTACTGCCTTCCCTACGGGGAAGGCTCGTCCTCTCTTAATTACATGACTTTGGCTGTGGAGTTCAGCACAGAATCCAGGAGTTCCTCTTCTCTTACTCACTTTTACTCTGAGAAACGCCTGTGATTTCCCTTCCTCTCAGCAAGTGTCTTTTAGTGGCCAGTGAGTTTTCAGGCAGAGATTTTAAAGGAGCTGCTGAAATGTTTCTGTATGTCCTTTTTCTCCCCGTGTATGTTCTTCAGGCCGTGCTAATTGGCAGCCGCCCGCTCTTAGAAAAGCCGCGTGTCTGGGGATAGAGCAGGGCTGTTCTAGGCTTGGACGTCTTGCTGATCCGGTCTGTGTCCCTGAATCGCTGAGAAATTTAATAACCTAACTGTTTCCCCAGGCCTCTAAAATGAACTCTGTCACCTGTGTCTATGCTATAATGGGGTTTTGAGTTTGCAAAGCCCTTTAAAGATTCATAGTTTAAAATAAAATATTACAGAAGCACAAAGCAGCATTCTAATAATTTGGCTGACAGAGACAGTTCAGTGATACCTTTTCTGCTCCCCAAAGACAAAAAGCTGTAGGGACTTTTTAGGCAGAGTAGGCAGCAACAGGTTAAACAGTGGGGCAAATCACCTTGATGTCAATTTTGGAAGACAGCTCTAAAAGAAGATTTTTCAGTGCCTCATGAAAGGCTCCTTTTCTTCAGGGAGAGACTAGAAAACCAGCAGAGCAAGTGAACAACAGCAGAGACTTAAATCGTACTCGTTCACAGTGCGCTTAGCTTTGCCTCAGGCCAGTAGGCGCTAATGCAAACTTCTGCCAACAGGTACCCTGCAAGCAAGGGAAGGTGTGCAAACCAAAAATGATCAGTCGCATAATTAGCAGTGAAGCAGTAGGACTGTGATGGAAAGAAGTTTCAGAAAAACTCAGTCTGCTTTGAGAAGGTAGGTGGCTACAGTCCAGATACCTGGACGTGTCTCCCTGGTAGATGCTGCTTACAGGCTGTTGGGCTTAATTTTGTAGATAGGATAAATGTAAGTGACCAGTCTCTGATCTGTTCATCCCACTGGAAGTCTGATCAACCAGCTTGAGATGTATAGAGTATGAGCGCTGGAGATGATGAGAATCTCCCTGGGGAAGGAGGAGAGAGAAAAAGGCTTCCTGGGAGGAAGGAAATTATGTCATATCTTGAGCTCTATTTTCTCAGAATAGAGTGTTTTTGTTAGTCTTGGGGAAATGGCTGTACTTGTTTTTGTGCCCTAACACCCACCCTCACCAGGAGCGTGGGGGGCCCAAGTATCCTGAGACTGCTCATATTATATGGGCAGTATGAAGCTGACTATATAATATTGCTGCAAGAAGGTTGTTTTTGAGAGTATTCTAGGACACACCGGTTCTGAATAGTGCATATTGTGACCACAGACAGAGGATCTGACATCCTGTATCACCAGTTCTTCAGTGTACATCACTCACCAGCTTAGTGTCTGTGCTCAGTAGGTTCTGGCTGGGCTCCAGTCCAGGGGGAGAAACCTGATGCAGGATGGTTTGGGTGGTCACCATGGAGCTGTTCCCATGGTGGTTGCTGCTGGAGGACTCTGCCTCGGTGGCTGGCTGCTGGTTGTACCTCACTCCTGCGTCAAAACAGGATGGAACTGGTTGTCAAAAATGAACTGAGACATTTTGGCAAGTGCTAAATTCAGTTTCCTTTGCAGTCACTTGTCTTTGTTCAGAGCAAAGAGATGAGGTGGGTGGTAGAGGAACCAGGAGAACAGGCGTTCTCACCGCTGTGTCCTAGGTTTCCTCTGTAACTTGGCCAAACTCCTTCCTCAAGTACTGACGTTCAGGTATGGTTGTGTGCCCTTCAGGGAGTGAGCTGGGCTGGCCGGAAACCTCCCTGGATGTGGGCGTAGACAGGAATGAGCCTCAGTAAGATCATCTCTTCCCAGAATGACATCAATTACCAGCTCTGGCCTATGGAGCTGGCAGAGCTCTTGCTCCTGGGTGGGGAGTGACCTTTCCTGAAGCCTGAAAGTTCAGCTGTGGAGTCTGATGCTGCTGATATGAGGTACTGGAAAGAATGATAGGCACACACGTGTGAAAGCATATAGAATTAATTTGTGATGGCAGGCCAGTGGATGACCCCTTGGAAAGGGGTTGCTGCCTGCCAGCTGTGAGGGGGAAGCAGACTGAAAGTGTCATCTTTGGTTTTCTAGCCACCCTCCTGTCCTCACCCAGAGACATGGTCTCTGTCACCCACGCTCTTCCCTTGTATCAAATCTGCCCTTTCTGTCTGTAGATCCACCTCCTAGAGGGGTAGACTTGGGAGATCGTTTTGATGAGCGAGTTAGGCAAGTTTTACTTTTCCTCCAGATCTCCCTCTGGTTGTTCCTTACCATGGACTTTGCTGGGTGAGAGAGCAGACGATGGCTGGAGGGAGGAAGAGTTGTGAGGAGTTAGAGAGGGAGCAGAGGTGGACTGGGGCCCGCTGAAGGTGTCCATAGCCAGCTTGTGCCGGAAAGCCTCCTCCTTCCTGCGATTGGCAAACCAGTTGTAAACTCTCACCTCCGTCACCAGGTTTGAGCCCAGCCCCTGGGCCTGGGATGGGGAAACGCCTCTCTGAATACACTCTGCTCTGTGGGGGAAAATGCAAAAAGAGTCTTACTGAGCTGGATTCAAAGATGTGGAGTTAAGTGGGCAACCCCAAAATGTCTGTGGCCGGGCACAGCGTAAGGGGCCTGCTGGAAAGAGCAAGACACAGGGCATTTCTGGATCTTTTGTGAACAGTGGGTGCTCAGTAGTGGTATTACATTCAAAGCAGGCTGGTGGCAGTGGTGACATCCACTGCTGTGCCATTAGGCTGCCTCTCACGAGCTCTAGCAAACAGCAAGGAGACAGAGAGGCCCTCCTCTGCCCTTCTCCCTCAAAGCCAGGCTCCCAGCTTCACCTGTTGCACTCCTCCACCAGTGCCTCTCTCTCTTCTTTGCTGGGATTTTTCTGTCTCTCGTAGGCTTGGAACAGGATCTGTTGTGAGGCAGGACCCCACTTAAAGCGGTTTCTTCTTCCCTTCTTGGTGGGCAGGTCGTCTCCCATGGGCTCCTCTGTCAAGATACCCTGGCCAGCGTGTGTGAATTCTGAGGGCACAAAGGGACAAGGGGATTTGCCTGCTGGAAGGATTTCCAGTAGCGTTTGGTGCCCAGCAGGCCCAGTGCAGCTCACCCTTAGAATATCTCTTACAAGACAGAGGGTTGAATCTAGATGAGGTGGAAATAGAGCTCTGTAATCTGCTAGAATAGATGAAGCACTCCTAGCAGGGCTATCTCTACCTGGCCCTTCTCTTGCATGCGTTGCATCTCTGCTTCCACCTTGGAGTAGTGAAAGCCAACACAGCTGAGTCTAGAGTAACACGGCTGATGGAGTCCTGCTCTCCAGAATCATCCAGAGGCTAAGTGTCTCATTTTACTTGCAACCCATGGATACGAAACTAAGTAGGACAGATTCCAGCCAGACTCATGAACGTGGTACATGCTGCAGGGGCGGGCTCCCAGTGTGCACCTAAAACGAAAGGGCTCAGAGCGCATGAGGTGGTAGCCCGTGGTGGTGTGCCCCAGAGAGTACAGCAGCTTGCTGTGCTTTTGCAGCTAGAGGAACTGCTGCTTTGGCTGAATTTGCAAAAGCCTAGTTGTCAGGCAGAAATTCTGTCTGTTTTGTCCCCTGACCAGCGTGCTGTTTTAGTCTGAGGAGGGATGTAGAACTGTAGTCACAAATGGACAGTATTAATTTACTTCAGCTAAATGTTGGGAGGGGGGAAGCTGCAGACTGTTTTATGAGAGAGTTTTTCTGTGCACAGTTTAGTTCACCCTCACTGAATACTGACCTAGACTTTTCTAAGCTTTCTGTTGCAATGGTTCCTTTTTCCTTGATAGAAATGGGGAGTAGGGCTCAGCAGGGGAGGGAGGAGGCGTTTATGAAATCGGAGATACTTACGCTGGGCCACCTCTCGCTGCTTGCGGACGTACCAGGTGTAGAGGGCTGCCCTTTTCTGCGTCTTCATGGGAGTGCCCTTGTTGAGGTGTTGTGAGAGGTGAGATTGGTTCAGACCAGTCGTGTCCACCACCTCGCGCTGAGGGATGTTGTGCTGTTGGAGGTAGGATTTCACCATCTTTGCTACCCGCCAGGGATCCTCTCTGGAAGGAGCAGAAAACACTTCTCAGGAAAAAGAGGTCTAATGGCTGTGTTCAGCAGACCTGCTTTCCAAGGAGGTGCGCTCGTACTTCCCGAGGTGCATCTTGCACGTCAGTCTTTTCCACGCCGTTGCCTTAGGTGAGGTGAGAGTAGTAGAGTGGCTGCTAAGGGGAAGCTGTTCCTCGCTCTGATACCTTGTGCAGTGGGGCCCTGCATTCAGGGTAAAACTGCACCGTGTCAGAAATGAAGCGGAAAAGCTGTAGCGCCAGCTTCCTGTAAACTGTTCTTCGTAGGTACTTTGATTTCTCTAGAAGAAGAAGGTGATGCTCCTGTTATCATGGGAATTTCCCAATGCATTGCCACAGTCTTTGCTATCTTCAGTCATTTTTTATACAAGGTTTTGCCTTGTTTTTATCTAGGCAATTACTTGTAAATCACAAAGTGCTGACATGAGTAAGGAACAGATCTTTCTACGGGAAAGCAATGTGAATGTAAAGCATTTCTGCGGCTACGGAGAGATGTTACGAGGAGGGAAGTGACGTCCCATTTCAGTGTTCAGTTGGATGTTTTATGAGTGTTTGAGTGTTATGAGTGTTTTGAGGAACCCCTCTGCACCAGCTCCTCTCTCCCTCCGTCCCTCCCCCATGCAGTACATACCTTTTCCTCTCTGTCTGTCTTTAGGGCCTAGCTACTCAGGGTAGGTGTACTTCATTTTTCTAAGACAGATTCACTGTACTACTAGACCAGCTGAACCTAGCTCATGCCCTGATTCTGGTCAAGGTTGGGTTACCTTGCAATGACTGAGAAAATGAAGACAGGCTTTCGTCATACTGCTACACATGACTTCTGTGTGTACACCAAGCCATCCAGGATCATGTCCTTGCACATCTGCTATGTTACTCATAACACCTACTGATTCATATCCAGATCTACTCAAACATCTAAACGCAATGGAGAGCAACAGGCAAAACACAAATTCTTCTGATTGCCACCATCCTTCAAGGTAACAGCTTGAGGAATAGGCCTATCTGAGACCTACTCACAAAACTCAGGAAGCTAATTTGATTTGGGATTTCATAATGAATGTGAATCTCTGATTGTTAGGATCTCTAATTAGAATATCTATGAAGGTTTCCAAGCAGGTTATAGGGAAAACAGAAGACTTTATGACCATGATTTATTTGCTATGTGTACTGATTTCACCAAAGCTGAAAATCATAGTAAAAATAGGAAGGTGTGAAATGCAGTCGAGCCAACCAGTACAGGTGTGTCTCTACAGCAAAGCCCCAGGCTTCTGCTCAGTTTTGACAAAGAGCATCCTTTCTTGTTTGGTATGTGAAAGGTCTGGTGGAACAGAGGGGAGTGGAAGTGGTCTGCATGCTGTAAAAATACCCTGATGTCATTTCTAACTCCAGCGTTAAAGGAGCAATGGAGGAAGAAAAAAAAGTGCCTAGGATTATGGAAAAACTATTGCAAGAACACACAGGTCTGAGCAACAGGCTGCAACTGAACTGTTCAGTGCTTTGTTGACTCAGTAGGTTGCCAGAGGCTGCAAAGTGATAAGGAGAACAAAGTCCACATCTGTTCTCTCAGTGCAAACACCCTTATCTCTGTTCCCCTTGCAGCTTCTTTCACAGTGGCTGGACAGTCCAAGGAGCAAGCTCCACTGCAGTTAAAGTATGACAGAAGCACTGTCAGTTACAGCTTCCTGAAGGATCTGTTTTCTTAAAATAGGACCATTTGTTCCTCTTTTATGATGGGTCAGTTCCAGGGGCCTCAGTATTGCAGCTTCTTCCCTTAACCATCTTTGCCTTTCGGAAGCCTCAGATTGGGCTGAACTCATGGAAGCTTTTCCTTTCTCGGTGGTTTGTTCTCCTACTGTCCAAGCCAAGGACCAGTCTCCTCCCTTAGTATTTGTGATAGTAGTCTAGCCAGCACTTGTGCCCTGAGTTTGTTACACAAATCCCTCTACGAAGGAGAAAGGGCTCGAATGTGGAATCTCTGGTCTCTTAGATGTGAGCTCTGGCTCAGACAGGAAGACAAGGGGCTGCATTATCACTGATGGAAACATCAGTTACGTGTTGTTGTCCTTCCTGCACCCCAGTCACAAGTCACTTCTGACTCTCTTGTCAAGATCTCCACTTTGTGGTAGGAATAAAGCAGGAAGTATCTGTGAGGATGACTTTTCTCACAGTGGTTCTGTGATTTTCTTTTGTTTTGAGACAAAGCAGAGTTTTCTGAGGTACAACAGGGCAGGGCATCTTAGTGAGCGTGACTTCATAGGACAGTTCAGATCCTGGCTACCCGTAAACTGTCAAGGCCCAGGCTGTAATTCCAATGCAGCAATTCCTTTTGGCCCTAGGCTATGTCACAGAACCAGTGATGGCAGTCAGTCAGTTGAGGCCTCAAATGAACCATTGCCCAAATCCACAGATCCACCTGCAGAGCCTTCACCGTTGACTAAACCACTGTAAGATGAAACCATTCTGTTGAAGTTGGTGACAAAGCTGTCATTGACTGTCAGAGTAGGATTTCACCCCAAGCGTAGCCTTCCTGGCTGTCATTGCACTAAAATCTCAATTGCTTCAGTGAGTCAAACTGTGGAACTAGGTCTGACTTGCTCAAGCTCTCCT
This sequence comes from Struthio camelus, assembly GCF_040807025.1. Lineage (NCBI taxonomy): Eukaryota > Metazoa > Chordata > Aves > Struthioniformes > Struthionidae > Struthio > Struthio camelus. The sequence goes on along the minus strand of NC_090958.1, from coordinate 8,153,380 downwards.
CCTCCATCTCCAAGTCCCTTTCCTGCTTTTACCTTTCTTTCTCCCCAGATACAAGCTGTCTCCCCATTCCTGTCTTGTTCTCTGAGGTCTAATCTCTATCTCCAGGTTCTTCTCAAATGGTCTTTACTTCCTTCTTCCTAAGTCTCGCTCTGCTGCTGCTTGCCTCCTGAGTGTAGCCCCTCTCCCCAGCTCCACTCGACCACAGGGGCCTGGGTCTTCTCTCCATTCCAGCTTCCCATTTTCTTAGTTCTGAGGTCACTTTTTAAGGGCGTTTTCACCTCCCTTTTGTTACCTGAACAATAAGTAACCCAGGTAGTTAGTTATAAACTCAAAGGGAACAAGAGGCTGGTTGATAATTTATAGCAACATCTCAAATTTAAATGGAAAGTAAATATCAAGTTGTTAGCATTAAAGAAAACCCATTTCAGAGAGCTGAGGATGTAACATTCGGGGGACCTTCTCCCTCCTTCACTCTTCCTGACTTTTCTTTCTCTTTCTTTTTCCTTTGTTCCTTTCTTTCCCCTCCTCTTCCTCATTCCCTCTGTCTCTCCTTTCCTCCTTCCCTGTTTTCCAGGTTCCCAGGCAAGAGAAGCCCTCATTTCTCTGAGGTAGATTCTGAAGTGCTGCTTTGGACCAGACCTTGGTTAAGCAGAGGTTCAGAGCTGTGAAGTGCTCAGGACCATCCTCTGGCCCTTTCCTCTGGAGCTCGCCAGACAACTCCCACTGGTGCCAGTGCACAGCCCGGAGCCGGGCTGGGCAGAGAGCAGGGAAGGTAAGACCGTCCCGGCTGGGTTCTTTTCTATTGAACTTGGCCTGGTTTGCCTCATCTTGGTTTATATGTGGAAATGAAAGGGGTGTGGCAGCTTCATGTCCAGATCCTCAGCTAGAGCTCTTCTAAGACACCACTGACATGGGGGAAAGACCAGACCTGTATCATTACATCTTTGTTTTTCTTTCTTCCTTCTGGAAACCAGGCTTTTATCCCTGCCTCCAGGGGAAATCTGTTGCTTATCTCAAGTTCTCTCTTTCCTAGTGGAATTTCACCCCTTGCCCTGCAGGTGGATTATTGCTATATCTCTTCTTGTTTGCTGTGCCTCCGGTAGTATGGCCTGTCCAGACCCCCCAGGCTGTCTCTCCAGGGAACTCCAGGGAATATCTGGGAATTACTCCACACACCTCCATCTCCCTAGTGAGGTTATTCTTTAGCATAGACGCAATTCTTTGTGGAGTGATCTGGAGAGAATATTATTTTTAATTTTGCAAGTCTGGGGAAGACCAGTGAGACTGATTTAGGCACACAAAACAATGTTAATTCATCGCTAGCAAAACCTTTCTCTGAACTGCCTTTATCAGTCCTGTCCGCAAAGGACAGAAGGTGACATGCCTGCAGGTGCACCCCGCTGCGTGGGTGGTGTACCTTGCCCACATCCTGGCGTGCTCAGTGTTGCTCAGTAGTTCCCAAACTGTGGCTCCCTCTTTAGTGGTCCTGTGAGGACAGATTTGGTCTCTTGGTGCTGTCATTTTTAATTTCCCGCTCCTGGAAAGCCTAGCAATGGACACTTCTCATGCTACTTTACTATATGAGCAATGGCTGCAGCTACCCACAAAGACTTTCTTGTGTCACCAATAGCTGCCCAAAGTCAATCCCTCTCCTAAAATGTGGTCTACAGTATTAGTCCAGGACTTTTTAATAGTGCCCAGCAATGCTTCTGCTTAGAGGTAAAAGTGCCTCCATCTGGTTTCTCAAAGACTTGAAATGCTTGTGTAGATGCTGAAACAGCTTTGCAAGCATTGAAGTTGTGCTTGGAGATCATTTTTTTTTTGCCTTCCTTCCTTTCATCTGCTGCTGGGAGTAATTTCTGTTAAAGACTGTTCTCCCGTATCTACGCTTATTTGTAACACTATTTTAAGGACGTTACCTTTAGGTGTTTGTTAATGGAAAGGTTTGTTCTTACAAAAAACAAAAAAAACCCAGTATGTATTAGTTGGTAGCTACTGTTTATGTACCATCAGACCCTGGTATTGACATGCTTTGAATATACTTCCCAGATATACAGTTGATTTTTTTTTAAGTCTTTGACCAGAAATATGAAGACTGTCAATATGGGCTTCCTACTCTCTCCATTCCACCTCAAATAGTTTTGGTCCATTATATCCCCCCATAAGGACACTTGTAACTGGGTGGCTTCTGGTTCCCTTTATACTGCCCTGAACAGCAGAAGTGAACTGATGTATCCTGTGACATTGAGGACTGAAGAAAGCAAGCCCTGAGGTTTCAGAACAAAGTGTTGCAGTTAAGACCCAGTACAAGGCTTAAGAGATCCTGGCTCTTGCCCAATCCTCTCGCCACTGTCCTAGGGGTCTTTAGATGAGTCAGAGAATCTGTACCTCAGTTCCCATTTCTGTAAAATGGGAATGCTGCTCAGTTGGCCATCTAGAAGGGAGACCATTGATTGGAAAGCATAAATAATACTGCAGGCACGCAAGGTAGGTAAGAGTGTTGTGCTGAGACTGGTAGGAAGCACAGGAGAGGCTGGTAGCCAGCTCCTGGAAAGGCAGGGAGGATCAGAAACTGGAATTCATGGTGAAGCGAGGGTGGCAGGAAGGAGCCCCTTCTGTCTGTGAGTCTGCTCTCAGATTACGGCAGGCGGCCCTTCAGCCCTGCTGCACCCATTCATTACAGAGTGGGACAAAGCCGGGTGCTCCTCTTCCACCTACATGGCTGCCTTTCTGGAGAGATACCTGATAAACCATCAGAAGTTAATGATCAAAAAGCTTATCAGGGTCTTTTCATCTATAAATTTATAAGACAAAAGAGAAATAATAAAGCCATTGGATAATTAGTAACTAGCCAGGGCCCGCCCGGTGCCACTGGGCTCAAACTACCCCAAGACCTGTACGCAGACTCAGGGAGAAGAGAAGGAGACAAGGATGAGGGGAAGGAAAAGAGTGAGGAAGGATGTGAGAGAGAATTAGCCAGGAAGACATCAAAATGGGAGGACTAGTGGCAGAGACAAAAGTGAGGAGAAAAAGGGAACAGGTAAAGAGAATGGGAGAGCAACAGTACGGGGAAGAGGAGATGTAGCAGAGCTGGGGGGGGGGGGGGGAAGAAAAGAGAGGCAGACTTTTGGGGCCAAAAAGAAGATTGAATTATTGGGAATGTTTCCCCTCCCAGGTAAGAGCTGATCCTGTGAATTTTCTTCCATTGAGAACTGCATAGACATCAGCTCCCAGCTGCTCTTCTCTTAAATATTTACAGCGAATGTTAACGCCTGTCATGCTGTTTTTCTAGCTCTGGCCTTTTGTAGTGGGATTTGATGTTTGCCTCTTATTGTTGCACTTTGTTAATTCCCTTTAACCGTGAAGAGGATTAATCAGAAGGCCCAACAAATTCTCTAACTGGATTTTAGTTTTAGTGAAGATTTGAAATGCAGGACGGTGCTGCATCTCGTGTCTCCCAACAGCTTGTGGTTTCAGAGTACCTCCAAAACGGAGGGGCAGTATTCTGCTGCTGTTGGGCTAGATGGCTTTGAAGGACCTGATCCTCGCCTGGACAAACCTCTGAGGGTGGTTATTAGGGCTTGCACCCCAGTAAGAATCCCAAACGTGAGTCCTGGTGAATGTTTCTCTGGGCCTGTCATGAGACTCGCTGGTTTAGGGGATTCTTCCTGTCTTTTGACTTAATGCTTGCATGCAAAGGCAAATTTCTGTGGCAGTAAAACCTGTAACTGTTCCTATGTGTGCTCTGTAGTTACGGCAGACGGCGGAGGGTAGGAGCATAGCGAGTTCTTTCTAACCTCTGCGTATATTTGGTTTCTGCTCTTTCTACAAGAAAAATCCCCAGTGAAGTCAGGAGAATTTCGCACATGCACGAAAGACAGGAACAAGCTCTCTTGGTTTATCTTTGACAAATAACATCTATAGGAAAAGCCAGTAAAAAAAATTTTAACCTCCTTAAAAATAGCAGGAAAAACTAAAACTCTCTACCATAATTTCTAAGACTACTGCGAGGCCAGTTAACAGAGACCAGATTTTTATGGGCTGCTTTTATTTTTATTTTTTTCTCCCTTGATGACAGAATCTGTGACTCCTATAAAAATTAACGTTTAGTCAGAGAGATGCAGGGTGTCCAGGCCTCGGAGTGCTCTGACGCCCGTTTCCTGATGATACGAGCACTTCTAATGTGCAATCAGGCTCCATAGCTCCCTTTACGCATTGGAAGTGTGATCAAAAGACAAGTTTGAGCATCTGCAAAGAATTTGGGGGGCTGCTAGTCCTGGCATGGATGAAGACAGTCTCTGTGCGGTTAGATCAGCTGTGAATACCAGGGACGCTGGTAGGAAGAAAGGAAGGGGAAAGGAAAGAGATTTGGAGGGAGAGAATACAAGAAAGAGCAGCAAAGAGGAGCAGCAAACGTGTCCTTACTGTAATAGTCTCTCCACCACAGCCTTCTGGTGAGCAGCCTCCTCAGGGCTCAGGTTCTCCAGCTCCTTCATTATCGGAGGGGTAAATTCCTCCCCATCATCAGAGGTTTCATCTTCCGATAACCTGGCCTCCCCCAGGCCGTTGGGGAGAGCGGGGATTTCGGGGCACGAGTCCCCTTTCTCTGTCTGGAGGGCATGGATGGCGCGCTGGCTCTCGCTCTGGAGGACGTAGGGCTCCGCTTCGCTCAGCGCCTTGATCAAGGTCTCCTTGGTCAGCCCCGACTCCAGCAGCGCTCCTAGCAGCTCCACTTGAAGGTGACTCAGCTTCGAGACCATGGTCTTCAGCCTCGTGCCTCTTGGGTTTGAATTTCAGCTTATCCTGCCTCCAGCTTCCCTACACCATGTTCCCGAGGTAACGCGCCTGACTGTCGGCAGAGTGGGCACAGCGCAGCCTCCCGCCTTTACGCCCCCCCCCCCCAAAAAAACAAAATACAAAATTGAGCCACTTCAGACCCCCCACGACTGTCCTGAGCCGGTGCTGATAAAGGGACCCTTGGCTATCTGTTTACATTGGAGCAATGTAAATTCTCCAAGGTTCATATTTATCTGTGTGCTTAGCAAGTTACTGAACTTTGGACTTCAGCACGGCAGCAGCAGTTCACAAAGTGCAGAGGGAGAGAAAGCAGGGGGAGGGGGAAAGGGAGGGAAGGAGAGGAAAACGGAGGGGTAGAAGGTCTGCCAGCATGGAAAAGAAAAAGATACGGAAAGAAAAGTAGGGAAATGAAAACGGGGAAAAAACATGGCTCATTTCTGGCCCCATTAGTTTTGGAGAAGGAAGGAGGCGGAGTAGCCAAAAGCAAGGGGTGGGTTTGGCGGTGCCTGTGCAGGAGAAGGTGCTGCTGGTGGGAGGTTGTGGAGCCCACGCAGAGCTCCAGCAGCAGAGAGGTTCAACCAGCCCCTGCCAAGGCGTTGGCCCTGGGAGACGGCTGCGTCGGCAGCCTCGCTCGCCTTTGCCCACCCCCCCGGCCGACCAGTGCAACTGCTGGGTTTACAGGGAAGTTCCCAAGACTCACGGCGTGTTGTGGAGCTCCAGCTGACTTCTACGGCACAGCATTGAGTGTTAAATGACTTTTTCACTTCTGGCTTTGGCTTGCTGGAGTACCTTGATATGCAAATACTGGTACCTCCTTTATAACTTGCTGTATGTATTGTTTAATTGATGAGCGTACCCACATAATTTGGGGGATTACATGACTTGCCCCGTTGAGCTGATGATTCAAGCACACGATAAGGAGCAGCCCTGGGTGTTGGTTCACACCGAAAGTCCCTGCCCTATCTCCGATTGCTCTGCTTCTCTGGAGAAGTGCCCTGGACAGGCTGGTGGTTCCCGTTTAGCATCTACCTCCATCCCCTCTTGATGCCGGCTGTGCTTTCTGGTTCTACCCCCCACCTTTTGGGTGACTTTCTAAAACACCCTAGCCAGCTTGGCTGGCGTTGCTTGGAGTTGTCGGGAGGCCGCGATGACTGGTGGTCTTTTCTCATCTGCAAATATATGAATGCATCTGTTTACTTCAAGGGGCTAGGGAATAACTTAGTATGCAAGTGTGGGCTTGATGGTGTGTAAGGGTCTCGTGTGAATGATTTCTTCTTGTGTGATCGATGGGAGAAGGGTTTAAAACTGTTGTTTTAACAGAGGTTTCCTAGGAGCAACTACTGGTCTACTTTTATATACTGCCATCAGGCCCAAGCTAAGAGGAGCTTAGCCATCCCCATAGGATGGCCCCAGACTGAGCACTGGCCAAGACGCTGCTGCAGAGCGACCTTGGCCGGTTTTCCCTTCGCGGGCAGCGGGAGCCGTGCTCGCCAGGCTCAGCACGGAGGGGCTGAGCTCCTTGGCAGGTTGGCGCCCTCCTCCCTGCAGTCGCAGCAAGCTGCTGCTGGGCTGACCCCGCAGCCAGGACTGCTGCTAACTGTTGGCCTTCGTTTCAGAGGCGTCTGCCCCCCGAGTGCCAGCTCCCCTCACTGCTGGAAGCTGAAAAGGCTCAGACGGGGCTCCAGCAGACTCCCTCCGTCTGCCTAAAAAGGAGTACCAATTCAGAGTCCGTGTGAAAATATTTAATGTAAAATAAGATCTTTAGTTTCTAAATACTTCACTATGTTCATAGCAGGTTTAGTAAAGAGCATTTAAAAATGTTCAGCTTTTTTGGCATTGTCCTAGCAATATTTGGATACAATTTCTGTACATTTTATTTTTGATTACAATTTTCCTCATCCCGCCCCCCCCCTCTCCCCCCAGTAGACAGTCTAACAGTGCTGGCTGGTAACAGTAATTACCAATTGTAATGACAGTACCCAACCATGATGTATGGTTTCAGCATGATGCATCCTTGTAATTCAAGGATTTTGCATGCAGAGACAACAGATTGTGAGCTCGCTGCAATATGTGGCAGGGAAGATGCTGCCATGTCTTGTTACTTACTTCTGCCTTTGTGCACAGTGATTTTGTTTACCTAAACTAGAGGGGATGGAAAATGCTAACATTGTTTTTATTTATAGACTGTCCAGTCTATTTTCTGTGAATATATACTTCTGTTGCACACTTGCAGGAAAAAAATCCTGAAGTTTAGACAAAGAACAGCAGTATTTGTTGGGGAAACTGTAAAGAAGGAAAAAAAATATATCAAGAAATTATCTGTATTTATCATGTGGTTTTAAGGATTCCTCGTGTACCAGAAGCCCCTTCCCTCTTGGTTCTGCTTGCCCCGGAGGCCTTCAGCTGCTGAAGCTTTTAAAACAGCCTCTCTTGAAACCAATGAACTTCAAAGGCTATAAAACCAAAAATGAACATCTGCCTGTTTGTTAGGACCTACAGGATGCTACAACTGGATACCACATGAGGAATCCTGCGTTTAACGTGGAAACCTTTCAAATACTGAGGAAGAGGTAAATTTCTCCATCACTCTATCCTTGAAGGTCTTTTTCCCTTGATCTATTGGAGTTGCCCATTTTAAACTCCAAGAGCCTGGACAACCAAGGAAGAGGTAAAAACTTTCCTTAAAAATGTCTACACTGTCATTTTTACATTCACTGTAACCTGCCAAACCAGATATGCTAGCAAATGATTCAGCACTCCATCAAGGATCTAATTCAGATTCTTCAGTGCAAGGAAACCAGTGAGCTTTTCAGTGTTTCTCAGATGTTACAAATTGCTAAACTGTCAGAATGAACAAGTGGGAGGTAGGACGGAAACTGTTGCTATGGGTTAACCAGCACCCCTTTTCTATATATTGACACTGAGGACTGCAAGCTCGGGTTTCTCAGATTATTACAACTGCCACAATATCCTGCTGAGAGGTAATAAGGATAGCAGAGGTCAAGAGTGGAAGCTGCAAAGCTTTAACCAGCTAGATTATAGTTCTAGTAGTAGAGCAAGAGCTAAATTGTAGAGTACCATAATCCAAACAATATATTCCTATATCTAAATTGTGCCTCATGGATTTTGCCTTGAGAAGGAATAGTTGAAAGAAAAGGATTTGGCTTTGCTATACCCATTTGCATTCTATATCAGTTGATTTTGTTGTTTTTTGTACTTGCTTTGTTGATTTTCTTACTTGCAAAAATTTACTGGGGCATATCTTGATTCTCGAGTCACCCGGAATAACATGATGCTGGTAACTGTAAGGGAGAGGTAGTTTTTGAAGTATGAAGGCCCCGAGTGATACCTGCCTTTTCTCATGTTTGTCTGCAGTATCTGGTTTTGTATTATTTTTTCCTCCTGCAAACTTATTTTTCATTAAGCATAACTAATATGGTGGTCGAGATCCTTCAAACAATACTTCAGTAACAAGACACGAGCAGCTTTACAACAATAAACTGGTAAGCTTAATAGAAAGCTCAAGAAAAATGTTATATTAACAGAATGGTCTGGATGCCGATTGGAGAAATCTATCGGTTAGTAATCATAATCACACCTGAGGATTCTGAGCTCTGTAGGTTTTTTATTTTAATGGCATGCTTAATAAAGATTCTTTAAACATGTTCAAATAATCTGCATTGTCCTACCTACGCTTTAATACATTGTCTGTTTGTTTTATTTTTATAAGTTTCTTCCCTTCAAGTAGTAGGCGGTCTGGTAACACTGTGTGACAGCTGCATCACAGAACGGGGTTGCTGGCATTCTCCAATAGGCTTCCAGGCAAGGACGGCTTCTCTTCCTGTTTCATTCTACTTCATTGATAAATAATAGTCTGCCTTGATAAACTGTTCCAATGGATTGCCTTCTCCCAAGAACATGTAATAAGGTAGTTGAACTGTGGATTAATAAATAATGAGGACTACTCCATGAAAGTATAAATGGGTATATAATAGGAACTTTATTCTTATTTTAGACCTATTGGTCTGCATTCTGCTTATTACAGGAAAGCCAAACCAAGTGAAATAGTTGCGCAGCAGAGTAACGTGAACAGAAGTGCAGGTGGATTAGAGGTTCCCAGAGCCTGACTCTTGTATCAATACAATTGTTATCTTCAGTGTTTTAATTTGTTAAATTATATCCACCATCAAGTATACACAGTGAAAAATACAGTGATTGACTGGGATAAAGCCTAATGCCATGACCTCAAGGAGCATGCAGAGAAAGAAAAAAACTAAATATTTTTATAGTAAAATTGCTAGCAGAGGGAGCCTGTATAGTTCCATGAATACAGTGATAAAACTGCCATTGGCCAAAGAAGTATTTAGAAGTGGTTCCTTTAATAATTCTTTGCCATTTTATGGTTCCTCCAGCTGAGACTGCCAAATGCTTTATTGGCCTGAAAGACATTACTATCATCCCCTCCTTGAAATGTGAGAATTATTGTTATCGTTGTGTTCATCCCTATTTCTGTGATTGAGGAAAAGAAAGCTACACAAGTGCCAAAACCGATTATTATTTGTGCCCTGGGAGCTTGGCCCCAAGTGGCATGCAGGAGAGTGAAAAATCCCAGATAATTGTCATTGGTATGTTGTTTTCATAGGGTTGGATTTCAGCTGTTTGTGTGAACCTCGAGTATCGCAGCAGGGAAGGACTCCCTTGAATATGTGATTCGACTACTCCTAATACATACCCATTTAACACTTTCATGTAGTAGTCCTTGTTGTAAATACGTGATTATAATAGTAAATATGTCTTTACAGAGGAGCAAAGCATTTTTAGTTGGTAGCCTTCTCCCGTTCTCAACAGAATAACCAACCTTAGGACTATCGAAAGAGAGGCAAGAAGAGAGCAAGGCTATCTTTTGATTTAGATGCTAGAGCACCTTCCCAACTTGGCACCCTGCAAAGAGCAGTAAGGAGAGTTGCATCCAGAAGAACAAACGTTTCACATGCTCATCTGCGCAGAGGGCACTTTGCAAGTCTCCCCAGGGAATGGGGCTAAGGCCTAACAAACATTAGGGACTGCACTGGCTGCAGCTTAGGGGGACAAATTATAGGCTGTAATCTCTAGGTATTACCAATATTATCTCTGCACTCTTCCTCTATGGGAAGCAGGACTCTGTCCTCCTCATTCATCCATCTGTCCCTCCTTCGCTTACTCTCCGTCACCAGGGTGAGGATGAGGCTGGAGAGCGAGGGCAGTGCTGGAGCTCGGGTAATGAAGGAGTTTCCCACTAGGTGGTGGTGAAGAGAATCGTGTGACACGTACCGGTCAGCACATGCTTTCTTTTTAGCAAGGGGAATCCTACTAGGATCTTACAAGCAGAACAGCCGAGCGCAGCTCTGAGCTGCACTGCCAAACTGAATCTCTGACTTCTGCCGTCCCCTTCTGCTCGTTTCCATGCTACGTGTTCCTCCCAAACCCAAGCAGGGTTGACAACTCTACCTGTCATGTCCCTTCCCAAAAGGTGCAGTCTCCGCATGAAGCTGCTGCGGTTCTTTCCATCGGCCTGCTTGATGAATCAAGACATGGTTAGCTAAAACGTCCTCTAATGACATTTAAGCTCTTCAGAGGTGAGGGCTTTTTGTAGCGAGTGCTTTTGTCTGATTCTCCGCCACCACGCTTGCCTCCCTGTGCTCTGGGAGTTACGCTGCCAAGTAGGGGGGAAAAAAACCAACAACTTATTTTTGTTTGCTGCTTGTGCTGAAATACCTTTGTAAGTCTAGGTAGTGCATCAGTCTACATCAAAGGCACCAGACAGAGCAAGTACTTTGAAAGGACTTTGTAACGTCAAGAGTAAACTGTCACTGAAAGTCAGAGGAAAGCTTTGTACGTCTGAAGAAAGTCTGCACAAGCAGTACACTGAGAAAATTATCTGGGGAATGCGAGCTGTGCCCCACTTTGGAGTATGAGCAGATGCTGGGTCTGCAAGGAAGAATACATTTGTCCTGTGAATTGATCCCACTGCTATCATGTAATGATAGAGCATGCTTGCAAAATTGTCATTTATTAGTCTAGTCACAAGTCTGAGATGCTGAAAAAATTATGCTTTAATTGCTCATCAGCTAAAAATCACTTGTGTCAAATTAATGTGCTAAGAATTTTGCAAGACTAAGAAGCTAACTAAGGCCACAAAGCAGGGACATTGTTGTTTTATAGATACCAACATCAGTTTTACATCCTATTCTCAGGAAAAGAGTCTCAGAAAGGAATCTTTAGTACCAAGACAAGGTTGAAACACTGGTTTATCCTTCCCCCCATTGATTCAAAAGGATAGATAGGTTTCCTCTTGCATTTACTCTGTCACGAGCAGTGAAAAGGATTGCACAAGCATGCACCCTGCAGCCACCGTGGTTGCAGCACAGCAGAGCGTGGATTCCAAATTAATTGTCAGTTTTCTAATTGTCACTAGATGTTTTTGCTGGGGTGTGGGAGGAGAAAGGAAAGGGGCTTCTCCCTCAAATCAGTCCCACCATTAGAGTCAGAGCATTCTTCTTATTTGGAGGCTTGGGGTGAGAGTGCGGGGAGTCTAGAGTTTCCACCCAAACTGATCAGTGTGATTTTGAGCACAACTCACTCCTCTGTCCTTGCATCCCCCCCCCACCCCCCCAGAGCTTTCCGTACCTCCTGAGATGGGCACAGGCACTGTGCATAGGGTGTAAGTAAGTTGAGGGGCAAAAAGGTATATGGTTAAATAGAAGCAAATATTTTGCAAGGTAGCCCAGCCTGAGCTCTGTGAGAGGAAGCATTAGCATCAATTACTATATAATCCTTCCAGTACACCTAGTTGCCATGATCCTCCCCAGCAGGGACCCCACTAAGCTAAAGTCATGATGCTTTGAGTATTCCAACTTCACGGTTGATAAACCCAGTTCTCAAGCAGATTTTAGTGGGCAGAGTGCTAATCGTGCTGGGAGCTGTAAGGTCATTCCTGTCCATGTTGCCCAGGGGCTGTGGAAAGCACAGAGGCTTTGGATGCTGAGGTGCAACAACCTCCCAGAGCCAGCGGATCGCTTGCAAGGCCTCAGAAAAGAGCAGCGGGGAGAGAGGACGACTGTCTCTCGGCTCCCGCACAGCTCCCAACACCGTTTTTGATGCACAGAGATATGGGCACACAGAGGGGAGAAGCCTCCAAACAAGTCCGGAGCACCATCTCACTAAAAGCATTGGTTAAATAAAGCACAAGAATCCCAGGCATTCCCTCCTCCTGCCGAGAGATATAACTCAGGGTTTGCACACATAACATCTTCCTTCTGCAGTGCCCCAACGCTTCAGGTGGCTGGAAAACGTTGCAGTTTCCTCTTTATTGGCGGGAAACCATGCAAGCGGAGATGATCACCTGAGATTACACAGAGAAGCAGTAACAGAACTGAGGAGAATTGAGCAGTTCTTGATTTTTAATCCTCTCTCACAACTACAAACCAGCCTCCTGAGGTTTTTCCATTTTAGGAAAACAAACAAGACTGACAAAATTCAGTCTCATATTCTATCCATTAAAAATAGGAATAAGCTAGACTGACCCATTTTAGAGACATCTGAAGTATCTGTAGATGCAGTGAGACTAGTCCAGTGTCCTAATAGATATTTTTTGAAGATGCTAACAAGATTATATTAAGGCACAGCATTTCTACGTAGTTCTTTGTTTTAAAGAAATACCTATTTTTACCAGACCCAGGCATTGTTCTTCTATTTAGGTCAGTTACATCACCTCCAACTGCTAGTTAAAACCAGCTCTTCTCCCTCCCACACTGCAAGGAACAATGGATGAGCGGGCACAGCTGGACTGAAATCAATTGCTCCAAACTCCACAGAACTCCACTCACACGGACTGCTGCAGTGAAGTAACAGGAGGCAAGGATTACTCAAGCAGGCAGGCCTGAGCTGAGACACTAGATCTGCGCTCAGCAGAAACATAATCAGAGAGTCAAGAAGCACTGAAGAAACCCAAAAGGAGAGAAAGACAAGACAGGAAGTCCCCGTTCCTTTGCCTGGGACTCACGTGGATTAACACCGGGCTGGACGTTAACACAAAGTATGCAATTTGTATTTGGTCTGAGTATCTTGAGCATTATTTTCTTTGCTGTGAGGCTCAACCACGTTGAGCTTTCGCTCCAAGTCTTTTACTTCTTTCCTTGTTTGAAAGATGGTAAATTCATAGATCCAACAATTTCCAGCAGTGTGTTGTGGAATGCAAGTTATGTGCTCTAAACCTAACTAGAGTTATCTTACCTGAACATTTATCACCGAATCCTCCTCGGAAAGGAAACCCACCAAAACAACATTTCAGGCCTCGCGCCGAGGAAGTCACATAGTGCTGCGGGATGGCAGGAAATCGGTGGAAGCGAGACAACAGCGGGAAAAGCAGTTGTCTTCCCAGCTTCAGCAGGCGCACCGAAGCGCGCAGCCTGCGTCCGAGCCGCCGTTAGGCTCGCGCTGGTTCAGGGCACGACCGCGCGTACCCCCTTTCCCTCGGCCCTGCACCTCTGGAGCCCCGGCGAGGCCTGCGCTCGCGCCGCGCGGCCCTGCCGTTGTTCCTCCAGGCCCGCAGAGCCGCGGCGGCGGGAGCACGCGGCGGCCGCCCGTCGAGGCGCCCGCGAGCCCCCTCCGCCCTCGGCCCGGCCGGGGGGCCTTCGGCTTCGGCCGGCGGAGCGAGGCGGGCGCAGGCCGGGCGGGCGCGGGCCCCGAGGGGGCGGCAGGCCCCGCGGCGCCATTTTGTGCCCGCTCAGCCCGGGCGGCGGGAGCAGCCGCCGGGGCACAGAGGAGCCGGCCCCGACCCGCAGATCCCAGCTCCTCACGGCCAAACAATACAAGAAAACAATATAAAAAAAAGGATTCATATTTTTCTGCCTAAATTCCCCCCCCCAAAAAAAAAAAAAAAAAGCAGCCCTAAAACATGCCGCAGACTGCAGCTCACTCGCGGCTTCGGTTTTTTGGAGGAAAAAGGCCTCCCGGCGGCCGGACCGCAGACCCCATCCCCCGCCCTGCTCCAGACGCCGCAGCCCCGACGGCGGCCGCTCCGCGGAGCGCGGGACCGCTGGGGCTGGGGCTCGGGCTCGACCCGCCCGCCCGCACCGAACCCAACCGAACCCCGCTACCGGCGGCGGAGCGAGGCGCGGCCGGGCACGACAACCACCACCCGCCGCCGCCCAAAGCGCCTGCGCGCGGGCGCGGGCGCCGGCACGTGAGCGTGTTGTGGGCACGTGACACCGCGCGGCCCCGCCCCCTCGTGGCCCCGCCCCGCCGGCCGCCGGCCCCGCCCCCCCCCTGCGCGAGCGCGGCGACGCCGCGCGGCCTCGCCTGGGCAGCCGGTGCCGCCGCCGCCTCCCCGCCCCCGCCCCTCGCCGCCGCCGCCGCCACCCCGGCCATGAGGCCCAGCCGCCGCCGGCGCTCCGGCGCGGCCCCGCGTCGCGGCTGCTGAGCCGCCGCCCTGCCCTCCCCTCCCCTCCATCCCTTCCCCTCCCCTCGCCTCCCCGCCCGGGCGGGGACCCCCCTCCGCTCGCCTGCCTCCTCACAGCCGCCGCCATGTTGGGCCGGGAGCCGCAGCGGGGCCGCCACTGAGAGCCCCGGCGCCGGCGAGCAGGAGGCGGAGGAGGAGCTCGGGGCCCGGCCGCCCCGCCGCAGCCATGGCGGAGCAGACCTACTCGTGGTGAGGCGCGGGGGGCGGCGCGGCGCGCCGGGGCCGGGGCTGGGGCCGCGGAGGGCGAGGGCCGGCCCGGCCCGGCCGCGGGAGGGGGGGGGGGGTTCCGGCCCGGCCTCCTTCCGGCCCGGCCCGGCCCGGGGCCGCAGGTGGCGGGATGCGGCCGGCGCCTCCGCGCTGCGGGGGGGGGGGGGGGCGCTGCCGCTGGAGGGGCCGCGGCCTGAGGCTGCAGCGGGGGGGGGGGGGCGCTGCCAGGGACCGCCGGCAGCCGGGGCGGCAGGAGCGCAGCTCGGCGAGCGGCAGCCCGGCTGTCACCCCCCCCCCCCCCCGCCGCCGGCGCCTCGGGGGGTTCCGGGCCGGCTGGATGCCCGCACGCCGCGATGCTCTGCGCCGCCGGCGGGGAGGACGGGCCGCTCGCCGGGCTGCGAGGCCGCAGGTGTTCTCCCCGCCTCCGCCGAGGCTGATGTCGGTAGGGGCGAGCGGGTCAGGCAGTGCGTGTGTGTGTGTGTGTGTGTGTGTCTGTGTGTGTTTTCACCCAGGGGCTCACGCTGTGTACAGGAAACAGAAGGAGGAGGAAGAAAGCAGTTCCTGCGGGAAGATGTGAAGTATAGCAAATCCAAGTAGAGGGCATTTCCCCCCCACACACACCATGTCCTGACACTGCCAGGCCTAGCTGGCTGTGTGGGTGGAAGAGACAGGGTCTGGTTTCTTCCTATAGTTCTGGTTTTTGGTCTCACCAAGGATTGCAACAAAAATGTTGCACGTAATTTACCTGTGCATCAGCCCTGTTAACTTCACTGCAGCAGTATCACCAGTTCTGATACTTTCTTACTGCAATTTACATCAGTTTTACTAATAACATCTAGAGGTGTTTCTTACTTCTGTTTTTTAAGAAAATCCCATTATTGTTATTAGGAAATGACTTAAATCTCAGCTTTTGACCTTGGTGTGTGCTGAATGTGGAGGAGAGATTGAATATGCAAGGAATATTTCTGTTCTGAATAGTTCTGGGAATACTTTTTTTCAGAACTTGGAGGCCAGATTCCTGTTCTGCCACATGTTGAGACGCTGACAGCCCCCTCTCCCATCTTCCCTCGCTTCTCTAGAGAACTGCTGCACATACTGGTCTTTTCCCCTTTAGAAGTTCTTATTTTGTTTCACAACCTCAGTTCAGGTAGTGGTCTGCAGTGCTTGAGAACAACAGCAAAAAGACAACTTCTTTGTCTAACAGGAATTAACTATGTATCGTTATAGTAAGTGAATGTCGCTACTGATTTATCTGATTTAATGTAGTTCAGTTAGATGTGTCTAGTGAAGTATTATCTTCTTATATTTTGGTTATGAGATGAAGTTATAACTTTGTGAACTACTTCTGGGATTGTCAGCTAACTTTCTTTAACAAGTTAAATGAAACAACATTTCTATTTGTACGTGGTTTTGGTCTTTTAACTCCCCTGCTTTTTTGAATAAGCATCATTGACACAGTATTAATATAAAGGCAAGACTTAACAGGGGCTCAAAGTCTGATTAACTCTTCTCTAGGTTGTGTATGTTAGGGGAGTGAAGCTGAAATTTGGATTGTGCTTCACAGCTTGCTAGATGCATCGCAAGCAATGTGGTTCTTTCCTGTAGCATTGGGGCTGTAGCAGAACGATGATGTGCGGCTTGCATCTCAGAACATTGCAGCGTTGTTGTTGCTGTGTTCACTAACGTCCTCCTGTTTCTGAGGTTGTTTTCATTTTACATTTAGAGCTATGATCAGTGTTGTTTGGAAATATGGAAAGATCAAAAATCTATTTTCAGACTAATGACTCCTGTTCCGTTACTTGTGTGCTCTTCTCTGTGTGTGAGTGTTTAATTACTTACGCTTCCAGCAACAATCTTGCTTCTTTTTTTATTTTTAATTATGGCAATGCAGCTCCACAGAAAATTGGCTAGTGTTTTTAGGAAAAAAAAAAGTGCATGTTAAATCATCAACCCAGGAAACTGGAACTTCTATAAAAGAATCGAACAGAACTGTGTCCAGTGATTAGCGCCGTTGTACGGTTTTGAAGTCAGCAGCTTGCGTCCCTTCCGTTTGCTGGATCTGCTCCTTTTTCTGTGCTGTAAAGGCTGCTTTTTTCAGAAGGAGTGCTTTTCATGTTCTTTGGTGTAGTGCGTAGCTGCTGTGAAGATAAGGTATTTGACATCTAATCAGGAAATGAAAGGAAGAATCCTTTCACTTACCTGTCCTTTGTAGAGATGTAAATTGAGAGTGAGTAAATTGGTTCATGGCCCCAGTGGTGCTTCTCTTTTGTCCTGAAGTGTAAGGCATCATTACTCCTCTTCTGCTATCAGCATTCATCACAGAATCACTGTAGCTTCATAAGCTATGATAAGAGTTTATTTTATTCTTTGACAGCAGTTTATCGTCTCTGACGTGTTAGAAATACCTTTTAAATACACGCTTGTAAACTATGATTTCTGGGGAAAAGCATTGTCAAATATTTACACAACATATGGCTTTCTCAGTGATTGAAGTCTCTGTTAATGATGTTATTCTGGAGATATGGGAAAGTAATTCTGATTTTGCTGTGTTACTTTGCTTTGGTAAATAGAAATCTGAGGTTTTAAGGTAGATACAGATTTTTTTTTTTAACTACCAAATGAAATTGATTGCAAGTATTTTCTTTCCTTAAGACATTATAAGGAGGAGGAACCTATACTTTTTTTGCCATCCCTTTCTTAATTTTAAAAACACAAATTTTCTTCTATCTCTATTCTTGTGGATTATTTCTTGAAATAACCTCTTTTTCTTTTCTCTTTGTTAATGCCCATACCTATCACCATCTGTACTTTTATTTAGCTCTTTTTTAATCTCTTACATAGCCTAAGTGAAGCAATATTTCAGATATAGGTGCGCTGTCCCTCAGAGGAGGAACTGCAGAGAATTTTCCTGCTCTAACTGAACACTGCCATCTTGGAAAAAGCTAATTTTAATGTGAAACGTGGGATAAGTGCCAGACAGAAATGCTTTTTAAAAGGATGTACACTCTTTTTAAGAAAAATGTTTGCGTAAAATGCTTGTCAGTAGTGACTAGAGAAACTTTCTTTGCCAAGCATCTGCAGTAATAGAAAGAAGTTAGAGGAGTTGTGTGTTTTACTGCTGTTACGCAAAACTGCAAACCATAGAGAAACCCGGTTGCTGCGTCTTGAGGTTTTTGACCATGGTTTTCTAGATTAAATGAGAGGTGAACTTAATTTTCCGCTGTAATGTGTTAGGAGAAGGGGGAGGTTGTGGGATACTCATTTTTCCTTTGCTTCCTGCCTGTGTTGCAGCAGGGAAGTGAGACTTGGTAGTGACAAAAGTTCCTTCTACAACGCAGGAGGAATAAATATCAGAAGAGCTGTTTGCCCATCACCCTAGGTAAAGTATATGCGTATGAGTAAGAGGTTAGTAAGTGGCAAGAATTCAGGCCTCATACGCTAAGCTGTTTGTTGGAAATACTACAATTAATATTAAGATTCATATGGAAGCAGCAGGACCTAGATCATGACTTTTGTGAAATACTTGTTTTGTCCTTAATGTCCAGCACCTTGTGCTGAGAGTTTTGCACTGGATCCTCTTTAGAGGACAAAGTAGCATGCACGTCTTGTTTATCTTCAGTTAGTAGGTGTTTAGTGTTTTTCAAGGCCTGATGCAACACCCCCTCCCTTTTTACTGCTGCTGGGGAGTCTGGCGATAGAGATTGCTTTGTTTTTATGCCCTTTGAATGCACAAAAGATTTTCACAACTTGCTTTATATGTGAAGAGAGAAGGAGGATGAGAATTCTGCGCCGAAAAAGAAAGATTAATTCTTCCTTTCCTAGAGTGTTGTCTGGGAGTAATGTGGATTGCACCGCGGGCCTGTTCGGTCAGGGTGGTGGTCTGGAGGAGAGGCTGGGAGGGCAGGCCAGGACCAAAAAGAGGAGCTGCTGTACTGAGTCACTAATCTTCAAAACAACTGAACTGCCTTCTAATTGTTTTAACCAGTGGAATGATTCCTGCGTTAGCCATCAAACGTCCGACGAACGAAATGGTGATATATTTGGAAACTTGCATAGGTAATGCGAAAGGTGTGGAAATTAAGTCTAATGATGTGTCAAAGTAGTCAATAAAGTTAGTGGGTTCTGAAATAAATATAACTGTACAATGGCATCCTTGTTCCTGGGAGAAGTCTCAGCAGTTGGTGCTAAGTCTTTCTAGATTCAGGGGTCTGAGAATTTGCTTTCATTACTTTTTGCTATCAATTAAAATCCAGTGTCTTCCAAAATACTGTGAGGCAGTGCTTTTAAGTCTTAGCTGGCTGAATTAGATGTGTATGTGGGAGGGCAGGGGGGGAAGTTACAGCTTGTTGACAGGATTTGTCAAATACAAGTAAAATCATTTGGCGAAGTCAAGATTTTTACTCACCTTACTTTGTTTATGTTGCGAGACCTTAACTGTCTAATTAATTTTTTTTGAGGATGGAAGGCAGTTTACAATAGAAACAAAACAAATCGTTCACCTACATTTCCAGAGTATCGCACTTTCTTAGAAGAATTGCAAAGCAAACTGATGAAGTTCTGTTGCGCGTACTGTCCACAATCTTTCGTGAAGGTTTGGTGGGCGGACATAGAGTTTGGCCTTTAATCTTGCATTTTTCGAGAGCTGAGATTACCGGGCACGTTCCGTTTTAACGATTGTGAGAAGCCTCCTGAGGACAAGGATGGCATTGTATGCGTGTGCATGAGTATCTGGCATCAGAGAAGTGACTTCAACCTTAGCAAATTTGGGAATATCAAATTTATAGTTAATACGTTTGTCGTTCGGCACCCTTCTCGCTTTGCTTGTTTGTCGTCCTCCCTCTAGGTTTTGATATCTCAGGCTGTATGTCGTGCAGACAGGGACTGTGTCTACAGCATTGGCTTGAAAGACAAATAAGGCCAAGAGCATGGGATTAGTTCAAGTTTACAATTACTTGAATGTACATAGATACAAGAATCTGATAAGCAAAGGGGAAAAAAATGTCCAGCCCCGTCAATGAAAAGACTGTATTTACTAAAACAGTAATAATTTTTAAAGAAAACTTTAAACGTGCAAAACAGTAGAAATCGCTGGTTTCTTGGTGCTGGTGTGCAGTGCCTGTTTTAGTTAAGATTTCTGTCAGTTCTGTCTTTAGCCTGCTCAGAATATTGTGGGAGCAAAAGTCGATGGTTCCTCGCTTTTCACGCTGCGATTGGAGGGCTCTGGCAGGACGCGGGAGAGCCGCTGCGTCCCTGGGGCGGCTGGAGCTGCTCGCCTCCCCAACCTGGGCGCGCCCTGAGCGGGAGCTGTGTGCATCCTTTTCCATCTCTGTCACTTCGTTTGCAATACTGACAATGTTTGCGGGGCCAGAAATCAGGCATGACTTTCTGATTTAATGGTTCAGATGTTAATTTGGGATAGGAGAGGACGTAGGTTCTGCTTCCCGCCTTAATAAAAATGTAACTGAAGGGGCTGTAATCTCTGGGGGCGGTCTGGCTGCTTTTCTAGAGATGTTTGAATTCTCTCAGATAGGAGGAGATCTGAATATGATTTCCTGTGTCGTGGCTAAGTCAGCTATTAGGTATATGGGTCTGCCATTATCACCATCTTCTTGTGCGCTTTGTGCCAGGTGAGATGAAGCCTGAGATATCTCTCATCTTTATTGAAGGGTGTAATCCAATAAAGTAATTTCTTACTTTTTGAACTTTGGGATTTTGGTATGAGTTAGGCAACTTAATGGTGTTGGAATTTGAGGGATTGTGTGTGGGCCACCAGACAGGACGGATTAATGGAGACTATTAAATTCTTATGAGGTTGGACATGTTTTGGTGAATGCCACGGTTTTAAATATTAGATTCAAATGCTGCAGTCTGTCATTCATCATTTGTTACTGAAACACAATGCAAAAACATCTATACTTACGAAACCTTCCTACCAGAAGTATTTTGAAAAACATGTCACTTTTTAGGAAATCTGAATCACTGTATTTAAAATTTGGAAGAAGAGCAGAGCAGATTCTGATCATTTTGCATATCTGAACTATTTTATTTCATTATTTTGGTAACATGATGTATCAATGTCTTTGGTGCAAATGCCACCTTTGTTGTAATCTTTATTGCCCTTTGAGCTTTTACAGTGGCTCTAAGCAATATAATATACTCTAAAAGCAAATAATTGACACAAGCCATTTATTCAGCCTAATTTAATTCTAGTGGCATCTGAGTAAAGTTCCAGAAGAAGCCAGGCTGAAATTAGTAGAAAAATCATTGTGCATGTTTTCTTTTTGCTGCTACTTTGCTTTAGTGTAACTGATGAAGATTAAAATTTGGAATGATTCAGTCAGTTATGTGGGTTGAGTGAAGCAGAGAGAAACACAAGCTGGCATGTGGCAGCTGAACTGGATCAAGGCAATAACACTGACTTTGCAAGGTGATGATTTAATAAGATTAATGGAGCAGATGTGTCATTGCAACACTTCATGGCCCCCTTTCTCATTACTTCTTCCAAGAATGCTAACATCGCTCTTTTCCTCCTACATCTTTTACAAGCAGTGACTGTGCTTGAAATACTGGCCACCGCCAGGCCACTGTGCTCCTCTCATGTGCTGTCCCTGCGGGAACGCCGCTGTTGTAATGTATTAAGTGTCTTTCTGTCCACTAGAACCAGCCGGATGAGATTATCCTGAAACCGATGAATTGTATAGCTGTTGTGCTGTCATCTTTGTTATTGGGGTCTGCTGAGTGTTTCTGCGTATGGTCAGGTCTGAGCCTCGGTTCCTGAATCCCTTTGGGTATCCTCCATTTCTGTGCGTCCCATTAAGTGACGTGGTATGGTCAGGGGTGTGATAAAGTAAGAATGTTCTGCTAACTTCCTGGGAAGGTATTTTGTAGCTGATAACTAATCGATTAAAACAGAACATTTTTCATAACATAACAAATATTCTAACATGATGAATATGTTAAGCTAAGTATGAGGGTAGTCTCATTTGTGAGGGCAAACGAGTTAAGGATGGAATGACTTTTTCATGATGTCAGAACAGAGTTCTTTTAAAGTGATCGTGACAGGCTTAATATATAGAAATAGAGGAGAGCACACTAAGAAATGATTGTGTTGCGCAGTCTTGTGCTTAAGATGCTTCCCTTATTCCTGAAGTTGCCCACATAGATGTTGGAGAGAGATGATTCTGTCTTACAGTTCACATATGCTAGCATTTTTCCTAACCAACGGAGTCTGAAAGGAAAATGGTGGCGTTTGATTTCCTCTCTCATTCTCTGTTATGAAAACAATATTTTCTCCTGTGTCTCTTCGTCAGGTTTGGGTGATGGTCCCTTGCTTTCTGTAGCTAACTCGTAGGCTTTTGGCCCAAGGAAGTATTTTCTCACGTAACACTGGTACGTAGCTGAAGACTGTGACATGATCCTCTTCCATTTTTATGCCTCAGCTGCATTTCTGCAGGAGTCTCCGCTTTGAAGCTAGTATGGGGGGAAGTGCGATGTGACCAGCAGGCTTTACAGGGACCTGGGCTTGAAGTCCTCTGTTGCTACCCCTTATTTCTACCTGGTCTGTCCTATCCTTGTGACTATTTTTCTTAACTATATGCATTGCTTTAATAGATTTAGAAGCCTGGTAGTAGTTCATAGAGATCAACAGAAATGTTGAGAGTCAAAAGCATTCTGCCGAGTCAGAAGGTTTTGGAACCCCTTGTTCTTCTACCACTGCTCTCAGGTCAAGCAGTGCCGCAAGCAGTGACTTTGTGCTAGAATAGCCAGAGCACTGTACATGTAGATTCATAGCACAGCCTAGTTTCATATGGTACAAAATGGTCTCAACGTGTGAATTCGTTGTACCTGCCTCTACAACAGGGAGGCATAGGTAGAGTTTTGCAGAGGGATTGTCCGTATAGGTTAAGTTAGCAGTAAGTATATATCCTGCAAGCTTGTTTTCACTGCAGCTGTTACTTGGATTAGTATGTTCAACTTATTCCACTTGATATAGTGCAGCTTGGGCGAGGACAAGCATTACGAAATATTTGAGCTGCGCAGTAGTGTGATGAGCAGGACAGAGATGAACATATCAGCTGAGTTACAGCTCTCTCTGCTGTAGTGTTAGTTCTGGGGTCTGTAGCACTTAGCAATGTACTGTCCTTTGTTCTGTTGGATAGCTAACTCAAATTTAAAACTTGATTTTTAACTTCTTTGGAAACTTTCATACTGAGTAGAAATTCAATAGTGAATTTGGAATGAGCACTGCAAATAGGATAAGCCGGTAGGCCTTTTACCCATACCAACAGTTGGCAAAATTTTTATGGGTAATGTTGGACATGAGAGACCAAAGCTCAATGGTACGTTGTTATGCTAACAAAGGCCTATTTTTCCTAGCGTAATTTTACCACTTTCAGGGCTACAGTTGTGGTTTATCTCGCTATCATCTGTGTCAGAGCCATTTGGCAAGATAAAATAGGTGTAGCACAACTTTGACTTATTTAGTCAGCGGAAAGTTCATGTCCCAGGTGACTGTTAGCTAAAGGTGAGGTTGGTGAAATAGCAGGAGGCAAACTGAGTTAGATTATATGGATATTTATAGCCAGTTTTGCAGACTGGTGTAAGGTGAGGTGTATCTTGCTTTCTAGATCTGAAGATGCAGAGTCATTCTGATCCTCTTGGCAGTTCCAGACTAATAGTCTGCGTGCTGGAAGAAGGATTATCTGCTTTGTGAGCTTTTCTCTTGAGATGGTTGGTCCTATGGCTTTACTTGAATAGCTGCTCTAAGAAGTTATCACCAGGGGCTAAAAGTTCTCTTGGGGAATATTATGATTTCTGTAGGGTTTTGAAGATGAAGAATGGAAACTAATTAAGCTTTTCGTTGAACCTAGTTTAAAAGTCACCCCCCTCCCCCCCCCCCAAGAAAGGAAAATTTAAAGCTGAAGAGTGAAGAGTTGGACTTTTTGTAAATTTTCTGCTAACTGGACTACTTCTAAAGCAGATGCAGCTAAAAGCAGTTACAGATGGTACAGAACAGAAAGAAACTCTTCAGCGTACTTATGTGCCTTACGAGAACCCCAGTGTTAGCTTTCTAGCTAGCTGTTTTTCTCTCTGTATATTATATTTTTGCAGATGGAGCAGAAAAAAGAACTACCTTTAAAGCTAAATCAAAAGATGAAAAAAGACTGCCCTAGAACAGAACTACTTCTCTGCAGGGGACTTTACTGGAAGAAGTTTCCTAAGGATCACAAAGCACTCTCTAAAAATTGCTCTGATTTTTAATGTTTTTGCAATCGGAGTTTTCTGGATATTAGGCTAGAATTTGTCGAAAATAGTCTCCATCTGTTCTGCTGCTTGCTTTTGGCACCTACAATTGAAACTGCTACCTTAGGCTTGACGCTCACGTGTATTAATGTATTACACTTCTCTTGCACTTAGGTTATACAGCAGAGATCAGGCCATTTCCAGTCCTATCATGGGTCAGTTTCTCTCCTGTACACTGTTTATTTTTCTATAAAATCTATTAATCTATAGCCATGTTTGTTACTGTGAAGGCCTTTATTCTGTCTGCATACAGACTTGGTGCAGTGAAAGGGACTTAAATTTGGGTAAACAGACTTCTGCCACTCTTTGGCTTTGACCCATGCAGGAATATCCTTTTGACTTTGTCACTGAAGATTCATAGTTTGGTGCTGATGGTGTTAGCTCCTTCTTTTATGGAAGAAAGTAATATTTAATTCTGCCTAGGCAATTCATTATAATGTATATGTCATAGCCGTGTACTATGTGGATAAGTCAACTCAACAGTAGTACTCAGAGCTGCTCTTTCTAGCAATATGACAAGGTCATATTGATGAATTTGACTTTGGTTTTGGCTTGTTTGTTATAAGACCGTATTGTTGATAATGCTATTAGTCATTAGTTTTATTTTTTGATCTGATTTCTGAATACAGTGATATCAAGAATTTGGATTTCCAAGCACATAATCAATACAATTCTGGCCAAAGTGTCAAAGATAGGAGGCGTGGTATTGTTTTGTTTTGTTTTTTTAAGTCAACAGTAGAGTCGGTGTAGATGAGATAATACCCTTTTGTGACTGCAGTGATAAAATCAAACAACCTTGTTAATTCCTGATTACAGGACCTAGTACATTTTGACATCTTTAAAAAAAAAAAAAAAAAAAGGAGGATTTGGTATTCTGCATGGTTGTAACTTAAGTACAGGAATCACTGTGGAAGTTAAACCTAGAACCTAAAAAAAAACCCCAAAACTACTTCTTTATACAGGGGCAAAAAGATGTGTTCAGTCAAGGAAACAATGCAGCATTCAGATCAATACCTCATATTAATATTTTATCAACTTTACAGAAGTGAGGGGCAGAGGCATTGCTATATTTGACAAATATAAGAGCCAACAGAATTTAACATTTGGACAGATACTACTTTTGGAAACACTTGAGTCCAGTTTTAGAGCTATGTGATAGTCGGATGTTCTTAAGAACATAAGAATTGGACATATTGCCCACCTAATCTATGCTCTTGTTGACCTGTCCACTAGTGGGTATGTTTTGACGAGTACTGCAACTGGGAAAGCATAAAGTGACACTTCTTCAGAATATTCATCAAATCTTAAAGGACTCCTTGGTATTTTTGTAAATTAGGTCTTAGATGAGTTTTCTTCCAGTAGTTTGTCCAACTGCATTTTTGAATCAATGTAAACTATGAAATGATGATACCCAGCTTTTGGGTAAAGTAGAGGTTCTGGGTGTCACTATTAGGATATGTTCCTGGGACCTGTTGTAGGAATTGATCTCTATCAGCCTGCATTAGTTAAATCGGAGTTGTCGCACTACTTTTTCTTCTCCCCTCGCCCACATTTTCATAACTGTGTAAAGGAAGCAAGATTCTTAAGGAGGTTGCAACATAAATGATAATTTTACTCCTCTCCCCAAACCTTCTAGCTCTGCAAGTGAATGATTGGCTGGCTTTAGTACTCCTTAATACTCTTTAGTACTCCTTCTTACACTTTTTTTTTTTTCCTCCACTGCAGTTAGTCTCCAATGTTGCCTTAGTTTTCCGAAGTGATAGCAGACTGTTGGCGTTCTTTTCTGTTTTGCTGCAATGGGGTGTTGTGTGATGTTCATCCTAAAGACTCTTTGTTCACCTAGCAGCGAGACGCTGAACAATGGTAGAGACGCTTGAGCTCTTCATAGCACCTAGGCAGCTACAGCGGAGCAGCTGATGTTGACTTTATGCTCATATGTGTAGTTTTGCAGCCATCAGGATTATAAACAGCAGTGTTCATTACCAAAATACCTATGTATTTCACAGATAAACCAGCTTTATATGTTGACAATGCAAGTGCTCTTGTATTTTCTCAGTTTCTGAACCACTGTGAAGCTTATATCGATAGGTCTTTGTGAGAAGACAGTGCCTTACCAAAGGGATGGGATTTGCAGCGTGTGCTACCGTCAGAGTTCTGCTCTGCTTGATCAGCTCTATTCACTTAGAGAAAGGAACCTTATGAATGTGAATAAACACTTATTTTATTAGACCTTGGCTCCAGAGGGTGTTACTCCAGATGTTTACCAGGTTAGCAAAAGAATATCTTTATTGCTGGATCTAGACGTGTTGATAAATTACGAAGTCCAGAACTCTGTACAGACTTTATACTGATATCAGGCTGTTTGCCGTCCCAGACTGAAGCTTTGATTAGACTCTCAGGACACCCCTGAAAGACAAGCAGCAGTGCTAGGATTGGAACCTAACGGGATGCTTTACAATAAGGTCATCAAGGTGAAGTCAGTTATTGGTAAGTCCTCAGAGGGAAGATATTTCGCTCCATCTGTAGTGCTAGATTATTTGTGCTTTTCAGCTGAGAACTTCCTGCTAGCTGTTGGTGTAGCAAATTGAGCATTTGAGCAGTCGTTTCAAGTCACAAAATTAAGACATCTTAGTAGGTGTCTAACCGCTATGGCCATGCAAGATCTGCACTTGCCTGAATAGGAAGCTGAGGGGCAGTTTCAGCACAGACTTGTTAGCGTGGCGCCGTGCTGATAAGTGTGGGACTTCTCTTGCAGAACGTTGCAGACTGACTAATAGATGTACAGGAATTTTCCCGATTATCCTAAGACTCTTTTTTCTGTCACATAATCTACTTTTTGTCATTGCCTTTTTTTAACTGCTTGCTGGCACCATGACAACCATAATATTGTACATGTGATTGCATGTTGACAAATATGACTAGGATGATGCACATTTGGCCAGTTGCATAATTAGATGAACTTAGCCCTGATTCTTAGGAGAACTTTGGATATTGAGATAGTATGGCTGAAGGGGAGCAGGAGGAGCAGGGTGAAATCGAGCTATTAGTTTTATAGAGTATTTATCTTGAGCAGCTTTATTTGGAAGAATGCCATTTCTGGAATTAGAGGACTGACACGGTCTGAGACGAGGCTGGATTGCATTACTGGAAGAAAGGCTGTGTCTTCTAATGCTAAAGACTCGGTTTTCTGGAACCTCATTCAAATATCTTATTGCTTCAGTTCTGGAAAACACTAGCATAGATTCCTTTCATCATTGTAAAGTGTGAAAAGTTGTTATGCTTCATTCCTAGTAACAGCCATGAATTTGCTATTTATAGTTTAACTGTTGCAGGCTTTTCTAATGTTTTCAGTGCTATTAGGAGACTTTTGCTGTTGAATATCATCTATCTTGGTAACGTGTAGGAAATGGGTAGCTTTGACTCTATTGGAATTTCTTAATAGGATCTACATGTCTGTTGTAACGTGTTATTTCTCTCCTCTCCCCAACACACCAAATGTTAGACCTGTAAGAAGGGTGTTGTTGATGAGGGAGAAGTCTGGTTGATCACAGTAGAAGGTTCACGTGTACTGATTTTAAAATAATCTCAAAGGCTGTTAGGCCATAGTTTTTTAAAAATTTAGACCTGTTTGTTGAAGTGAGATAACAGAATCTCCTGACCTATCTGGCCCTTGAGTGATGTCCTCTTCCTTCCCGCCTCCTCCCTTCCTCCCCCCGCATCATCTGAAGAGATCAAACTTATCCTCCATATCTCTGGCGTACTAATTCTTTTGCTGGCAATTTGTGCAAGAGAGAGGAACAGAGAAAATGGTTTTAAAATAGTTGTAGGAACTGGCTGAATTTATGATTCTTAGAAAGAATGGTGCCTTGTGACCAGAGTGGATCTCCCACTTCTTTTCTTTGCAAGTTGTTCAACGCTGTAAGATCAAATGTTTAGGCTTTCTTAATGTTGCGGACAGCTGAGGAGGGTGACTGTGCAAAATGCCCAACTGATAGAAATTCGTAGTGCTCTTATTTGGAAACAAAAGTTGCTTTGAGTAGTAGATGTCTTATAAATAAGTGTCTTGGGTATAATAATATGTAGAGATATTTTTTAGAAATCAATGCTAAATGGACTTTTTCTTGGTGATAGGGGGGAGCTCTTCAGTTCAATTTTTAGCATGTTTATAACTAAACTTTTTTTTTGTTTTTTTTTAAATCTTGTGTTACTAGACATAAAGGAAAATGCTCTCATCTCTGGTGCAAGACAAGTGGGGAACATAAGGCCAAACGTTAAATTCTGCTAACTCTGTAATACCATTTGCAATTTGCATAACGAAAGTCCTCTTAATTTTTTTTTTTTTATTATGATACCAAGGTACAAGAGATGTATCCAGAACTTGCTTTTTGTTTTTGCGATTAGGGAAGTGACTCACCTCTGTGAAGTAGGGGCCCTTTCTCCCCAAGAGGGGAGATCACGTGCACGTGAAGGAATGCTGAGTAAGGTTCAAGAAATGGGCATTATATTTCAGTTGGTATGTGATTAGCTGTGTGATCCCTAATTCCTGTTAGGGTGCCACTCCATTTTATATGATCTGCAAAACCTCCTTGTTACCTACCCAAGCTATGCTTTCCCCACTGCAGTTGGAAAAACTCCTAGAGACTTGAAGAGAGCAGCTGAAAGACCCTTTTAGGTAACTGTTTTGATCAGATTTAAGATCTTTATTCTTATTTTCAAGGCGTTAAAAGAGAATAAGGAAATCCGTGATCCGAGCAGAGTGTAGCGGCAAGATTATCGGTTACTTGCATTGCTTACTGAGCAAGCCCTCATGCTCTGTACCAGGTGTAATTTTCACCAGAAGGCATACTCCAAATGGAAGTTATGAGCAGGTAAGGTGCTCCTGAATCTAGGTCTTCTGTTTAATTTGGGAGGTAGCCGTTAGTCAGACATTTTCTTTAAATAGCACCTTTGCATTGCATATCTTGGAGTTCAAAATATTTCCGTTACATCACTTCTTGGACGCTTTAATGTAAAGTGCTGTCTCTTAGAAAATACAAGCGGTATTATGGATCTTTAATAGTAACAACAAACGTGCAGTGTTAACTATTAACGTACTCTCTTTAAAAAGAAACTTAATTCAACTAGTCATCAAACTTGTCTAGATAGTCAGTTTTATCCCTGGGCAATTCTTTGCTTGTTCTGGCCTATCCATTTATTCATTCTAATAGTCCAGATTGTCTGGTTTATTTGATAATTCTAAATAGTGAAATCATTCATTCTGCTAATTAAGACGCTCCTAGAATGGCACAGAAAAATGATCAGGGAAAGAATACCCAATTATGCTCACAATTTATCTATCTTTCTAATTTATAGAACAATTGCTGCCAAAGTAGCTCACAGTTTACAAATAAAAATACGTAACTTTCAGATGCGTATCTTTCTACTGAAGGTAGAAGGGAAGAGCCGCTTCTTTCAGTCTCCCTCTACCTGGTGTGCATGGAGAGGTGTGGTAAGTAGCAAGATCTTGTATGATGCGTGGTGCCCCAAACTAGAATCACGTTTCATGAGAGGAAAACAAGTTCAAAGAGATTCTTCTGTTTAGTACTGAAGCCCTGAAACTGGGAAGGCTATGAGTTCCCTAAGTAACTGCATCTACGGTGACTGGCCGTTTCGTGCTTAGCAGAGCTCACCATGCAGGTCTCGAAAACCAAAAGGAATCATCTTTGTAACGGTGAAACGAATGGGAAGCCATCTCAGAGCCTGGGAAGTAGATTATACATCCAGAAGACTATTTTTGTGTTGGCTGACGTTCATAGAGAAATTAGAAGGCCTAAGTAAGATATATGGTAAGCATCTGGGAAATCTCAACACTGAAGAGAAAAATGATAATAACGTCTTCATTGTCCATATCTAATACTGGAGAATCCAAAACTAATGATATGCCTAATGGTATATTGTGACTGCAAACCACAGGACAGGAATGCTACCTCAGCCTCTTTTCCTCGTGTTATACTAATATGAATTTAATTTTCTCTTGTCTGAATTGTGGTGGATAATTTGTGTACCTTTTCTTGTCTTCAGACAAAGTTATTAGTAATTCTTGTTTAATAAAAGGATGAGAACCATCCGCACTGCTGATGACCTTACAGTGTAAGGCGTCTCCATCGCACTAGTGACTGTACAGTAGTAGTCGGCCGCACAGTATCTGTAATTGGGTAGTGCTGCCCATTGCACGCTCTTACTGCAGGAGAACGATAAGATGCCTAATGTTACCTATAAATTCAAGAGAAAGTGCCTTTCTAGTTTGTCGTCCTCTTCATAATAAAAGAGACTTCTTTTCCTTTGCCGAGAACCTATGTGATTAGATGTTCATTTTCTTTCATTCCCAGGAGAGCAGAAGTTGTCATTCATGTTTTCTCTTTTGCCCCTATGTGTGAAACAAGATTTAATATAGATGATTATATCTCTGGAATCTATATACTTCTCCCCCTGAAAGGAATTGGTAAGCAAATTGGCTTTCTAAAACACGAAAGAAGGCTAGAGCAAACTCTTCATCATCACATTCCTGATCATATCCAGCATTTACCTTCCACAAAGTTCCTGATATTTAGTACCGGCTATGGTTTCCCGCTGGGCTGCTTAGCTAAACGTAATAAATGAAAGCTGTTGAAAGAGACAGGAAATTAAGACTGACTTCACTATAATCTAAATTGGATAGTATATTTGTTTTGTATTTAGTTTTCTAAAATCATACCGATGTAAGTCCATATGTTTCTGACCTTCACAATAAGTTACTTATCAGAGAAAGAAAATACTAGCTATTAAACAAGGTTTATGTTGACTAATTGAATTCTTACTCATATCTACTTCAGAAATTATGGAGAGAGTATTCACATCATCTAATTTTTAAAATTAGTCCAAATTTAGGACTACATAGCTATCTAAATTAAACAGAGATGCTAGAGGATAATTCAAAAAACTTTGGTCAGAAGCCTGCCTCTCTCCACTGACTAGATAGGGAATGTGGTCTTGTAAATGAAATGCTTAAGATGCCCTATGTAGGAGGATTTGAATAACCTCTGTATGATCACAGATGCGTATATGAGCCACAAGTCCATTTGACTGAACTTCCCGGAAATTTACAAATTTGCAAATTGACTGAATTTGTAAAAGTCTGACAGTTGAAAAAAGCCAAGTTTTCCTGTCCATCTAATGAAGTGGCAGCAAGACTACTTGTTGTCTGAAAACTGAACTTTCACTTGCAAAAATGCAAATTTTTAAGCATCTCTACTAGTATCCCAAATAAATGTGAGCCCTTGCGAGAAGAGGTGCACCGAGAACATAACTCCCTGGCAATAAACATTGTGTTTCATCTTTTTAGAACTAGTGTGAGGATTAAAACGTGCTTACAAAGAGTTGTACCGTTATAGTCGTTTCTGGAGAGATCAGAGGAAAGCATTTGAAGAAATTGGCGTTCAGGCCTGGATAAAGAAAAGTTCTCTTCAATTTTTCAGCCAGACATTACACCTGGCACTTGTTTGCCACTTGGTCACACTAAGAAGTCTCCCAACTTTGTTCTTTTTACATAATGGCATAATGGACCTGCTTTTTTCTTCCAATATTTTGATTTAGAACAGTTTTAATATTAAAATGCAGAAAACAAAACAGGCAAGAAAATTTCTTAAACTGTTTAATTTTATGCTTTGCTTAATGTGAGGTGTTAGAGCAGCTTATTCCTTGTCCTCAGCCTTTGCTTGTTTCCAAAGTGCATGCGTGTGTGCGTGCGTGTGTGTGTTTCTTTCCAGATACAGTGACGCAGGACTGTAGTTGTGGTTTGTGCCTGGACGTGGTGAAGCTCCTCTAGTCCTGCTTTAATCCATCCCTGGAATATTGTCAGTTTAGTCTTCGTTTGCTGGTCTTGCCAAAAATCTGGTCTGGACGATCTGGGAACTCTGATACAAGGTCACAAGCTGCCACTTGGATCTTCGCTGTTGGAATCAGGGAAACATAATGCTTGATAGGGATAAATGCAAAAGCTCCTTCCTGTCTCTTATCAAGAGGCTTTTGGTATTTTCAGACTCTAGAAGCTATGTAATAGTGACAGATACATGATTACATAGTGTGTATTTGTACTCATACATAGACTAAAACACACTTTTCAGAGTTTGTTTTCCTAGGTTGGGAGGAAATTGGGCAGAGCTGGGTTTTTTTTTCTTGTTAATTTAACACTTAGCATCAGTTTGTCCCAGCTAAATGTTACTTGTAAACTTAAAATACTGAAATTACTCTTTGAAGGTCCAGAAGAAGCAGCACGTTTCTTCTTCCAAATTCAATCTTTGTTCCTGTAAACTTTTGAAATTGATATCTGTGAATGACATGTATTTAACTTACTTTTTTGTCTATGTGGTATTGATTTGTAACGTTATACATGACTGATAAAGATGATGGTTAACGACACACTGATTAAAATCCTTTTATCTTTTTGTATTTCAAAAATGCACAGTGCAGTTGCTCATGTGTAAAATCTTAAGTTAAAACTTTCAAGTCCTAAACGATAACGATCAATAGTATTTTAAAACATAAGCTTAAAGTTTATGGTAACTACATCCTCACCATGCTTTATTCGTTATGCAAAAGCAGTTGTCAAAGAAACTATTAAGCATGATCCACCTATAAGAATGTTTTGTGAAGTATCAGTTTTACGTTGTTCACCCCCTGTGCACGTTCAAATCTGAATGATGATGTAAAAGTGAAACAGAATCTGATTATTGTTAAAGACTCAAAGTAGCATGTAGTTTTTAATTACAGGAATCAAAGCAAAGTGATAAACTGTGTGTGAATTTACGCAGTACATGGCTCATGTGTACTACTTGCAATAACAGTCCGTAAAAGCATGTTAACATGTTTGAATCAGCTTTATAATCTTGTTACTACGTGTTTCAGAATCTAAGTTTTGTTGGAGTTTATCTTCCTGTAGTTCAGATGTGAGCGTTTTGCCCGTAGGGTTTTCTTCGAGTAGAGGAGCGTTCCAAGGGGGAATTGCGTTATTTTTAGCAAAGTTAAACCTCTGTGTGTTTACTACAAAACCTTCGTCCAGGAAAGTGTTTTGTTCCTGAGCAAGAAATATCAGCAGAAGTACAAGTGCAGCACAGCAGCGTGTAGTCTCTGCCTTCCCAAGGGACGCTGGTACTTTCAGACTAGTCTGTTGCTTAAAGTAGCTCTGAGGATTATTGAAGGATTTTGGAAGGATTTACCTCCAGTGTTTTTGTAGGTGGCTTTGAGACATGGGAATCCAGAACAGCTATGAGACTGAGCAGAGGTGCCAGATTAGAAAGGGAAGAACGGGTTATAGGGGGCACACGAAATACGTTTTGAATGTTTCTAAGACTCGAGATGTTCACAATCTGTCTGGAAAAGGTAGATTTTTTGACTGAGGTAGGTCCGTCAGTGGAGAATTGTCCTCCAAGCGTGTTAATCAGTTCAGAAAAATGCTGCCCGTTCCAGACTCCAAACAGGAGCGGGGAGGAGAATGCAGGAGCGCTAGTGGGAGAGGAGGAGCGCGTTCCCCGGCGGTAACCGCAGGGCGAGGGCAGGAGAGCGTGCTAGCTGCCACCGCGTCGCCTTTTTCCCCCACAAGGTGTTCAGTGCCAATCTGCATGCAGACCGAAGGGAATCGGAAACTCGCTCTTCCACGATTTACTTTTTCCTAAATGTAGAGTTAACTTTGTGCTTTTTAAAGATTCCTTCGCGTTCGTATTTCTCGTGGTTCGTGTGGGTTGTTGGAGCTTCTAGCATCTTTTGGACCTACTTACCTGCAGGCAGGCAGAAATACAGTGGGTTAAACTTCTATATCACCTGCCATGGGATTTGGTGCAAGTGTGTGTTTCAATCTGTGTTTGTAGAAGAAACACAATGAAATGAGACCATCCTTCTGCGATAAAACATGCCGAACTTTCAGGTGGATGTAATTTGATAATGGTCAGGTAGAAATTTCACTTGGTCCAGCACGTGAAGCTGCATATACTTCAATTTGTACGAAAGGTTTACGTGGTGGAGTATCGAAGAGCAGACGGATGCTTTTATAAAGGTTCACTGTCAATGAGCACAGCAACTTCCAGAGGGTTCAAGCTTAACGTATGAGATGCTTTTAGTAATCTGTCTGAACGTTATCGTTTCATTAAACCTCTGCTGCTTGGAAAGTGCTGCGCGTGCGCGAGAGCAGCAGGACGTGTTTTCCTCCCCTTTCTTCTTCCTCGGGGTGGAAAGTACGCTCTGGGTGATCCGGCTGGAGCGGTCTGCTCGTTCCCCCGGCAGAAAGTGCAGCGCGTGAAACTGCCGTCCCTGGTGCTGTCACTAGTTTTCACGTGACTACGGCAAAGTTGCTCTGAAAATGAAAAAGGACTTGAGGGGGATTGAATTTTTCCAGCTGGAAGAGTGTACCGTTTGGTGTTAGGAGAGGATGCGAATTCCTCTATGCTAGTAACAAAATGTTAGGTCATTTTAATCTATGCAGCTACTTTCTCTAGTGGTTTCCCCCGTTCGGTATTTCTTTTTCCTTATGTGCCCGCTACTCGTCCTGTATTTTTCTAGGCTAAACAAAGTTCTTATCTCTCCTAATCATCTTAGAAACTCTTTTCTGCCCTTGTTCCAGTGACAGACTGATAATTCTGTTACCACTAAAGCTATGTCAACGCTGTAATACCAGCGCCTGCCTTCCCCTTCAGCAGTCTTCTCTCCTTCCTGTGCTGTGTGTATTGTTTGCTCGTACAAAATAAGATTTGAAAAAAGAAGCGATGATGAGAGAGCACCTCAGGGAAAAAAGTGACTATGGATGTCTCTATCCAAAATAGTTATATGGGTAGGCTAAGCAGGATGGAAAAATAGCAGTGCCCGCAAAGTAAAAACTTAATTGACTTCTGCACTAAATTGTATGCAACTTTAACAAGTTAATTGCATTAGAGCATGTGTGTGTGTGTGTATATATGTATTTAATGACATACTAAAAATTTAATGTCAATCTTAACAATACTTGATGCTTGATTTTTTTTTTCCCCTATTTGAAGGAATTTATCCTTTATAAAGAAATTGCCTTGCATTTACTTTTTAAAAAGAAAATATGTTACTGTTTTGTTTTTTAGAATTATACTTCTGGTTCTGTGAGCGTCAGTGCATTATTCCCGTACAACAAAACGGGCTTGTCTTGGGTCCTTGAGGGGTTATCACTACAATATTGCAGAAAATCTTGTGTTAGGTGTTTTGATTCTACCTGGAAGATTTGGGGTGTTGTTTTAAACTCCTTGTTTTCCACTTGTATCGGAAAGTAGAAGGGATATGTTTTCAGTCCATGTTTTTGTTTCAGTGAGGGAGGTAAAAATCCCTTAAATTTTCTTGGTGCAGCTGCTGGTAGTTACTTGACCCACTTAAAGGTCTTTTTTTCCCACTAGCACTTTTGTGTTTATTAGGAGGAATAATTATGATACTTCCTGCTTATTTTGATTTGCCTCTTGATCCTATTGGTATGTTTGGAGAAGAGATTAACAGATCTTCAGTTCTGTGGGTCAGTTGTCATATCAACTAAATTGATATTAACGTTGGGCTCTGAATCTACTGCAGAGCTGAGAAGCTTTTTGTTGCTTTTGAGAAGAGCGCGTGTAGAGCTGGATTCTTACTATCGCCCGCTTCTCTAAATTTGGAAAAACCTAAAAAGTGAGAGTAAGCACAGTTTAAAGGTACTCAAAAATAAAGCTACTCCAGTATGATCAATTATATGAGCATATTATGGTGGTCTGGGAATTGTTGAAGTATATGGGAGAGAAGGTTTGCTGTTCTTTTTATTCTAAAACAGCCATGGCTTCCCCAATAACTTGTTTAAGTTTGGGGTTTTTTTTGCCTTTAGAGAAAGCATACATTTATTATTTTTCATGTAAGCCAGTTTTACAGGACCTATTATTGTCAAGGGCCGAAAAATAGCTTGCAAAGTCAGTATGAATCTCTAAAGTATGAGACAGACATGAAATCTTTGCTCACCACCCTTTTTTTCTGGTCCAGATTGAGTAAGAGTGAAGATTTGGACAAATATTTAAATCAAAATAATGCAAACTGCTTTGTTTTGTCAGCGTAGACAACTTTAAGCCTTGGCTTAGGGTCGTCTGAGATGCTGATGGCTGCACCTGTGTTGAGATTTTTGGTTTTCTTCTTGCAAATAATGATTTGTACTGCAGTAGCTGTGTTAACAGAGTTGAGAATGGTAACATAAATTGGTTGACAGCATTTTCACTGCAGAAGCATCTAACCCTGCCTGGAAGAGGTAAATACATGTTGAGTCTGCTCTGATTATACTGTGGCTGGCAGCAGTAGCTGTTATGTTACAGACGTCTCATTGGATAGCTGTGGACAGGGCTTTGTTAACAAGTGGGCGATTCTCATACAGAAGAGACTTGTACTCGTTCTTCAAGCAGTAAAAGGATTTTTATTGTAGACCGAAAGTAGGGAGCACCCTTGTGTTAGAGGTGATGGTAGTCATTGCTAATGAGCCTTTCTGTTAAGGAGAAAAAGACTCACAGAGATAAAAACATGCACTGGAGCCAATGTTGAAGACTTCTGGAAGTTTTTATCCTCCTCTTGTTACTAGAGTAAATGCAATAAAATGAAAGCTGAAGTCAACAACAGTCCTCCTCCTAACGTCGAGCTGTGTTGTCAAGTGATTGAAAATTCTGATTTATAGTACGACTAGGATATAAATTGATATCTCCGTAACCTGAAAAAGTCTTTACTGTGAAAACTGTGGAAAACCTCCCTGTCCAGGGATAACCTGTAACACTTCCAGACAGTCCT
Organism: Struthio camelus; assembly: GCF_040807025.1. NCBI lineage: Eukaryota > Metazoa > Chordata > Aves > Struthioniformes > Struthionidae > Struthio > Struthio camelus. The sequence goes on along the minus strand of NC_090958.1, from coordinate 8,116,761 downwards.
CCTTGAAGAGACGTCGTCTGGGTCATGATGCAGCTCTCTAGCATGAAACCCTGGGCAGTTGCATAGAGGTACTCCGTTGACTTAAATCGCAGTTACCACACCCTCCATTTGCCCTTCTTTTTTTTTCCTGATGTAAAAGGGCTATTTTTGGAAAATTCATGCATCTGAAAGTGGTAATTTAGATAGACCAGCTGTTTCAGCAAAGCTTTGAGGTAGGCTAAATATTGGACTGACCTTTGTGGAGCTCACTGGTGTGGTGGAACCTGAGAATTTACATAAAGCAATATTGCTTGTGGCTGTGGCAAGAAAGGGCTGTGCGTAGCAGCTCCTGACCTGACTTCTTCTTTGTCCTCCTTTCAGTCCTCCTTTTGGTTATCTGTGATTTATTTTGATTTTGATATTTGATATTCATTTCGATTTCATTTTGTTTTGATTATTGAAAGAGTCTTCCAGATAAGGAAAGTCATCTTTGTAGATTATGCTATTTTAATTTGTTCTTGCAGTTAAGTTATAACCTTTTTTCTTTGTCAGATATATATGTATTTATGTATGTTTTTATATGTATATATGTTTGCAACTTGTTCTGATGATTGCTATTCTTATGCTTCCCTAAAAGCACTGTATTTATGTTTTGGTTTGGCCGTTCGTATGATGCTAGAGCAAAGCTCGAATCTGTCCTCTGCCGTACACAGCCGTCTTGTATAAATGGGTAAGACTAGGAAGACAATTGCAAGTGATACAATTTTTTCACTTACTCAGTTTAGCAAATTAACCTTATCTCTTTTTCTCATTCTTTTGAGGCGTTTTTTTTTTTTTTAACATGCTAAATAGGTTGGCCCTTGCAAATGCAGCACGGTTACCTTTTGTACCTCACTAAATACCCTTATTTGTTAGTGATGCTTGAGCCTATTTGACAGTCTCATTAATGAATGTCCCATACCTCGGTGGGTTATTTTGCGATAGGGCCATGCAACTGTAACAAAGCTATCTGGAAAGCTGGGGTTTATAAAAGTCTATGGTGCTCAAAAGTGCTTGTGTGGACTCCAGTGAAATTTGAATTAAAGGTCAAGGTATCACGGTGTGCTTAATCAGCCCTAACTGTAAGCTCCTACTGAAAGAGTTTTAGCCCTGCCTTGTCCCTGGCCACGTGTTGCCTCCTTTCTCCTTTGCGTCATATCTAGTAATTGTGCAACTGCTGACCTGAATGAATACTTACTTCACCAAAAACGACAATTTGTCAGGTCAGCTTGCTGTTTTGCCGGTGTGTTTTTTCCACCTCTTTTATCTTTTCCTTCCCGTGAATAAAACTAAGCTTTACTAGCAAAGCCACACTTATTGTAATGACACATGTTTGCAAAAGGACATTTTGTTGCCAGAGCTCTATGACCCTATATATAGGCAGAGGCCTATAGGTGCCTCGTGCTTCTGATGCTTGATACTCAAACCAACTGGACAAATCTTATCTTAAGTTGGATTCCTTTAGATTAAACTGTCAGGAACAGGCAAAACTAATTACTTGTAAAGGTATATAAAACCCAAGCCAAACCAAACAGCCCACCCTCCTTGATAAAACAATGAACCTGAAAAATGTGAATTTATTTTTGTGTGTATGGAAGTGGTTAGGTGCCCAGGCTCCCATTCAGTCTATAAATGTATAGTATGAAATAAAAAAAGACTGTATTTTCTCTTGCAGTCACCCAGAGGACATCCAACGTGTTTTTTGGATGTTTGTTTTGGTTCTGGGTAGTTATTTCTCAAGCAGATACGTACGTCCAGGACAATTTATTCAAAAAAGCAATTTTTTTCCTATTAGCTATTGATTGGACGTTTTTCTCCCAAGTATCCTGTTTAACTGCAGCGTGGATCTGCTAGACTGGTGGAGGACTGCAGTAGTCGCCGGGATTGCTCTGCTGTTGAAGGAGGGGGCTGTTGTGCTGCGCTGCTTGGAAGTGGCGCTCCTTGCAACGACTCAGGTATTCGTTCGCTTTGGTGCAGCGCTGAGAAGCTGTGCGTTCCTGCATGGGAGCGCTCCTAGCTGAATGTGCAGTCGGGAAACCTTCCAGCTGCTGTCATTCTTGAATGCTGTAAAACATGTAATTCTTTGTTCTGTTGGCAAACGGTCTGGTGAACCAGAAGGGTAGCTCAGATAATGGCTTTAACAGAAAATACTTTTTGCATCGTTGTTTCTCCTGATGCATTAGTGAACGTGTACTTCAGCTTCTTGTCAAAATGAGCTGGCAGGAGTGTATTCTCTTGGCAATTTAGCTGGGAGTTTCGCATTTATTTTGGGGGGGAGAGTTTTAGGAAAACACCTTTCTGGAAAGGGTGGAAGAGGGAATTAGGCTCTTAAAATGGATGTATCTTCTTCTTTTTTTTTTTTTTAATCTAATAATGCAAAAGCTTTGTCCTGAGATCCATGTCTGATAAACAGGAATTATTCTCCTATTATAACTTTGAAATGTCTGCCTGAGTCCCAACCAAGTTTGCATAGGAAGATCTGGTTTTAGTGGGATATCTTGATTTATTCTTTTTTTCTACTTGCAACTTGAGTGCTTTTTTTTTTTCCTTTTATGATCCATGTTTCCATAAACTACTCAGACTTAGCAGACCTTATCTACACATGACAATGAGGTGAAACTGTTCCTTTAATGTAAAGGAATCCATAGAAATTTGCTTGTTTTTCCTATGAATCATACTGAAGAATGGCATAGGTATGTTTACAGTTTGGGTGCTGTGACTTCACGCTTAAAATGAAAATGGAGGGTACCAGTTAAAGGAATAACTTTGCCTTGGCAGCAAGCCTAATGGAGGCTCTTAAATATGTATACATCTTGCACACCTAAGGCAGTTGAAAGAGAGACTTTTTAGTTTAACCCTTGACCTGGAATCCAGTTCAGGAAAAAATTACTATTGGTTTTACCTATGAAATGAGTCCATTCCCCAACGAAAATGAATATCTGCACAATTAACTGTAACTGATCTTGGTATACACGGTGGTGCCCTTCTTTGTGTGCCCTGGGGCTACGCTCTAGTCCTTGAGTTTGATTTGCTCCTCTTTAATAAACAGCGGTGCAGCAATAACTCAAGATTGCCTTATGCTGTAAATGAAAAATGAATAACTCTTAACAATAAATTGTCCATTAGCAGTGTATTCTCTTACCCTTCTTTTAAAGAATAAAATAGTTAATAGCATATTTGAAAAAATGTCGAGCAGACAGGTATATTCACAAAAACATTTCCCTAGTTAGGGGCATACTTTTTGCATGATCAAAAGAAAAATGGGTGCGTTGGGTCAGTCACGGGGATGTGAAGGTGAACGTTGATTTCTGCATACGGCTAAAAACCCTGGGGGTGGATGGGAGGAAGTGAAGTTACAAAATACTCTTCTACTTCTTGTCTTGGATTTACCAGCTAGTATTTCTTGACTTTCTGTTCACATTTTCTCTATTACAATAGCAATTACTGCTGTAATAAGCACATTAAATAGCTTGTGAAATACATGAAACCCGTTGAGGGAAGAGAAGGGGGGAAGTTTTTCCGTAACTGAATTTATCAGTTGACATCAGATTTCCAGCAAAAGTTGGGGGTTTTCCTTTCCCTCCCCCCCCCCCTCCCCTTGGATCCCTCTGAAAGAATTGGCTGTCTGCTGAGATAGGACACGCAGACTGAACGCTTGCATTCATCACGTTCTAAAAGTGAGTGGTGAGTAATCGGGCAAGGAAGGGGATGCCTCGCTGCAGCCCTTTCAGGGCTGGTACGTGCCTACGAGGAGTTTGCTTTGGAAGAGAATGGAAATTGTAAAAGTAGCGTATGTGTTTTGATGGGTAGCTGTTATGGCATGGGTTAACGTCACTTGCAGTAATGAGGCAGCAGACATTGATAATAAAAGTGATATTTTAAGTGTGAGATGAAGAGTACCATATTGTTTGAATAAAAAGTCACAGCTTTTCATGTGGGTTGAAGAGTATTTGAAGATGTGTGGTTGCTTCTCAAGCAGCCATGTCTTTCCGAAACTGAAAGATGCAGATGAATCCAAGTCTGGATCCTGTTTATCACAACTGTAGGGGGGAGGTAGCATGTTCCCTACCAGTTTTGAAGGACTTTGTATATAGGGAAAAAGCATGGACTAAAACTGCAGGTGGAAGGACTTAGTTTGGATTTCAAGAAAAGTTCTGTAACTTCCCTGGTGACTCTTTTAAACAATCGGCGAGGTGTAACTATTCGTCATGACTGACTGGTTGAATAATTATTTAATCTTACTTTGGGGAAAGACAATGAATTAAATGATCTGCTGGCATTCCTACCAATGCTGTTTTCGGCGATTCTCTGATGGATGTCTGCGAGTTGCAGGTTCGGTCCCTTTCAACAAAGTAGAAAGCCTGCCTATTGTATTCTAATGCATCCTTAGACTAGCCGAGCTAGTATGTTTACCTTCCTTTAATAGTTTTACTTTTCTTAATCTTGAAAGTGCTTGGATACTATGATCAGTGATGAACAAAAATACTTAATGAATGAAATGCAGTCTTATTTCTTCATGTGAGCTGTAGCGAAGTTAGTTCATCTACTGCAGTTTTCAGGCTGACGGGATTCACTTGTTGCTGTACTGTTTACATTCTGCTAAATGTACAGTAAACGCAGCAAAAGTTTATCTTGCTGCTGTTATAACAGATTTTGTGCAAGGATGATTCGTGTTGGAGGTCTTCCGTGTGCATTGCAGTGGAAACCTTGGCACGCGTGCTTCTCCATCCCCTCTCAGCAGAATTTGTTACAACTCCTCTTGCACCTGGAAGTGAGGGAACTGGCATTTGCTACTGAAACATCCAGGGGTCAAGTTTTACATCTACATGTAGTAGACAGCTTGTGCAAACAAAAAGAGGTTTTTCTTTCAGTTGCACCAAACTTTCCTCATCTTTAAAGCCAAAGGTTTTGGGAGTACTTAAGCCACCGCCACCAATGAAAAGAGAAGACCGTTCCCTTCTGCTGTGCTTTGTTTTCCTGCGATCAGAAACAACCTGGATTAGGAATCTGATCCATCTGGAAAACCTCCCCCTACTTTCTTGATTATTGTTCAAGCGGACAAGTCCCCTGATCAAGCTTTCCACGTGGCTTTACAAATGGTGCTGCCGGGGGCTGAAGGAAGAGAAGTCACCAGATGACTGGCGCAAGGTGAACAGATACTGCTTCTGTAATGGCAATGTTGGCTTATGGTCGCGTCAGACTGTGGCCCAAGACGAGTAGGTTAGGTAGAGGGTAACGATCTGTGTTGTGATCAGGTTTGGTTCCTAGTTCTGCTGTCTTCTCCGGTTCTTCGTGGAACAAGAGGAGTTGCAGGTACTTATTGCTCCAAGCAGAGGGCAAAAGGAAGTAGCTTCCTTGGCCTAAGTGACTCCTGCTGCTGGTTTGGAAGGGCTGTTGAGGCTGTTTGGAAATTGCTTATCTTTTGGTGGCAAAGAAGAGCTGAAGAAAAAAAAAAAGGTATATGTTTTTACTGGGTAATTTTCCTGGACAGAAATGTAAAAGAAAAAATAAAACCAGAGGGATTAGAAAATATTTATGGAATATGAGAATGGTAGGGGTGAAGGGGATTTTGTGTAAGGACCTGCCAAGCAGCCAGATGGTCGAAGCCGTGTAAGGTGAACGTTCACAGAGGAGGAAGGTGATCTTGGACATATGGCTACTGATACAGGGAAGGAGCTCGTGGGTGATTCTGATTTAACGCTGTAACTGTTGTCATTGCAGCTTTTATTACCCGTGTGACATCTTCCCTAGCTGAGAATGAAGTGGGTCTCTATTCCCTTGGGAATAGAGAAGTTAGTTATTTTTTTCCCGGAAAAGGGAAGAGCATTGCCTGGAACGCTGTAACCGCTGTGGCGTATTTTGTGCCCTCCCTGTTGGAGAAGGGTGGAAGCGGTGGGGTGTCTCAATGGCGGGGCGTCCCTGGAACTGCTCCGTAGGTAGAGGTCCATGGGGCAGTCTGTGCCAGGCTGGAGCGCTCGCTGCTGGGATTGTTGCGTGGACAATACCTTCACTGTATAGCTGTGAGGCTGACACACAGAATATGTTGCAGAACAGTGCTTGCTGTGTCTCTGTCTTGGCATGCCTCGGCAGGCTCGGTGCTGAAAGCACTTGCCCATAAAGCTGCCAGAAATAAATGCCTGGTGGCCGAGAATTTATTAAAAGCGATGGGAGCCTTGGAAAGAGGCAGGTTGCGAATGTGATCTCGGGGTCTAGGGAAGGCTTTGGGGAAGTTATCTCCCTGCCGTTAGCTGATAAAAGGAGTTTATGGAGAAAAGTAAACCGTCTGTGCTTGTGGTTTTATTAAGTGCTGGAGTTCAACAGTTAATTGTGGTCATTAGTTACTTGACTGAGTCAGCAAGAATCTTTCTGATAGCCCGATTAAATAACTTCTAAAGCAACTTCCTTCCACGGCCGTTGAATTTGAGGTGTGGTAGTGTAAGATTCCTAAATAACGTGCTTCACCGGGAAAGCCAGTGGGGTCTTTGTATCCGAGTAGTGTTTTGCATGCATAGTAGAGTTTAGCAGTGGCCTGGTAGTTATTCTTGTAATATGGCACACAGATGAACTGCAGCTCTAAAATGAATCCTTCAGAAGACAGCAATCATTAGCATAACCTCATCTAGGATTAATTTTCAGAATAAAAATGAAGCAGAACCATCTTTTTTTTGTGGGTTGCCATGTAGGAAGTACTAAGAGTCGCTTCCAAAATCAGTATTTAAGTCAAAGGACAGCTTTTTATGCACAGACTTGTTACAGATATTTTCCATGCATAAGTTTCCACTGTTTGTTCTGAGATTAAATATTTGATTTTATTAAAGTGCCTTGCAGAAGATGGCTTCATTTCTACATATGCAGCGGAAGTCTGGTTAAATGTCACTGCACAGAGAATACTACAACTTCTGACAGATTTTGTAAAGTGTAGGGGTTTTTTTTTGTTTTGTTTTTGGCTAATCCCCTTTGAGAAAAACGTAGCACTGCTGCATACTCCCACGGCCACACATGTAAACTTGCATACTTGCAATATGTTTATAGGAGGATCCGGTTATGGGCATATGGAGTCTGTTGGCCTGTAGATGGTCATTTCATTTTCAGTTAAAGATATAAATGGGTTTGCAGGTCACTGTCTGACATTTTGAATTGTATTCAAAACTGTGAACTAATCTTACTTCTCAATGAGTTATGTAATTCTGTAATTTAGCGATTATCCCCATTCTAGGTTAAGGCGTTAGAAAGTGTTAATTAGGGATCAAGGGTTTTAGTCTGTTGACGGACTGTCCAGTGTTTTAGGATGCTAGATTCTAGGAAGCAGTTCCATTCTCGGGTATGGTGCACTACCTTCTTTAATTTAGGGAAATGAAACGTTACAAACATGCAGGGCTTTATTACCATCATATCCACCGTCAGACCCACCTGATCCACCTAAAATTATTCTTGACGTTTGCTTGTGGGCAACTTGTGTTAGAAACTTTCGGTGGAAGCTGGGCGCGCCTGAGCTGCTTGCTGGCTTCCCCCAGGGCAGTTGCCTTTTCCCAACCTGCTCTTTGGTATTGCTCTTTCTCCAGCTGGGTCAAGAAGACGGAAAATGCGCATAGGTCTCCTTGGCCCTATTTTCTGGCGTGTCACTGAGCAAGAGTTTTCCCAGGTCATAATCCTGATACCAACATTGTTTTTTTTTTTTTTTGACTTTAATTTTTTATTTGTTTAGGATGTCCTGCTGAAAGATTGCTATGCAGAGAAGTTTAGGTCTGCAGTGAGTGTATAATTAAAATATTGCACTATTTTTGTGCAGGCTGGAAGCATTTTAATTGCGGTTTCTCCCTTGCAGATAGCTGTCCTAGTCATCACTGCAACATATCAGTACGGTTATATTATTTGAGATTGTTATTTAGAATGGTTTTACTTGTATTCAGTTGCTTCCACTGTACCAAAGCGCCTTCAGTTTTTAATACAAAACTTAATGGATTATGCACAGGACCGATCCTTGTAGCATCCTTATTGTATCTGTTTTATAAATCTTTCTAACATTTACAACCTTACTTTGACAGTAAGTACTAATATTTCGTAATTATAATGAAATGGCATTTTAGTTATTACAGCTTTCAAAGTTGCCACTGAATGATAAATTAGATGTAAAACATTGTTCACCTCAAAAGTATTTGTGGATTCATGAATATAGAATTTTATGAGCATCAGTTGATAGAGTTTAATGCATGACTCTGGACATGCTTAATCCCGGGTGAAATTCCGTTCAATCGTTTTGTTTTTCCTCACAAATTTGGAGTTCTTTTTAATGGGTAAATTCCGCTATTTATTCTCAAATCCAAACAGGATGTGAAGTTTCCTTTTCCTTTTAGCTCAAGGTTGGGCGAGGGAAAGCTTCTCCCTGAAACTGAGGCTAGCAACAAGACGCAGAGCCAGTATGTTCGTCGTTAAGCCAATTCTCCCCTCTCTCTCCCTGCTTACTTGTAATCATTGGCTAAAAATGCTGTGCAGTGACCTAGATTGTGCACCACCTGCGGAGCGCTTAGATGTACTAATTGCAAGCGCCTGCTTACGTCCTGCGTGCGCGTGCAGGTTGGGGTGTCGAGCTTCGCGGATGCTCTTCGGAGCTCTTGGCGCAGCCCTGAAGGCAAAGGTCAGGCATGACGTGGAATTTAAAGAGTGTAAAGCCTAAGAGCATCTTTTTGAGGAGGGCAGCTTTAAGGGCAGGTGACACAGTTACTTTTCGCTTTCAGTGTGGAGTAATATTTAAGTGATTTATGGTAATTAATAGAAGTAATTAGTTTCCCGTGGCTTAAAAGCTTATTCCACAAGCGTCTCATTTCATCGAAAAGAAGCAGTCTGGTTTTTGGTAATGTGTAACATTACATTTCTATAGCGGGAGGCTCGTATTTGTGTTCATAGATTAAAAATGTGTTTATTTTAAAGTGTCTGCCTAGTGTTATGGTAATTGTCTCTAAATTAGTTTTCAATTGGGAATGGGATGAGTGGTTCTTTAACTGTCTTGTATCTTTAGTCCTGCTTTGCTTAGTGGTAGTTATTGTGGAATCATCACACGATTCGATTACCTTGGTTCCAATAGTTTTCTTGAAGCTAGGCTTCGTAGGCGGCGTTCAGAAACGTTCAGCTCTCTTTCTTGCAGATTAAGACCGATGCAGTTGACCCTTTTGGGTTGCTTTTGGGCCGGGAGCGGTGCTGCGACTCGCCCCGGGCGCGGCGTGTCCTTCCCCCGGCCCGGCCGGGCCCTCGGCTGCCCTCCGCTTGCCTTGGGCCGGTGGGCGCCCCACCTGGGCATGGTTCCCCAGAGGGGCCTTCGCCAGCGCCACGGAGACGGAGCGGCGTCTTTGCCGGGGCAGCCCTCCACGTACTGGTTAGGGCGCACAACTTAACGGACTAGGGAAATAATTATGTGGGGTTTCATAAATGCATACGGCAGCTTTTTTTCTTTTTTTTTTTTTCCCCCCCTCCTTGGACTAAGTGAACCTTGGCTGCTATATTTCAACTTACTATTATCAGTTCAGCCCTATTAAAAAAAATCTCTGAGAAGGCTGGTTTTTGCACTTACATGCAAGGTGCATTAGTTGCATTAGTTACAGCCGAAGCAGTTGTAATGTGCTCGGCCAAGAAGATCTGAACGCGGTGAGCGCAGAACGCGTTACCGCCGGCCTTTTTGAACCATGCTTTGAATGTTGCACAGATTTTTGCATACTGCAGGCTTGAATGTAAAAGGTTAATTTACAAGCCACAGATAAAATCAGAAGTAGCCACTGTAAAGATTTGTTATCCAATTCTCTGTTTGTATTATGATAAGAAAAAGAGTTAGCAAATGACCCTGGGGAAATGAATGCTCATGATGACACAAGTGCCTTTCTTTTTCCCAATTCTAGGGCATATTCCCTTGTGGATTCCAGTCAAGTGTCTACTTTCCTAATTTCTATTCTCCTCATAGTCTACGGCAGTTTCAGGTAAGATTTTTTCTTTAAGCTTTTATAGAATTTTTCTTTTTTAAATAAAAATATCTCAGCAAGGGACTGAATATAGATTATGCCTTTTGTTTCACTGTATCGTTGTCCAAATAATGGCTAATGTAAATGAAATACTTCTTTGGTTCTTAAACGGAAGTAGAAATGGAAGAAAATGTAGCTAGCTGGGTTTTCTGAAAGACATAATTGTGTGACTAATCAAGTTACAAGCATATAACGGATAACTTTGAAGTTAGTCATTGAAGACAGTTCTTTAAAATTGTATTTTGGAGGGTATCAGAGTTACTGAGAGAGAGAGGTGAACATAACGTTTATGGTAGTAGTGTTTTATATGTAACATTTCAATGTTGGTTTTTTGTGTGCCCCTGTTTTGATTGCAACATATCTTGTAAAACAGATGTCCACGTCCCTGTGCTCTTTCCTTCCGGGTGAATAGCAGCCTAATAGAGAAGTGGGAAACGCATCAGTGTTAAATTCCAGCAGAGTGGCATATAGGATATGTCTGAATCTTCAAAAATTTAATTGACCCTATTTTAAGGGACTCGAGCATAGTTTAGAGAGAACTTTGTTGTCCCTCTAAACTTGTGTTTTGTGTCAGGTACCGTTTGTTTTATTGTTTTTAATGTAAGGGCACCTAAGGAGTGAGGTGTACTTTACCTGTACTTTACCATCTTATTCCTGTATAAATACACCCTTTTACCATCTTGTCCCAAGATTTGCACTTAAATCAGCTCATTTAACAAGAACGATGAACTTTAGAGGAATCGAACTTACTGGGTGGAATGGCGCAATGGCGCGGTGGTGGATAGAAATAAGCTGAGGAAATGCCCAGTTCTAGTCCGCTTCTTTTGCGTGTATCCTGACAACCCCACAACGCAAGCTCTTGCAGACCAAGATAGGGTTCTGTAGTTTTGAAGTGAATTCCCTAAGACTGCCTGCGTTTAGCTTCTTAGGAGATGTCTCACCTGAAATCCATGGTTATGATGGTGACTTGGGCAAATTTCCCTTCAATTTGGTCAGCGAGTGAGGTCAAAAGCAGTTTTTTACAGAAAATTGTAGAGTAGTGGTAACAACTTAATTGTATCTTAGAACCTTTTATTTAAGGAATTCAAGTGTGATGGTAAGTTGCAACATGATATTCATCTGGAAATTTCTAACGTAGTAAAATAAAAACTTCTGGCAAAGTAGGTGGAATAACGGCTTGCTGGAAAGAGAAAAATTACCACTGAAGATATTCATTCTTACGTGAAAACAATGATGTCTTAATCTAGATTTGAGTGCTTTGTCCCATGATGCATAGACCCCTGGGGTAAATCAAGGCGCACTTATTTCTGAGAATCTCACTCTCCCAATTGTTACTCCTTTAGGAAATTAGTGGAGTAGCTTATAATTGGTAGTTTTTATTTTATGTTGGAACATGCATGTTTAACATGGTCTTAAAAGCAGGTCAGTAATTCTGTTGTGTAAAATGATCATGTTAAATAGCATTGGAGAGAAGCCAGATTGACTCAATCGTAAGTAATTTGTTCTGTTGTTAAGTAAAGACTTGTCATCATTTTGTGAACTTAGGTTGGAATCTCATCCAAATTCTTGTTTTCTTTATTACTTTTTTTTATCAGTTGTAAATAGTAAGGCAGTAACCTTGCTAACACTTGAAGAACACATCCTGATACCTTTAGTGACAAATATGGTAATAGATCGGCAGTTGCAGGGTTGTCAAAGGCCACGTAGTATGGCCTTTGGGATCTTGAGAATTATTATCGTGTTTCAGTAAAGTTGAGAATGTAATATTCTCACCTGGAAATCAGATGTTGATTATGTGGGGCTAATCTGCTGTAAGAGAAAGCATCCTTTATTGCTGCTTGATAAATTTATTAGCTTTATTTAGAAAGGTGCTCTGTAATGCTTGTTGGCCATTTCGGGAAGTTAGTTGTACGGCGTGGGTGGAAGCGAGCGAGTCATTCCACGGATGTGTGCCGAAATCCAGGTTGCTCAGCAGGGTTGTGACTCCTACCTGAGTCAGATTTAGATGAGTTGCTGGAATGTTAGCAGATGATATGATAAAGTTAGGGTGTTTTCCAGTTCGGATTTGTCTTATTGCAGCCAAAATAGCCTCCATCCTCATCACCTCCTTGGATGGAGGGGATGTTTTTGTGCCTAGTGACATACCTGACTGATTGTCAGTTTATACTTTTCTGTTGAATTAGATAAGGTTTCCGCTGTTTTAAGAAGCGTCCTTATTCTTTGCTGCCTTTGTCGTCTCAGACCACACGTTCTTAAGATGTCATGGTTTAGTTGTTACGGGGCACGAAGCTGCTTTTCATCCTGCATGAATGTAACACATGTTTTTTGAAGGATCTGACATTTAGGTCCGTTCTTACTAAGAAACGGTTCTTGGGCAATATGCTATGCATATGATGGCAATTAAAACCTCAGGAGGAAGAAAACATCCTGGGATGTAAGTCTCAGTCTTTCATCTTTTACACCAGTGTGCACAAACAGGCTTATCTTGGAAGGGGTTATGAGTCAATTCAGACGTAGAAAATCTGGAAGGAATAAAGCTATACGGCTAAGAATGCAGATCCCTTTCAACACCTCCTTGTGAACTGACACGTTGTTCGTTCAGATCTTTGTAGTTTCTGAAAGGAACCGCTAGAAACCATTGCAAAAACATCTATCCTTTATGTTTACATTAATATTGTGTTTATATCTAATATATTATTATTCCCACATTGTAACATCTGGGTACTTTATGAAAATGTGCATCTTCATGTAGTAGCAGTGTAATTAGCTATTGCAGTAAGTTATCTGTAAAGAGTGAGAGATATGGATACGTAACTTATAGGAAGAAATACTTTAGATGTTACTTAAGAGACATGTTTTACTGGATGTGCATTTGTATACGAGTTCTAGATCAGATTGTGTAAGTGGTGCAATTGTTTTTGTAGTCTTAGCTGTTGAAAGAATAGGACCTTGAGAAAAAAGCTGAAATGTTTAACATACTGTTCCAAAACGTGATGTGAATGAAAAAAATGCCTTCCTGCTTTTAACTTGTCTGACATATCGTCTGGATCGTTGGAGTTGATAGCACATCGTTTCTTCAAGCTGATAGAATGTTATTGTTCTTGCTTGCAAAGTCCTAATGCGTATTTGAATTTACCTCAGTAATATGGTATACCACTGATTTTAAAACTTTTTATAAATTAGATAAAAGTTGTACCTGTTAGCCTACTAAAAACACTTCTTTCTAGTGTCTGTATTCTGTTGCTTTTCGTTTTCGTAAGTTAAATTTTTGTATTTTTCTCATTTCATATTTGCAGCAAAGGCAGGTCTATATACAGATTGCTAACGCTTTTTAAGCACAAAAGTAAAGTTGTGGCTGGTTTTAGGATACATAATTCTAGCTGGCTGTTCAGAAGTGATCCTTGTACTACCTGTTAGCCGTTTGAGATAATTTGTACCTGAAAGAAAAGATATCAAATTGAAGGATTTGGTGTCTGGAATCATAATAGATAGCTTTCAGAGTTATTTGCTTTAGTACCAGAATAACAGTTTCAGTGGAAGGATTTAATCAGCATACAGTGTTATAGTGTGTGTTTTTAATCTATAAAGATCCTTTTAGTTTTGACCTCATAGCTGGAAGCTAACTTTGAGAAGTAACTTGAGCTTCTGCAATGCTGCTGTGTCCCCCTTCCCCCCGACCCCCTTAAGGGCACCGCAGGCGTATTTTAGAAAAGGATGTTGCTGGTGCCTGGCGCAGGGAACGTGAGCGAACTCTAGCAGTTGCAGTATATATTGCCTCTCCAAGTAGAGGTCAAGAAAATCAAGTTTTATTCTCTGATATCTCTGCAAGTTCCCCCGTCTTTCACTTTCCAAATGACAGTGCCCATTGCGTAGACACATATGTTGGTTTATTCTTGTCTTCAGTCTTGAATAACTTAAGTTTAAAGGAAGATCAAGACCTCTATCTTTTTTTGAAATTACTGGGGGGACATGACCTTCTGACAGATAATGTCTTAAAAATTGTTAGTAATTAGCAGAAGTAGACGTTTTTTGTAATCCTCCTATTATCTATCAAACATTTAGAAAAGGGATGGATTTGTCCTGGAATTAGGGAAGAAATCTCTTTGAACTTGAGGAATTGGGGAGTTTTGAATAGGTGAACAGCCGAGAGAGAAATGGAGCCGTCACAAGACAAAAAGAGAATAGCAGCTGGCTCTTCAGTTCACCTCCCTACTGTAGAACGTGGATTTGGTTTCTGATTCCCAGTCAGCAAATAGAGTTACTGTGGTATTGCTGGCAAATTGCTTAAACAGAAGTGCAGCAATAGGATCAGAAGGAATTGGGTGGGTGAGTAATTAGGGTAAAATCCTTGTACTTGTGGCACCCAGTCTAATGCAAGGGATTTCAATGGAACAACGACAGCCTTGGTCCAGCATCAGTCACCCAAGCAGCCCCCTAAAAAAGACCCACCCCCCCGCCCCCCAGATAGTTAGAAGAATAGATCCAGGGTAAAGTCCCCATCCAGAATGAAGTGTGCAGCTTACAAAGTTGGGAACCTGCTTCTCTTGCTGTGGATGGAGGAGTGTTTCCTTCCTACGGGGTCGGGAGTTTTAGCTTCGAGCCCCTCTGAGCTGCTCTCCCGTTTGTGTCCTGAGCGTCTCGCAGGACTTGAACTTGATACGCTTTATTGTCGACTGTCAAAAGGACAAGAGTAATCTTCTGAACAGTTACAAGCTGTGAATTGGAGTATGCAAATACAGTGTTTAGTCATGGATGTTTAAATGGGTGAGCTTAGCCTGGAACAGTTTTATTTCCTGTGGGTCCTTGCTAGACAGTCGCCTACTCGCCTGCTCGTAGTTATTTTCTCCAGTCTTCTCTGTGCTTTTAAATGTCGGGGTTACTTTGCAGGCAGGTAACGGTTAAATCTTTTTCTATACTATCACATACCCAAACATGATCCCTCCTCCTGTGTAAAGCCTAATTTAACATAATGTACCAGTTCAAGAATCTGGTGTTAAGCCAAATTGTTGTATAGGTGCTTCTCAAGCAGAATGAAGCCCAGCTTTGTTTTGAAGGTATTTACAGCAGAAATTGCACTGGTTTTAAATATAAATAAATTAGATAAATATGTAATACATATTAGTAATGGTACAACGTTTTATATATATAAGGTGGTTTGCTCCCTGCTTCAGAATCAGTGACGAGGGCCCTCACGTGTCTTTGCTGTCTTCGCTAGAGGTCATAGGACTGAAGTACAAGCTTGGTCTCCTGTCTGCGGAGGAGAACTGATCCTCTCACGCTGCAGACTCTGACCTTGCCACACTGAGTGTGCTGCGCTTTGGAGGCCTCAAGCCCGGAGATTAGTTTGTGGTACCAAAGAACGATGCACGTTGGTTGAGGTTTTTCTTTCTTTCTTTCTTTTTCCCCTCCCCGAAATCTGTCTTGCTTATTCAGATATTTAGGTTGTAAGCTCTGTGGGATGAGTCCTTTGGCTGGTTCTTAAGCAGCGTTGCACAACCACCATGAGTCCGCGTTCCTGATCTTCGTTAGTTAGCCGGGTCTTGTTCGTGCTACATCTGAGCTGAATATGAAATTTCAAAGGAGGTGTGAGAGCTTTAGGTTTAGCTATGTGGAAATGGTCTCAAATACTCAAATAAAATGTGTGGCTAATTCTGGTATTAGAGCGTGAGGTAATAAAAACTTCAACCAAGTTTCTGAGGTTATCTTACCATTGCATTTTTTCTTGGCTGGTAATATTATGCATGCGCTTTTAACTTTCTGTATATGTTTTTGTAGGTATGTTTGTATGTATGTTCCTTTCCCTACGTAAGTTTTATAATTTTTTGTTATTTCTTTTAAGTTTTGGAATGGCTCTTTTTAGTAGAGAAAAAAAGTTATCTTTGCTAGAACATGAACTTTTTCCTATGTGATGTGTTTAATATAGATCTAATTTGGAGGAAGTTTTTTTTCAACTTCCTGCATAAGGCAGCTTCTAATCGTTATTTAAGGCTTCCACACTATGCTTACAAATGTTAGTCCTTGTTTTTTCCTGATGTGTTTGGACCTCACACACAAATGTCTTAGGCAGATCCGATAAGGGTTTGGGAAAGGACAAGGAGACTCTGCCTGGCCAATAGGTAAAAATATGCTGAGAAATACTAGTGACTTATAGTGATACATGGGAATTTGGCCTCATCTAGAGCTAATGAGACATATACGGGCAAATATATTTCCTGTATACAGTTTTGTAAAGTACCACTGGGAGACTTGATGTTACTCTACTAAACAACGACGAGACTAGGTGATATAAGAAAGAAATTTTTCCTAATTTTTGTGTTAGATTTTAATTTGCTGGGTAGTTTGAATAAGCATAGGAAGCAGCTGGTGGCTTCTGTCTCTAGACGCTGGGTAGCAGCGTGTAAATGAAAAATAGTTCAAATAACGTTCTCGTGGTTGGCTTTATGACTGGACGTTTACAGAAATCAGGATACCTCTTGCACAGTGAAACTTTTCGAGAAAGGCTGAGCTCAGAGTTCATAAGCATCTGCGTTCACAATACCGGCAGAATCGCAGGAGGTTTGGGCTGCCCTTTTCCCTGACCTGAGCAGAGATCGCCTGGGCATGGGCACATCCAAGCGGGTGCACGGAAAATACCTGCGGAAGGCGAGATGTTCTGCTCAGAGACAGTGACTTAAGTGAACTTCCCTTGTCGAGGGAGTGAAAACATTTTTACATGTACTTTCTGCTGTTATTTCCCTTATTTTTAATCCCGCTCCGGATCTCACATTGGAACTTGCCCTTTAATCTGTATATAATTTGCATTGAGGTTTGATTGAGTTAAAAGATCTCAGGCCAATGACTGATTCTGATTTTAATTTTTTGTTTGGAGCAACTGGAATCTGGCAGTTCTGTGACAGCCCGCAAGTCTGAGTCCCAGAGCCTTTGCTCAGGGTGACTGTCCGCTACGCGGAGCAGAGAGGAGCTTCTCTGCGTACCGCATCTGCAGGAGACTCGTTAGATATATATACTTGCTTTCATGTTTCCTCCATTGTTTCATAAGAATATTTTCCTGCAGGGTTTCCCTGAAGCATTATTGCGGCGGAAGTAGCGATCCGTAGTTGAATCTGAACTTGTACAATAACCGTGTGCCAGCAGCTTGCCCACCCCTTGGCCGTGGGGTAACCCTACTGAGCGTTTCCCCCGGGAGGCAGAGCCCCGCTGCCTTTGGAGCGCTGTGCTAAAAACGTTACCGACTTGAGCTGTTAGGACAGCCCAGAAGAAACAACCGTGCAGCTATTGCCCGGCAGGAGCTGTTGGCCAACTGCTGCCGTTGGAACCCGGCAGAGGTGGGAACAAAAGAGCAAACGTTTCTCAGCTTGCTGCTGCTTTACAGTCCAGGAGTTTTCAGTGCATCTCATTGTACAATACAGTCTTTGGCTTTCTTGAAGGGTGTTTTTGTGATCACTTCTCAGTCTTCTTCAATTTAGTAATACTTTGCAGCAGAGGGAAGGGCCAAACTATAAACTGCTTGCAGATTATTCAGGATTTGGCTTGGGTCAGCAGCTGCGTTGCTCAGTGAAAGTAATTTCCTAGTTTATGCTTAGTATTGAGGTGGGGATGTTTATGGGTGACACGGTAATTGCTGACGCTATTGCAATGAGAGCAGTAGAACTAACAGCTTCCTTTCAGTTTTCTTTGCTGACAGCAATGCCCCTAAATTATCAGGAGCTCCCTGGTACCATCTTTAGTTGGTCGGTGGTATGAAGTTCTTGCTGAACTGCTCTAATTCAAAGGAGAATGAAATGCAACTGCGAGAGAAGAATGACCTTGTTTGGCTGAATCTTGGCTCAAGTCGTGGAGGGCTGTCCGCCTGCTCTTGGATTTTGATAGTTTGAGAAGAAAATTATGAGGCTGCAGTGGACTGATAGGAAAAAAGGAAACATGGTCAAAGTAGGCATCCCAAAACAAAGTGCAGAGCAGAGAGAGCTTTAGAAACACGAGCTATTAGCTGAGAAGGCCAGATTTGTTTGTTGGCATTCTGGCGTTCTGTATTACCTATTTGTGTTTTTGATAACTTTTCAGTTGATGATTCATAATCAGTATTGAAGCACTGTACGTCTGAGGTTGAAGGTTCCTCCTATTTTGCTGGGGCCCAAAAGCCACTTCAATTTCACACTGCTCTTTGGGAGTACTTGCGTAATAGGAGCAGAGGAAACGAAATATTTTTAAAACCGGAAGATGTGCCCCTTCCCTCTGTTTTCTGTGTGTTTGCTTGTTTTCATGCTATGAAAGTGCTCAACCTCTCTTGCTGTAAGATACCACGCCTGTCTAGCTGCCCGAGTCCTCTACGTGCTTGGTTTCAGGTTGTATGACTCTGCCGCTGAAAATTGCTCAGCTGTACATTGCAATAGGTAACCTTTGCACTCAAATGACCTGACACCTATAGAATTATACAAAAGATTGTGGTGTATTTTTTACCTATTTGACAAATTAATACCATTTGCTTACTTTGCATAGTAAGATTACTAGCAGCTCAGCTTGAAGAGGAGTTTAATGCCTATTGACCTGGAAGTTTTATTAAAATACTTTGTATTTGATGATGCTGCAGACAAAAGTTGTGCAGCGTTCCTGGTAGCTCTTAGTAGCTTTGAATAAATATACCCACAGCTGAGTCGTGGATAACATGCATGTAAGAGTATGAGAAGTGATCATGGTAAGCTTAATTGCTAGTATTTTCTTATACTATTACCTAGAATTTAATGATAGAAATGATTGCTGTCCAAGACAGATCTTAAAGGAAATTGCACTATTTCAAGAAGTTAAGCCAAAGTTTGTTACAATATAATTTAGAAGTTGCATCAAAGGACAGGACTGTGGCAAAAGCGGTAGAATATTGTGGGGTGTGGGTTTTTTTTTTTTTAAGGATATGTATCCAAATGACAAAGATGAATGAATTGGAATTGAGTTGGGTACATAGGGGAAGGTTGCCAGCTCCTATGGATGAAATTAAGTAGTATCAATTTGTACAGATTGTTTCAGGTTTCCTCTAGTCATCTATGTGTCTCTAAAATACCTATCTGGTTACTTTTAGGCTTTGCTGGAACTTTTTCAATTAAGCAAGACAACATATTCAGGAGAGAATTACCCGTTAGCTAAGACTGGTCATCTTTCATAGCAAGAGTTTGAGGAAGGAAATGACAAATATTGTTTTAAAAATGTAGCTGAAACCCAGTAGTTAAATTTGAATGAAAAGGATCAAAATGAGAACTTGGAAAGCGTTCAAATACATCAGAGTTGAAACTTTTTATTGTATTTCCATCACACTCTACAGTTCAAAGTAATTCAGATAATAAGTATCTCTGTTACAATTTGTTGTTGTTAACACGTACCGGTTCAGACAATACGGTCACTAGTCTCGCGATAAGAATGTGTGTGATTTGGTGCCTCATCTAGACCTGTAGAGGTGTTTTTTTTTTTTTTTTCCCTAAATTTCCAGCATGCCTTCAGTAGTAGCTTGGAATAATTTTCTGTATGGGCGTGTAAGGATTAAGGTATAATCCTCTAATATCTGTTTTTTTCAATGAATATGTAGGTGTGGATTTTGTAGTATACAGCATATGGGCTAGATTGGCATACTGGGATCACTGTTTATATAGGATTTTTTAACTAGCGTGGCACCTTTGCTCTGAGCCGTGAGCCCCCCACATTCATTTTGCTTGCCCTTTCGCACTGTGGTAGGTAAGTATTGGACCATCTTGTATATGTTCTTGGGATACCAGAGATGATGCTATTTGAAGTTATAGAAGGGAGTGTCTAGCAGAACGAGGAGCAACAACTCTTGCACTACATCTCTGTCTTCTTTCTTGGCCAAAAGACAGTATTGTCTTCTGTGAGAAGAAAGATAGTGTTATCTTATCGAAGGGGAGTTAATTGGAGACATACTTTGGTTACCAGAGGCCTATAGAAATGTATATTGCTGTTTTGAGCATTTGTGTGTGTGATGTTTGTTCTCATAGCCAGCACTAAAGTGCTTTTTCAGGGAGGGGGTGCTGTAGTGGGGTGGTAATGAGACCATAGTTGATAAACCTACGTAGGGATTTGAAACTTGCCTATTAAGTTTGCTTTATTTCCTGCAGGTCTCTTAACATGGACTTTGAGAATCAAGACAAAGAGAAAGACAATAGCAGCACAGCTGGGTCCTTTAATGGCAACAGCACCAATAACAGTAAGGGTTAGCTTTACTCCTTATCTTTCTTTCATCACTTCAATGTGCGGCATCTTCTTTTACTTCATCCGGTAGTATGTTTCAGCCACCTGCTTTGTAGACTCAACTAATACAATGTTCTGCCTAAGCACTTAACCATTTCCCTGTGCATTAATCCTGCTCTCTAGTTCATGCCCGTGGAAAGTGAATTTAATACATCAACATTTCCATAAGATACAGAAATTGCATGCCGCACAATTTGTCAGGTATTACAGGGAGTGGAAACGGCTTTACTTTTTTAGTGCAGTTCTGAGACAGGAATGTAACTTCTTTTTGTCTGGTGTTCATCACTGTGACATATTAGCCTGTCATTAACAAAGAGAGATTTGACCTCATGGTGTGCTGACAAGAGTCTATAAGGATGATTCAGCTTTATCAATAGAGAAACCAAAGTATAGATTTCACATGGCTTTGGGCAGCTCATTTATAGGCGGACGACAAAGTCTGTGCCTACACACAATCTATTCAGAGCGTGGATTAACTTGTCAGCTACTATGCGGTGATTATCCCCTCTGTTACGGTATAAATAGATTCGAGGCAGCTTGGCCCTTTGCGATACGCTGTTTCACAGGTGAAAATACGAGCGTGAGCAGTGTAAGTAGAATGTGCTGTACACAATATGCTGTAAATTTACACCATAGTTGACCTTGTTATATGGCCAGGTTTTGAGAATAGACTCCAGAATGAATTATTTCAGCAAGTTTAGAGAACAATAATAAAGTGAGACATGTGAGCAGTCCTGTGCACAAAATCCTGAATGCTGAGGTTACTTTTTTTAAAATAAGTATAGCTTAAAAATTATTAATTAAATAGCATTCAGCTACACCAAGCTGCACAGCTACAGCAAAGAGGTTGCTGTGCTTGGTGATTCATTAGTGAACAGTTGCAGCTTTTGGTAACTGGGAAGTAAGAGAAGACAGTCTGGAACTGGGAAATAAGCACATTAAGGGGATTAGCTGTCAAAATGATCAGAAATGAAATGAAAAATGTTGACATTTAACACTGCAGGCACTTATTCCCGTATGCCAAGGTGGTTTGTAGTATGTCATTTCCCCCCCCCCCCCTTTTTTTGGGCAGTTGAAGGGCATATGAGTAAATCCTCTTTCCCAAAGCAGGAGGAGCTAGATCTAAGCCACAGACTAGAATATAAGAATGTCTGTGTCTTAGCGCTGTCATGACTGGACTGTCTATATTGTACTTTCCTGTTTTATACCAGGCCTCGGTAACATAGAAAAACCAAGTGACTGGGTGGTTCTGCTTTATATTTTAAAATTCTATTATGATACTTATGTTTCAGAATAATAGATCATTTATCTGAAATAATAAATGACTATACAATGTAAGTGACGTGGCTTCTGTACCCATTCTTTAACTCATTTGTTAATAAAAGACATTGGAATACTTACAACTGAAATCAGGTTGTAGTGAGTATATTTCATGCTTGTTTGAGGATTTTTGACATGCTCAGATACACTGACAACTATAGGTTCTATAAGTAACCCATTATTTAGACAACTTCCCACTCTCCTGCAAAAAAATTATGTACATACACACACAGTGTGTATATATATGTACTTGCATACATGTATATGTGTATGTGTGTGTGTGTATATTTATTTATATACGTATATATATTTTTTCTATTTGATAACCTAACAGCTCATCCTTAAAATCCTGTGACTTACAAAGTCCTGCCTTATATGCCTAATTATTTTGGGATATCATGGAGGTGTTGAACTGATTTTAGGTCCCATCTAGTTCTGAGCCTTATATTAATTTGCATTAGAAGCATTTTGGGTACTACTTCTGAAGTGACTGTTTCAGATGTTACTTGTAGTTTTAATGCTGTACAAGTTATCTCTTGCTTTTTTTTTTTTTTTTTTTTAGCATAGTTACTACTCATGGCTTATTTTTTCTCTCATGATCAAATATAAATACAGAGACGGGTTAAAAGTGTTGGTATGAATTTGGGGGAATATGTGAGCTTTTCAAAGCCTGATCTACTCAGTTGTGTCAGTAATACTAAAAACTTCTAGTAAAATATAGTAAAAAGTGTACTGTCCCATTATTAAAATCCCTGGTAGGCACGTTGCAAGGTCGAGGTGAAGAAAATAATCAGAATGAAGTCCTTTAGTATCTCTGCTCTGTTTGAAACTGCTTCCAACTATAAAATGTAAGCATGACTTGTGTTGGTTTTTAGCATAAAAGACAATTATATAAGTTCATGCTGATCTGAGTGAGCAGTTTCATAAACATATAAATGACTGGGGTGTTTTTTGAAAACTGCCCTTTATTGTTAGCCTGGATGTTATGTGGTGATTGCCATCAGTAAGGTGATTTAAGTGCACAGTGACCTTCACCCAAGTGAGATTTGAGGCGGTGGCACCCTTTGCCTGAGCCAGGTCAGCCTGAAGCTGTCTGCAGCTCTGCTTTTGATCAGGCTCTTTAGCTCTTGCTGAGAGAGGTTAAACCGAACTTTACTTGCTCAGTTCAGTGGGTATATGTTGCTCGGAGTAGGACGTGGCAAATGTATAACGTGTTATTTGATACCGAAGTAATTTTAAATCTTTAACTTTGTATTCACAGTCTGCATCTATGGCACAAGAAAAAATTCTTACTGTTTTCTTCCATCTTTCGGTCCTTGGATCGTGCAAAGCAGGCTGAGCCTGTTGCTGTGTGTTACCCAGCCGCTGTGAAAGTGCAATTCAGCCTTGGTCCTGTTGCGCTGACCGCTGTAGCGGGCTGTGATAGTGCACAAGGATCTCAGAATCAACCTCTATTGCACCAGCACTGAAATGAAGCTTATTGGGAGAGTCCTAAACTGTGTTGCCAAGGATAGTCTTTCAGTGTGTGCGTGTGGTAAGAAATAGCCAAAGTTAAATGTCACGTTCTTTCTCCTGCAGGTATTCAAACCATTGATTCCACCCAGGCGTTGTTCCTGCCGATCGGAGCGTCTGTGTCTCTCCTAGTTATGTTCTTCTTCTTTGATTCAGTTCAAGTCGTCTTTACAATATGCACAGCAGGTGACTAAGTTTTCTTCTCTTTGTAACAACTGGACTGGAACGGAAAGTGTTAATATAATTAAGTATTGTCACTAAGAGTTAAAATGCATGTCTTGTTATGTTTGGGGAAAAAAATCTCATTGGTTTTCAGGATTATATTTTCATATCTCCCTAGCTAATAATAAAGTGACAAATATTGTTGGAGAAGTATTTTCCATTTAGAGATTCGATAAGCCTATTTAACTGTAAATTGCCAGCTTTGCAGATGCTGGATGTATTATTTTACATTAAAATGTAGTTGTTATAAATCAGTACTCAGAACTATATATGGTTTTTCATAATTCAGGTTTTTATGGGATCATATCGTAATTCGGGTTGGAAGGAACCTCTGGAGGTCATATCCAGACGCTTCTCTTCCTGGTTTAATTTTGGTTTTGCTTCTATGCTGTTTTTCTTTGTTTCAAGGGTACTTCTGGTCTCATTGTTTTCTATTTTATTCTCATGCACTTCTTGAATTTAGAACAAAAACGAAATGATTGTTGCAGATAAACAGGATCAGAGAACTTACAATTTGTTACTATTTATGTTTTAGTGTGTAAGTAAATACCAGGGCTTTGATTTTTTGGAAAATTTTGGCCTTTTGATCCTTCTGCAGTTCTCCAAGAAACTAGCTGCTATTCAGGGTAAAAAAAAAAAATTTTTTTCTGCTCTAGGTTTGCAGAAGCTTTTTAAAATTGTCCTCCTCAGTCCATGTACTGAGTCAGTGAAGATTTTTAAACCCCTAATATGCCTCATCCTCTCCTACCTCTTGAATATACAATGCGTGCTCTTCCCTCCTGATTTAGCTCCTGAACTATGCATCCTCCCCGCCTCTTCAGCAGGCTGGTGTTGACAGGTGAAATCTAAATCTCTGCTCTTGATAGGAGTCTTGAGATTCCTATTTCAAATTCTGGTGACATGGTCCTGTAGAAGTCTGCTGTGTACTGCCTCTAAAACTTTGACCTGGGTCATATATATTTTTTCCTATTTAAAGAAGAATATTATTATTTCATATAAATGTTGCTGTATGGTAGGTATGGGTGATGAGGGAAACTTTGTGACAAAAGACATATTTTAATTTGTCAAGCTCCTTGGTCCAGTTATTTCCAGAATGACCCTGACGTTTGTAACTTTATTTTTAGCATTTGTGGTGCGTAACTACACGATATAAGGCATTTTGTGTCTGTTGGGGCTTTTTTTTTTTTTTTTTGGTTTAATATTTAGGGGGATTGAGTCTACTCGGATTAATGCACTTGGGTAACTTTATCCTCGAACGGTGCCGTATGGCACCGTTGTGCTTTCCGTTAGGCAGTGTCGTTAAGCTGAGATGCCAGCGTGGGCAGAAGCTCTGGGTCAGGCTGGAGCCCGCTGCCGGGCTCGGAAACTCGGGCGCTCGTGGCCTTGAGTCGTTCCGTCCCCTGCAGCGTGCTCGAGCAGTACTAGTTCACATCCTCTTTTTGTAGCTCTTGGAGGCTGATGTGGGTGGACTTCTTAAATTATAGCTGTGGTGTCTGGTTTCTTAAACCTCTCCTAAATCTTTCTGCCTCAAAAATCTGCCTTTTGGGGAAGAGCCAGGCACAAGGGTGGGTTCAGCAAACAGCCCGAGGCCAGCGCCGGGCGATACATAGAAGGCAGAGCGAAGAGCTGGCACGCTGCCCGCGGGCAGGAGTTAGGCCAAGGGCTTCCTGACGGAGCAGCGGGCGCTGAGGCCGGGGCAAGGAAGAGCTTCAGACTGGAAGCCTGGACAGTAAGGGCGAGACTGGGAGCCGGCTACTCTTGGGAACAGTGTGCTTGTGCGATTACGTTTTAATTATTGTGGTCTCCGCGTGAGCCCAGGGCTGGGGAGCAGGGGCTGGGGGTGCAGGGCGCCCTGCTGCAAAGAGCTGCCGGGGAACAACGGGGGAGCAGAGGTTCCCAGGCGCCAGCGGGGCCGGAGGTTTGGGGTGAGACAGGACCCGTCTAGCTGTGGCGGAGGTCACGGAGGAAAGGGACGGGTTTTGCTCTGCAGCATCCTTTGCCCAGCACCTCTGAACAGGATCCTGGTTTAACATGTACAGAGGTGCTGCGCTCTTCACCCCTTCTCTCCCTGTTCTTCTTCTTGCCCCCCCCCCCCCCCCGGGCTGAAATATTGATAACATTGAGAGTTTCAGTGGTGGTGTTTACACACAGGCACCTTTTATATTTTTTATTAATTGATTTATTTTTTTCTTCCTCCTGCCATGGGCAGAATTGAAGGGAAAGATGGTGGTGTTTCCTAAACCTCCTCTCCCCCCCCCCCAATACAAATGTGTTGCTAGTTTTACAAAAATGGAAGGAAAGAATGATTACAACTTATAAATACCAACAGTTACAACTTTTTCCCCCTTTTTTGCTTTTTTTACAAATGTGTGGATGGGATAAATACGCTCCACAAAAAAGAAAATGTTTTTCAAAGTAGTCTATAAATGTGTATTATTTGTCCTGTTTTCCAAAACAGAAAACACTTCATATTTCATCAGTTTTAAATTCCCAGCTACTGTATATAAGTTATATTTTTAAGGTGTAGTGTGTTTCAGTATTGAATAAAAGGTTACGAGTGAGATGGGGGGGAGGCAACTTTATCTAGGCTAAAAAGCCAAAAAAAAAAAAATCTTTCTTATGCTGACTTAGTCTATGTGATACGCTGAATCTCACAATCGGACTCTAGTAAATTCTTTCATTTTTCTTGACTCCTGGAATGTATGGAAACTGTTTTTCTTGCTGTCATGACAATGAATAGCTTTAAGGCTTGTATTTGCTTTAAAGTTTGGGGGCTGGGGGGCTCTGGCATTCTGCTGAGAGCTTTGGTTTTGATTGAAGCTGGAAAGCATTTTAGCCATAGAAGTTTTGCAGAAAACCTTGGAGTCTTTAACTGCTCTTGCTTTAATAATACTGCAGCATATGCTAATAGGACACTGTTGCAAGAGCTTTTTCAAATTAGAGGAGCTTGTTTGTGTACTGTAGAAATTAGGTCTGAATGTACTAATATTACCTTTTCTTCTTTTTCTAGTCCTTGCAACAATAGCTTTTGCTTTCCTTCTGCTCCCGATGTGCCAGTACTTAACACGGCCTTGTTCGCCTCAAAACAAGTAAGGACTTGAGAAATCTTTTGCTCCTCTGCTTGGATGTTGTATTTATTTCTTTTAATGGGAATTCTTTAAGTTAACCTCAGGGCTTAAGTGCTGATGTTTGTGCATATTTTTTGTGCCAACACTATGTTTCCACTTTGAAACTAGGAAGCACAATTTCTGCAAGTCGCGCATGCTTGCCAGCCTGGGAAATACGATACCACTGCAGGGGACTAGATTTCATGAGTGGCTTTTAAGAAGTTTGGCTTATTTTGGCTGAAATTTGACAGTTGGGATTTGATATTGGGCTTTAATGTTTATTAATATCAGCCTATGGATGCTATTGATGGCTCTCCGAGACTCTAGTTACACTAGTGAAAATGACAGTTGTTAATGTCATGTTTTGAAATTAAGTTTTTTGCATTTTCAGCTGGAGTTCATGTTGCAAAAAGCACCATCCTAATTAGCACTAGGAAATACCATTCATAGTAACAATTTCAAGAGAAGGGCCAAGGTTTACATGGCTTCTTTCGTCTCTGTAGCTCAGGCTTTACAAGCATTATTTGAATGTGAGGAAAGCTCTTTTTGTTTTTGTTGCTGTTTTGGTACCTATTTGTGGCAAAGGAACTTCCCTTTCAGTTGTTCTTGGCATCTTTCGGTGGCAGCTGAGCCTTGTTCCAATAGTGTCCATTTTCTGTTCTTTAAATGGAAACATAAGGTCTTCTAGCTAATGTTTGTATGTTGTTCCTAGGATTTCCTTTGGCTGCTGTGGGCGTTTCACTGCCGCCGAGTTGCTCTCGTTTTCCCTTTCTGTGATGCTCGTCCTTATCTGGGTCCTAACTGGCCACTGGCTCCTTATGGATGGTGAGTATGTGAGTTAAGGGACTTGACTACTAGTTTGTGCCTGTTCTGACACATCCAGTCATTTGGTGATGACTGGTGAGATTTGCTAGTATTAATGCCTTGCTAAGTTGTAATATTGGTGTGACAGACTCCCTGAAAACAACCTCTGTCAAAAGCACGCCGGCGTACTGTCTGAGCCACCTGTTTTTCTGGTTTGAGAGAGCTACTGAGAAAGTGCCAGGACACTCATGGAAGATATTCTGCACCTGTACGGTTTAGGGTGAATTGCCAGTTTTAGTTAAAAATGTGCGGAGCCAGCAGTTGCTTATGAAGCGTAACCTGATCTTAATAATCTAGTTAACTCTTGCCGTGCATCTTGTGCTGTTTTTTGGTTTAGATAATCAAATAATTTGTTGCAAGACAGTTCACAGTAGCTAGTTGTCTTTGATCTGTTTGATGCTTGCCAGTTAGGATGGTGCGATGGGTGAAGCTGGAAGGCATCCAGTTGGCTCGAAGGTGGGATTTTTCATGCTGGTTGAGCTGAATTCACAGCTTACTGTTCCCAAAAGGAGCTTTACACCTCCCCTTCTGCCTTCCAAATCTCTTGTGCCAGTTCTGGCACTCGTTTAATCACATGGTAAACTTATTCGGCTCACTAGAATGGCAGAGTGCTTTCTTTTCCTTTTTTTTTTTCCCTGTCTTTTTTTTTTCTTTTTTTTGCCAAGCTCTTTTTCTGCTCTTTCAGTGAGATGAATTGGATTATTGTGAAGTCATGTATGTGCTAAATTTTGCACAAGGTAAGTGGCAGCATGGTGTGATCTGAGAGGGTGGAGTGGGATATGATAGCAAAGGGAGAAGGGGGCAGCCAGGAGCAGGACCTCCACTTTTCGGCAGTGTCAAACAGAGAAATTGGCTCAAGACATCTCATGAAATAGCACCCTGAAGTGGTTGATTGCTTGAGGAAAAATAGCTGGGACATTACCTTTCCTTGAAATTGCTTGTCGCAATAAAAAATATACGTCCCGTCAGCTTTCCAGCTCCTCCTAGGTGAGATTGCAACAGCAACTCCTTAGCATTAAAAGCTGTTGTGACATCTTGGTTATTCCTTTTGAATACAGGCATTATGTTTTATTCATGCTTTTCGCTGCCTTTAGAAGTACCGCCTTTCATATGTTAGGGGATACCTTTGAAGATATCCAGATATTAAATGGAAGAAGTGCAGATGACGTTTGTTTTGTTTTAAGGAGAGTAGTCCACCATGAAATTAAGACGGCTTTTTGAGCTGCAGTAGCTACGTAGCTACATGGAGTGTTAAATGTGGATTTTGACAAAATTGGAAAAGACTGGTCTACATAGAGACACCCATGGAAGCATTTACTTCAAAATAATTTTGTGAGCACTTCAGTCTGAAATAGTGGGCTTTGAGATGATTAATCCGCAGAGTACTGAACTATTGGTGCAGAGTGGTTTCTGGTTTATTATTTCCCTTGGTGGTTTCCTGAGCTGCTGAATAGTCGCTTCTAGCTTTGGACTATTTTGAGTACTTTACGTTAAGGGAGCTTGTGTAGGTTAAGTGTCCTTCAAAATGTATAAATCCAATTAAAGGAACGTTTGTCAGTGACACTGAACAAGAAGCAGCATTTATTGGCCTTTGTCAGGGAAACGCTCTGCAGTTTTTCCCCTTGTACCGAATTGCAGCAGACGGCATCACGTCATCTCTGTGTTTGCCTTTTGCTTCTCTGTAACTGAGTACTTGAGACCCCAGGTCTTGTTCAGAGGGAAGCGGGGCAGCGAGGAGCGCGCGGTAAGGCGGCCAAGGGGAGCGCTGGCAGGCGGCAAGCAGGCTCTGGGCACCCCGTTAGCTCCTTCCCTCTGCCCCGGCTTCATCTCGCTTCTCTGTCGAGCAGAAACGAAAACGCTGTTGTGAGCGTTTGCATCGCTTGGGCCGGCTTCTGGAGTGAGAAGAGGGCAGGCATTTGTTCTTACAAGTTCACTGCAATACTTGTGTGCATGGTTTGCTGTCGTGTGGTTGGCTCTCTGTGAGAGAGCATATCCGCTTCAGAGCTAAGCGGAAAGGAGAGGAAATGCTTCATGGTGTAAAACCTAGGCATGGCAGTTCCCGCCTGAACAAGCTTCGCTGCAAAAACTAGTATCTTCCCCCTACTTCCCAGCAGTTGTTGAACTGTTTCTAAAGTCTAGGGAGATTTTACAGGAGAGAGTGAGACGATGCTGTCTCCAGGGGGTGGTTCTGGCCTGCGATGATGTGCCTTTGTGGGTCTCGAAACACTTGTTTCTCAGAGCAGATTGTTTGATGACAAAATCATCAAGGATGGTCGTTGTAACCGGGTAAAAACCAGGTTAAAACCTCTCCTGAGCAGTGGAAGTAGCTGGAGATGTGAAATGGGAATGCTGTACTTGCGGTTACCTATGCGTAGGCACAGAGTACAGGGAGGAGCGGTGGACACCCGGGAGCTAGCGCAGGACCCAGCGCCTGCGGGGCCTGGGCAGAGGGGCTGCGATCTCACGCCCTCTCTCACAAATACCCTTTGCAAGTTTTGGAGGGACCCGCTTTGATCAGATCGCCAGAACCTGGTTCTTCCAACGGTCAACTGGCAGCTTGTGGGGGAAGCTGGTGCCCCACCAGCGCTCACAGTGTTTCTGAACCAGACACCACACCACCGGCATCTCAGCAGTTTGCTCTGTCCTGGATGCGGTAATGCAGAACAGCTGAAACATATGCCGTATCTGGAGAGACTCATCACAGAGGCAACTTAACTCTCGCAATGCCCTTATTCCCTAAGGGGTGCGCTTGAGGGACTCTGAAGTTGAGTCATTCCGTTAACTGGAAACCCATCTGGTTGAATCTTTCCTCTTCACTCCCGGGACCGGTTGCCCAGCTCTTCTGCCTTACCTAGCTGCAGTTTGGGTGGCCTCTATGTGTTAGTTGATGGTTTGGCGTATATTGCAACGGACGTCTGCCTCACGTCGTTTGTCAGCAGCGTCCATGAGCTCGGCTCTAGGTGATTTTGTTTCTTGTGCGATTTCCGCGTTTTGCTGGAAGAGGAGGCTGACCTGCAGCGTTCAGCGAGGCGCGTTGCTTGCTGGGCCGCGCTTGGGCTCGCGTCGCCGCTACTCGCTCGTGGGCGTTCTCGCTTCCCTTCTCTTTCTTCAGTTGACCAATATGGTTTAAAACAGACACGAAACTGCGTAACTTATTAGCATACGCATAGTATTTCACTGTGGTCTAAAGGACTTTCCCATCCGCTCGTATGCCCAGTATTTGCTCGATAACGCTGTCTTGCGCGCGTGCCTGCGTTCGTTGCAGCGATACGGAAATTCGGGGTGCGAACAACAGATAAAACTCTGGGCTGGTTAAAATATTTCCACTTCTGGTTAATTATAACCTGGAAATCCTCTCCTAAATATAGGCTTGCTTGAGCTATTATTAACACTGGCTTTAGACAAATCTCTGTGATTTAAGACAGACTGTTCCCTTGCGTTTGCTCGGGGGCCGGGGAAGTCTGCAGCTGAGCCTCTGGGGAGCGAGCGAGGGCAGTTTCCCTGCTTCTCGCTGCTTTGCTGTGTCACTTTCTTTAAACCTCAACAACGTGCCTCTGTTTCGTAACTAGTTACGACTGCGCGGCGTGACTCGGGGTACGTTTGTACCTGCGTGATCCCATTACTGTATTAGAGCAGGCAGCGGTGCCGCTCAGGGTTAGGTCGGGCCTGTCGGGCCGCGCGAGAGGAGGCGCAGCGCGGAGGGTCCCCGGCGCGTTGCCGCAGAGTCACGCCGGCCAGCGGTTGGCGGCGCTTCTTGCCTTGACCCTGTGCCGGACCCTGCCTCCCCGAGCGTCCAGGGTGCCGTCTGGCATTGCGCATACTGCTCTGCCCTTGGCTTAGATCCAGCAGTTCGGAGCTTGCAACATCACGTGTCCACCCGACTGAGAACTAGACCTTGGCAGAGGGGGAAGAAAAAGGTGTGCCCGTAATTGCCCCCGCTCTGTTCAGCAGGCTTTCACAGAGATTCCTGCTGTTAGGAAACCCTTGTCTCTTGAAGCGATTTCACGGTGTTCAGGCAGTCTTGCCCAATCTTGCTCCGAGAGAACGTGGGGCTCGAGTGCGGGGTTGTCGCACCGTGTTATAACATGTCGGGTAACCATGCTAATAGCTCAGTCATTAAGACTGAAGGATTTGATTTATTTACTACCCATTTACTACGAAGCCTCCTAGCAGCGTAAAAGCTGAGTTTGCTGTACTGGGGCACAAAGGTTCAAAGTTGGTTTTGTTGTTTTTAATTGGATAGTCTGTTTTACAGGGGAGATATAGTCTGTAGGACACCAGATATGAAAACATTTCTTTGTGGTGAATAGCGGGAGTTGAGTGGACTGGACAGTTGTGCCCCCATCAAAACAGAAATACCTCTTCGGGCACCTTTACAACTGGCTACTGAATTTTTTTTTTTTTTGCTTTTTGTAACTACAGTAAGAAGAATTTTACTATCTGGAGAGCTTAGAAAGTCACCTAGGGCATGCAGCGCTGCAGATGTGCAAATGGAGGCTCGTTTGGGGGGGTTCTTCTGTGGATTGTTTTGTTTTTTGGAAACGGTTGCTATTTTTTAAGGAACTAATTATGTGCTTGCATTTTGCAGCTCTGGCCATGGGCCTGTGTGTTGCAATGATAGCCTTTGTTCGGCTGCCGAGCCTGAAGGTTTCCTGCTTGCTACTCTCTGGGTTACTAATTTATGATGTCTTTTGGGTAAGTGTTTTTGCTAGAACTGTTTTTATTCTTCAGATTTATAATTGGCCTTTGGCCTTTTTAACAGGAAAAGGAGAGTAGTATGGAGGTGATGAATTCTGGCAAAGCCAGAAGCTCAGCCTAGTTAACTGCGCTCCGAGAAGCAGGAGGTGTGCAGCAGGAGACAGAATGATTTCCTCAATAATTAGTTGACAAAAGCAGAAATGTGATTAGAACACTTCAATTTTGACGTATTATAAGAAAAAGTTAAAACTCTAATGCTGAAAGCAGGGCTGCAGATGAGAGTGAGCAATCCTGAGCAAGCGTGAAGCCCCGTTCCCAAGTACACGGCACCCGCACGCCCAGTTCTGCTCAGCAGCCAAGCGCTCAAAGTACAAACACAGACGGATTTATAGCTAGTAAGGCTGGTGTAAAATCTTTCAACGCTCTTACAAGAAACCTGACGGAATATAATTGGTAATACTGAAAAGGATTTTGTTTCACCTTTGCATAGCGTTCAGCACTGATTCAGGGTAGCGCTCGCTGACAGCGCTGGCAGAGAATCACTTCCCTGGTGTGATGAGCTCTAGTGTAAGAGCCTGTTTGAAATAAATGTTGCATTATTTCACGTATGTGGCAGCATCTTCTCTGCTTTCTAACTTCTTCATATTTTCAGCATCTGTCCTGTTACTGGCCTTTGCTGGTACTTGTAGTCCTTATTGTACCTTTGCCAGAGGATCAGTATCTTGATATTGAGGACTAATAGTGTCAAAACCTTTATCTGCATTTTTGAAATACTTTTGGCTTTTTGTCCTCATACATACGCACATATATAAATGGAAATTTCAGACAACTTCCTTTCTTTCCTTGAATAGGCAAAGCCAAAGAAATACATTGAAAAAAAAGTGGGTTTGAGTTGCTATATAATTGCAGTTTGTGTTTTCTAATGATTTCCTTGCTCCATAGGTCTTTTTTTCTGCCTACATCTTTAACAGCAATGTTATGGTGAAAGTAGCCACACAACCAGCTGATAATCCCCTGGATGTTTTATCCCGGAAACTTCACCTGGGACCAAATGTGGGTAGAGATGTTCCCCGTCTGTCACTGCCTGGTAAACTTGTATTTCCAAGGTAAAACCAGCAGCTCTCTTTACTGTATCGTATAGCAAAAGTTTTCCGTCCCTGTACTTTCTGGTAGCACTGATTCTAATGGAAAATACCAACTTCGTTCCCTGTTTAGTCGCTCCCTCTTCAGTCGTTGTTCTTCTGTAGGAGTTAAGGTTTTTGGACTAGATCAGTAGTGGTATATTGTGTTTCTAGCGGCCAGTGCCATATGCCTCGGAGGAAAAGGCAAGAAAAGGACATTATGGGCAACCAGGGGAAAAATGGAAAGATTTTTCCTACCCCCTGTTGCAATAGATGCTCTCGAGCTCTGTTACAGCTGTTCCAGAAGATTACCAGTTTTATTTTTATTTTTTGCCATTCAACCTTTTGTGATTTATGGTTTGGTTCAGTAACTTCCCTATTGAGACCAACCACTTCTTGCATAGGCTTAGAACTGAGAATGGTGCTGCACGTTCCTGATATCGCTTCTCCTACAGTGTTGAACTTGAGTAATACAAATCCAAGTGCAAGTGATAGAACAGCTGCAGCTACTTACTATGTAAACTGAGTAACGTGGGAAGGTTGTGAGCAGTGTCTCCTCCTGTGCCCAAAATTTACTGCTCCTGGAGGGAACAGCAAGAGATGAGAAAGAGGATGGGAAATTACATTTTTACATTTTTATGTCTTTTTCTTATATGTAATTTTAAAAGCACCAGTGTGTCAGGACAAAGAGCTAAGAGAACTTTTTTCACTGTATACTGCTATCAAAAACCCCCCTCCTGCGAAAGAGGAGGGTACAGAAAGAGGGATTGTATTGCCCCATCCTTTCTGTCGTTGCTTGTCGCACCTGGATATACTTTTCTGTACACATGTGAGTTATGCAGTTTAATCACTGCTCGTGTAGGACTTGGGACCTAAAACTTGTGAAAAGGCAATGAGATTTAGTATGACATTTGAATAATCTTGATTGCTACGCAATAACAAGTAACTGGGGAAGGGAGTTGGTAACTGATCTAAGCAATGAAGACTAAATACCGGATAAGGGCTATGTTGGAGGGAGGTTATTTCACATCTGTTTACTGCAGGGGTTCTTTGATGTTTCTGATTTTGAACTAGATACGAATGGGCCTGATCCAGAAGTACAGATCAAGTGCTTCAGAAGTTGTGTAATAGATTACATTGGCTTTGCTTCCTTCATTTTTGTTTCTTTAGATGTTAGGATGTTGCAAATACAGAGATTAGGATTGTCTGCGATGATAGAAACAAAATTGTTCATTTTATGACCTTTGTGATAACTTGGCTTCATTTTCATGAAAAAGATCTAGGGTTTAAGATAACGGATGACTTTAGTTCTTGATCTACTTAGCAATTGGCTTTTTTCGAGGAAGCTGATGAAAGTTTTGTTTTCTAGATGTTTTGGCTAAATGAAGCCAAGGATCTGAGTGGCCCATAAATTGATGTCTCCTCTTGTATTAGAGGTGATCTTTGTGCATTGGAATGAGGGTGCAGTCTTTATCAATATTAATCAAATAGTTTGATAAAATTGTCAGCTGGTACCTGTCATCTATATTTAGAAGAGAAACGATTGAAATATTGAGCTGATGGACCTGTTTCGTCAAGTGCCTTTGAGCACGTTAAGCATATTTGGTTGAAATACCCCTGTTTTGGAGCGACATGTTATTACGGCCAAAATGGGTGTATTTAAAACTAAGCTGAGGTGGTGATGAGCTCACCGAGGACAGCGGTTAATTGCTGGCATCTGGCTTCTACGTGCAAGTTTGCCAGTACAAGGATGGTATGTGCAAAATGAAGCTGAAAAACAAAAGGGAGGAATCCAGAGCTTGTCGTCTTGTGCCTGGGGCGTAAACCCCGTTTCAACTGCTGTCCAGTTCCACAGGCAGCCACTTCTCCATGCTGGGGATTGGAGATATCGTGATGCCAGGTCTTCTGCTCTGCTTTGTCCTGCGTTACGATAACTACAAAAAACAAGCCAACAGTGATTCCTGTGGTGCCCCAGGACCAGGGAACATCTCTGGGCGAATGCAGAAGGTCTCCTACTTTCACTGCACACTTATTGGATATTTTGTAGGTGAGTAACTAGTTTAAGGGTAGCTGCTCAGTGAGCAGAAGTGGGGTGGTTGTAGTAGGTTTAAAAGATGATGAAACCAATAGTTAAGAGGTTTTGAGAGAATGCTTGGCTATGTTCCTTTTTGAATTCCCTCCTCGGTTTTGGTTTTCATTGGCATGGTCTAGGGAGAAAACCATTTCTATGGATTTCTTTTTAAGAATTCTTGTTGTTTAGAGGACGAAAGAGATTATCGTTGTATTTTTGCTAGCAATTTTTCCAGTTTCCTTTACTAACGCAGCAAGTGTCGTAGTTCCTACCTGGGTTATAGGAAAAAATGTGGGAATTTCTAGATGAATTATGCTCTAAAGAGTATGTCTAGATAATTTCTGCGTATTTGTATTCTAACGTTAAAGCTTAGGATCCTGTGACATTTTTAGTACGTACAGAAAATTGTAAATAGGCACAACTGTCATGCTCTTTAGAATTTGATGGTGTAGGGCATCCTTCTCCTCACTTACATAACGCAGATTTTTCCCTAAGGTCAGGATATGTGTGCGCGTTTCCTGAACGACTTCTGAGGATGAAGACAAAAGACCGTTTTGTAGCCCTCTCCCCCCGCCACGGTCTTCCCCCCCTACATTCCCCTTGGGCGAGTATCCGAGAAGAGTCGATGCTTACGATCCCTCCTCTCAGCTGCTTATGTTCCAGGCTGTGGACCTCAGATCGGCAGCCTCGAGAGATACCGGCACCGGAGCAGAACATAAAACAGTTCAATGTGGCGCAGTCAACTTGGTCCCCTACCCCTGTTGTTGAGATTTGTTTGGGTTGTTAGCTTAATCTTTGAGATTCAAATCTGGAGCAACTGCCTCAGGGCAGCCTAATATTAAAATAGAACAACTTTTCACTTTTTTTGTTTTAAATTTATTCAGGGAACGAATTTAAAGTGAAGCACAGATGAGTAACGTTTCCATAGCCCACCTCTTAAAATGGGGGGGGGAAGAGCACCACCGTTTTTGGATAAAAGGATGAGAACGTTCAAATGCTACTTAGAGATTTATGGTCTTTTTTTTTTTCTTTTATAGGTCTATTAACGGCAACAGTAGCTTCTCGCATTCATCGGGCAGCCCAGCCTGCCCTACTCTATTTGGTACCATTTACTTTATTGCCGCTGCTCACTATGGCTTATTTAAAGGTAAGATAGGATTATCTCTTCCCAGCAGGAAACTTTGCTGGGGGTCAGCTGGAAGCGAGTGCTGTGATCTTACTCTTGGCACCAGTTTTCACGAGGATATCGTGTGTTCTTACTCCTCCGTGGCAGCAGTGACCGAGCACTGAGCTACCGCTGCTGTAGGGGTGAATCTTCACTTTGGAGGCCTCGGTAACTGAGAGAGGAGTTCCTGGCTAGTAATTACAAATAACCAAATGCCGAAGTATTAAGTGCTGTTTTAAATAAGTGAATTTGTCCTTGCCCAGCTGCTCAGGAAAGAATGCCCGCACAAAGGTAGAATAGCTAGAGGAGAGGCAGATCCCTGTTGACCTCTTTCCAGTCACATACTGTGAGCTGAAATTTTAAAATGTAACTTTCTCTGGTTCAGGGCTACTGTTGAAACACACATCTAGCTCTCTGCTGACTGGAGAGTAAGAAAGGGCAGAATTTTCCACACAAGCAGATATTTTCTTCTGATCAGAAATCCATTTCAGGTAGATCTGCCCCCAAAATAAGATGTTTTGACTTAGCATGGAAAGGTCTAAATAATAACTTGCAAAAGAATTGAAGAACAGATTTGTTTTAAGACATGCTTGTTCTTGCATGTATTTTTTTTAACCTAACTTTTAAATGGCCTTGACAGTTTCTGAATGAACGTTCTTTGTGTCCCTTCGCTGTCTAGGGTGATCTGCGCCGCATGTGGTCTGAGCCTTTCCACTCCAAGTCCAGCAGCTCCCGTTTCCTGGAAGTATGATGGAACAGATAGAAAGTGACCTGAACTTCTGCCTTGGTCCTTTTCACTTTAACTTGTGGCTTTGTCGTCTCCTAAAGCTGGACTGGCTGGTACTTGGGAACGTACCAATGATGGGACTTGTGTGAATGGACTTGGAGTTAAAAGGAGAAAAAGGAGAGAGGAGGGGAAAAAAAAAAAGAAAAGCTAAGATCCTGGAGCTCCGTTTGATTCCTTTTCTCCCCGCAGATGTGGAATTGGGGACCCTTTGTGCAACTGCAGCCACTTTCCTCTTTTCCTCACTCTAACGGATTAGTACCAGACTATTACCTGTGTGAGAGAGGAGGAGACAGACTTGAAACTGAGAACGGCTTGAAGTCGTTCCAGAACTTGTGAACACTAAAAGAAAAACCAGTTAAGCAAACTGAAGCTTCTTCAGAGAACCCCTCATGTACATTGGGACCAGTTTCCTGTTGGACTTCGGTTTTGAAAAGAACTGAGACAGAATCTCTTCTGTCACATTTTTTTTTTTGATTTATTAAATATTTCCTGTGGTGTGAGGTTACTTATTAAATCCACAGACATTGAGTGACTTCTTGCAGTATACATATAAAAATTTGTTGTAACAAGTTACATTTCCACCCAGATGTCATGTTGCAGTGAAAAAGGGCACGATTTTTATACATATATATATATACATACATATAGATATATATATGAATAAATAAAAAGGAAAACCTGCTAAGATCATGCTATGTAGCAGACAGGGGCTTGCTGTAATTTTTAGCATGTAGAGCAGTTTACTCTGGCTTTCTTGTATATGAATCTACAATGAGCTGCTGGGTTTTTTTTTTTCCCCCTCATCGTAAAACTGAACCTGCAGTTTAAAAACCAGTGTGGTATTTGTACTGATTGTACTCATGGACTTTAGGGGACATTTGATTTTGATCAATGTAGCAATCTAGGGAAGAAAAAAGTTTAAATCCAACCCTGTTTATTTGAGAGGGGAGGGATGCGGGGGTTGTCCTTTTTTGGTTCTTTTCTTCCTCCTTTTTTCCCCCAAACAGCTCCCTTGCAGGTTTTTAGTAGTTCCTTCTTGACCCAATGCATGTATTATAGCAGCAAGTGTCTTTGTGCTTCTGATCATAGTAATGTATCACTTGTAAATACATTTTTTCTATTTTCTATTTTTTTGTATTTTTTGCATTTTGTTTCATTAGTGTGCTGTATTTTTTCCATGCCCCTGCCCCTTTAAAAAAAAAAAAAAAAAGGAAAAAAGAAAAAGAAAATTGTCCTTTACTGTTGTGACGGGTCGGAGTTTGTGTGTCGACTGCTTTGTTGTACCTGAGAGTCTGTTAAAACGTGGAATTTTTTTTTTAAGAAGCAGTTCCAGTTATGTTACTTTATTGACTGAAAGGCTACTTCTGAGATGACTAGAACTTCGTTTCCATGCCACTATTAAAATATTTTGCCAAATTGGTTTTGGGGGACTCTCCTACAAGCTTGTAGCTCTTGTTAGTTTGATAGATGCTGGTAACTGTTGACTGGAAGGAAACCAGGGTTTTTCAAGCCTGAGACGTGACTTCCCTTTACCCTCTTGGAAGAGGAGCGCTCCTTGGGGGACGGTTTCCGTGCGAGCAGGTGAGGAGGGTACGTCCGTGCAGCGCCGGCAGGAAGGGCAGGGCTAGCGCGCTGGAAGGTGGCGCGTGGCCGTGGGGAGCCCTGCCAGGGCTGGGGGGCGCCCTCCGCCCTCCTCCCCGGGCGGCCGGCCGCTGCCCCCGCGCCCGTGTCCGAGGGGGCTTTGGACTGGGTCGAGCAGCCCTGGCACAGGTGAAACACCTGAAGACGCATTCAGAAGCAGCCCCGAAACCTGGGGGGCGGCTGTAGGGCTTCGCAGTGTGCGCGGAGTGGGGGAGGGCTGCGGGTGCCCTTGGGTTTTCTGATTATTTTCCAGTTCAGACCTTTTTACTTAGTTTAAAGTATCTTCTCTAGCATGTGCCTGTAATTGCTCATCCTCAGGTGACTGTCACATTTAATGAAGTAAAACCTTTTAATTACTGCTCTGTTCTTACTGTTGGTCGGTCAGCTGCTGTAAGGAGCAGCGCAGGCAGCGTCCTGCGTGGAGGGCTGCAGCGCAGCGCGTCCTCCGGGCGCCGGGAGCGGCAACGCCGACCGGCTCCGCAGTGTTTTTCTTTCTGTACAAACACTGGATGAGTGTAGTTTGAATGTATTCTTTAGCTAAACAGTAGTAAGGTGCATTGTCTTTGCAGTTGCAACAGGCCGTGCATGTTTTCTAATCTTTATTCTGCTTGTTGTTGTTCTTACAGGTATTTTGCGTCGTTACTTCAGCATCTTTCAACTTGGACGTTGTTCATGTCTCCCTAGATCCCTAGCAAAACCTGAACGTGTGGTTTTGTTGCCAGGCCGGTGCGGTATAGTGAGGGTTCTCAAATTAGGCAAAGCAAAAATTAATTCAACTGTCCTATTGTTTTTGGAGATAGCACACTCTCAGAAAAGATGAAGAGAGGAGATAGTGTCCTCGTGTGACAGCGCTACTGCAGCACTTTCAGCTGAGTCCCGTACAGCGTTTTATAAGCTGCCCAAACCTGAGAGGCTGAGGCTGTCTCGTCTTTACGGGTTTTTTTTCCCCTAAATAGGGGTAAGTGAGGGAGGCAAGGCCCCAGGCCTGGGCCTGCGTAGGAGCGCCGCTGCCTGCGCGCGGGGGCCGAGTGCTGGGCCACTGCTCGTGCCCCTGCTGCCCAGCCAGGGCTCGGCGAGTCCTGCGCTCCTGGCGACCGGCCCCAAGGGCTTTGCCTTTCCCTTCTCCAGCGGGAGCTGGGGTGGAGAGACTGTGCCTTATATATAATATACAGAAATACATGGAATGCAAATAGGGGGGGGTAGTGCCCCCACTCCCCCCCCCTTACTGTAACTGTGTTTCCTAAGAAAGGAGGCCGCTTATACCTCATGTCCTGCCAACCACTCTTAAACTGGTGAGTTTTTCACCTCCGCCTGAAAGCGTTGCGGCGTCCTCCCCTTTGCTCCCAGCAGGCTGCCTCACAGCCGGTTGTGTGTGTGTTTACTGTGTTGTGGAGCAAAAAACAAACAAACCCAGCAGCCTTGGAAAGTGGAGCTGGGCCCTTTTCTTGCCCTGCTGTGCTGAGCTTTGTGCATGATGGGAGTCTGCTCCCCCCCCCCCCGGCCTTGGGACTTTGGATCAATTCATAAACAAATAAAACGTCACCTTTAAATAGAGCCTTTCCTCAAAGGGAAGCCTGGCCCTACCTGGGCTGAGTCAGCTCAGCGCGCTGCCCGGCGGCGGCCGGCCCCAAGAGCTCCTGCGGGAGCCCTGCAGGACGCGTCTGGGTGCTGCGTGTTCAGCAGGTCTCTTCCGTAACAACGCCAAGGAGCAGCCAGGAATGCAGGAAAGCTAAAAGGGGCTCAGACGGCAGCAAGCAGGACTAAGAGCGTAGTGTCGGGCGCTGAGCCGAGCCAGCGCTTTGCTCTGAAGCAGGGGTCGGCTTTGGGCAGACCTGGGCTGTTCACCCACCAGCAGGGCTGAGCACAGGGCTGCGCGGTGGGTTACTGATCCCCCCTTTGGACCTGTGGCAGCAAGGGAGGTAGCTGAAAAATTACTGTTTGAAAGATCAGCTACTCTTAAAGCATGTTTGTTTTTTTTTTCTTTTTTTTTGGGGGGTAAGACACAAGGGACACTTACTGGAGTAGCTGAAGGTGTTCCTAGGCTTACACACCCTAATGTAATTAGGGTTAATCATGCTGTACATCAATGGTGGTGTGCTGTGTGTGTTCCCCCCCCCACCAACTCCACCCTTTCTATGACTTGATAATGTGCAATTTAATTTGCCAGAGATGCAGCACTCAGCAAGTATGCAACTGTTTGTTAGCCTCGTCAGTTAAAAAAAAAAAAAAAAGAAAAGAAAAAGAAAAAAATTAGCCAAGGTGGCTGCAGCATTTGCTGTTAGAGCTAGCAGGAAGCTTGCTACCCAAGCACAGTGTCCTGGCAGTCCCAAAAGAAGCCTGTGGCACAGGCACAGCAGCAGGGGGCCCACAGAATAGTCACTTACTTGATGCGGCTCCATGTTCAGGGCAAAAGGCTCACACAGGCTTTAGTGTGGCTCACCGCAGCAGGTTAATCCAGCGTGCTCGGCTTGAGCTCAGTGCGCGTTGCCCCCTCCCCGGCAGCCGCTGCAAGGGTTCAGGTACATGTTCACTCTGCTCTGGAGAAGCCAAGCTACACCTGGTTAGTGTTGGTAAATGACGGAGGCAGGTCATGGAAGAGGAGCAAGTCAAAGCAATGAGCCATCAGTAAAGCCAAGCCAGGAGCAGCAGCTACATGGCGGGGGGACCAGCAGCCTCAGCTTCAGCGCGCTTCCTCTGGGTCACTGGGGAGTCAGCGGGCGCTCGGCCCACAAGGTCAGTGAAGCCGCGCGTGCACACAACAGTAATGCTGCATTCGCGGAAGCAGCACGGTCCTGTAGCGACTAGGTCGGTTCTCGCTGAGTGGCTGCCAGGAGAAAAACAGCCCTCTGGTTTTTGGGGCGCTCTTTAAAAAGTGAGCGCGAGCGTGCGTGCAAGAGAAGCCACACTTCCTGCTGCGTAGCCATACAAATGAACTTTTAAACATCATGGTAGTAGTAATAGCTGCTGAAAGCAAACTAGCAGCGCGTAGGTTGCACCTCAAAGCCTTCACAACAACTCCACAACCATTACACTTTTTTTTTTTTTTCTTTTTCCCCCACTAGAAATATGCATATTGAAGTCACTGCCTGGCGCTGCTGCTGTTAATCGTTAGGTTTGTGAGAGCAGCAAGGAGAAAGGCAAGACTTTGCCCTAACACACCGTTGCCCTCTAGCGACCTGCAAGGGGATTAGTTATGCTGCTTGAAAAAAAACCTGTGCTAGCTCTTGACCACCGAAGCACTGCAGTAACTGGGGCGTGCAGGCCATGGTGTTGCTGCACCTCCCTCTTGAGGAATGGGAAAAAAATACTCTATATCACATTGGAAAAAAATAAAATGAGGATTTCTGGTCCTTTAAGTGCAGGTTTTATTTTTCTCATCTGCTGTATTTTATGTAATAATCCTGCTGTTTTCTTTCCATGCAAATCTAAATAAATGACACTGCAGAAAAATAACCATTCACCGCTAGTGTGTTCATTGTTTGGACAGGAGGGTGGACTGTACAGGTTGCAGTCTCAATCTGCTCCATCTTTTCCTGAGTTTAGAGCCTTTCTTTTTGCTGTTTATTGTCCCAAAGTTTATTTCCTGCCAAAAATAACTGATTGAGGACGTGCTACTGTTAAAGCTCCCTGGTAAGGGTTTCTGCATCGTCTGCTCATTTCCTAGTTGGTGCCCAAAACAAGCAGAGATTAAAGGCTGTTGCTGCCACTTCACGCGCTTTCTTTTCTGTTAGAGAGGTATTGGTGTCACATCAGCTGCTTTGAGAACAGGTTCCTGGCCTAAACAGGTAGAGTTTTTTTTTTCCCTGCCCTTTATTTTTACCTCTATCTCTGCCATGGTAGCTTTTCTCTGGCCTGTGCTTTTGCAGCTCACCCCATGCTGCTGGTCCATGGAGGCTGAAATAAGATTTTTGTTTTTTCTTCACAATCTTTGTTTTTACAGCCACAAAGACAGCAAGTGCAGCCTGTATGAGAGCCTTTTGTGCGTAGGTAGTGCCTAGCGGCCTAGCTCCTGCTGAAACCGAGGGCACCATGCCCTTGTGTAGCAAGCAACGATTGTCTCAGTGCAGCCCCTCTCCAATAAAGAGCTTGCAGACAGCAGCATCCCACTACTGGAACGCATTCAATTCTGACCAGAAGAGGTAGTGTAACACACAGCTGGGGACAGCACACATGATATGCAGCTCTCAGTACCTCTGCTTTGACTTTGGCACTGCTTATCATGTACCACTTGGGGACAAATCCTTGCAAACCAAGAAACAGCTGGGTCTTGCACAAGCAGAGCAGCTGACTTCACGGACCAGCAAAGCCATCATGCCTCTACCAGCCCCAACACACCTCTCCCCCCCCTTAGGAAAAGGCCCACAACCCCCTCTACAACCACAAGGTGCCTCCTCCCTCCCCCTTACAAACCTAGCTACAGACTTCCATGCACCATACTTTGTCCAAAGACGAATGAGCACGTTTTAACATGAGGGTCAGTACTCATGGGTGAGGAAAACTTCCACTGTTACCCTCTTTCAAGAGGGCCAAGCCTGGATCGCTGTTGTGTGTCGTTATGAGGCACTTTGGGGCAGTGTCTTGCTCGAGTCGGTGTTTTCAGCTACGATACGCCTTCAGCAGTTGACCTGCTATCACCAGTCTTTGGATCTCACTGGTCCCCTCATAGATCTCGGTGATACGAGCATCACGGTAATGCCGTTCTGCTGGCATCTCTGTCACGTAGCCCATCCCGCCCAAGATCTGGATGGCCTGAAAATTAGAAAGGAAGTGGGTTCAAGAAATTTCCTTTCCACAAAACACATCCAGCTTAAAAGGCGCTAATCCCACTGCAAGAATAACTGGAGGGAGCCCACAAGGAGGACTAGCCCATTTGCGAGCAGAGGAATAAACGGGGTTTGTGCTGGGTAACAGCAGC
This sequence comes from Struthio camelus, assembly GCF_040807025.1. NCBI lineage: Eukaryota > Metazoa > Chordata > Aves > Struthioniformes > Struthionidae > Struthio > Struthio camelus. The sequence continues at coordinate 8,073,065 of NC_090958.1, read as the reverse complement.
ACTGATAACCCAGACAGGGAAGGAACAAACGCAGAGGTATTTGTTAGTTAACCACCTTCACCCTGGATGCTGCAAGTGCAGGGAAAAAAAATAAGTGCAGACAGGAGCTGGACTATTCTATCTGACCACTGTGTGCAAACCTACTGCTAGGCCTGTCTGGAGCACCCTCGCTCCCTCCCATGTCACTGTGTCTAGTCAAAACCCTAAAAGGCCACTTTCCTTGGGCAACAACACAAACAAGGCGGCTGTAAAAGGCAACACAGCTGCAGTATACCAGCTTAGGTTAGGCACCCCCCCATCCCTAGTCTGACTCCAGAGGGATGGCCATGCCAACCAGCTCCACTATATACAGCTATAGATACATACACACATACACATACACACATATATATAAAAAATTAGCTATCTGTCTATATTTAATAGTCTAGAAAGAGAAAAACTCCCTCAACCTATCACCTGGCTTGTTGTGTGACAAGGGAAAGAGCCAAACTGCTTTTCAACATGATGTATATCCAAGAGACTAATTGTGTAGTTACCTGATGAGAAATGGCTGTTGCCGCTTCTGATGCAGCCAGCTTGGCCATTGCAGCTTCCTTTGGAGAAGGAAAACATCACTGAGGATGCAGGTAGCACAAAAACAAACACCTCACTTGCAAGCTTAAACACTTGGACCCCTCAGCTGCGGTGTGCGCCAGGCCTGGCCAGTGCCTCTGGCTCTCAGAGGCCACCCCTCACTCCTGAGATAAATACAGGGCCCTGCAGGCTGACAGGGCAGAAAGATAGACAGCAGGGTTCAAAAATCTGCCAGAGGGCTAAACACAGCCAGTCCGGGCTGGCAAAGAGCTAAACTCAGTAATACCATACACAGCGTGGTTTTCTTGCATAGAGCTGCTACGCAGAGCTGTCACTGCTCCCCAGACACAAGGCTGAAATACCTTTGTGAAGGGCTTCCCATTGTCTTTCAGCACAGCTGCTCTCCAGGTCAGCAAGCGCGCACCCTCCAGCGCCACAGCCATATCTGCTAGCTTAAACTGCAAAGAGAAACACCGCTGTTTGAAGTGGCCGCATCTGCCTACATGAAAACATACACCAGGAGTCTCCCAAATCTGAGGCCAATTTTGCTAGAAGAGGTGCTCTCAGGTTTCATCTGTGTTTGAAAGCAGAAGCTATTACTTTGCTTACCACAGTCAGTACAAAGTGCATTACCTCCCTGAAGCGAAGCCAAGGTGCCCATGTGAACTTTCCACCAGCACTAGCAACATTTGGACCTGACCACTGAGTCTCGCGCCTACCTGAACTGCCTGTAGCTTTGTGATAGGTGACCCAAAGGCCATTCTCTTTTCAGCATAATCCACAGCGCAATCCAGAGCTGCCTGGGCTATTCCAAGAGCCTGTGAGGCGATACCAATCCTTCCCGCGTCCAGGGTTTGCTGAGAAAGACACAGGACATACGCTGAAGTCATACTCGACCAAAACAGCAGGGCACCCCACCCCCACCGCTTTCCTGTTCCTGCTGGGAGAGATGGCAGCTGCTGCAGCCTCTGGTCACAGATATGTCCTTGCTTCAGAACATCCCAGCTATGCAGGACTAGAGGGCTGTAAAACATATTGGGCACTGCAAAGAGAAGTCAAGGGTACAAGACAGAAAGGAAAGACACTGCTGCATAGTTGGGGGTGGGGTGGGGGGGGAACAAAAAAAAGAAAAAGGCAAAAATACGGGAAACTCAGCAAACCCAGGAGCATCTGCTCTGGATAGAGCTGAAAAGAACCCTTCAGAAGAGACCCCCCTGGCTCACTGTGTAGTTGCTTTGACTTTAAATGAAAGATGGAAAGCTGGTCAGTTTTCCTCTTTACCCCCTTCTTTGATACACACACTTAAGCAAGCATTTTCACAATTACTAGTGAATTGGGGGTCAATAATCTGACTTACCTCAAACACTTGCCAATTAGGCTTTTAACTGCTTACCTGCCTCATCACGCACATGGACAGAATCATGGCAGACCGAGAAAAGGATTTATCAATCTTGTCTTGAGAGTCTTAAAAAAATGGCTGGTGACTGACAGGTTCCATTTTTTTCTGAACATAATACAACGGGTTCTGTTCTCCAGGGAGCTCAGCCTTTTTCAGAAAGTCAGGCCAATAGATGGTGCTTTGCCCTTACAGGGAAAGCAATGAACATTTCCCATTGGGAGCACTTCACGGCAGGGAACCTGCTGTTCTGCAGCTGCCTGACTCCTCCTCAGAAGTCACACATGTGCCATAACTGAGGTATCATCCATCTTTGGATGTACGTTCAGGACAGTATTCCTCTGCCAAAGTATTCAGGGAAAAAGGCAGCACTTTTCCCTTTTTCTGTGAGCCCAAAATGGGAGGGGTTAGAGGATAGGAAGAGGAGAACAATTTAAAAAAGAAAATCTTGTAAAGAGCCACCCCCCAGCTAACTTACTGCCTCAGCTGCATCAGCACTCCTTCACCTGAGAAATGCCATACAGACTCCAGGAAAATGCCGCCAATGATTTATGCTAAATCAATGGTTTATCAAACTCTATCAATGATTTATCCCACCTGACAAGGGCAGCTGCCTAGTGTTACACAGAACAGCTTACGTTAGCAGTTCTCATCCCAGTGATCATAAGCCTGAAAATGGTTTTTTCCCCCTTTCCCCTTACTGAGAAGGCAGTAAGTCAGGGAACCACCATTTTACACAGCTATACTTGCCCCCCTCATCCATCTCTCACCATGGCAATTTTGAAGCCCATGCCCTGCTGCCCCAGCAGGTTGGCCTTGGGTATCCGACAGTCCTCGAATATCAGGTTGGCAGTGGAAGACGCTCGGATTCCCAGCTTGTCTTCTTTCTTCCCCAGTGAAAGCCCAGCGGTTGGCATAGGAACCAGGAACGCGCTAATGCCCTGCAACAAGACCCAAACTCTTAGGAGTGCTGCCAACTTCCCAACTACACAGGTGTCAGCAGGCTTCCTTCACACATTTTTCACAGGAGCCACACGTTCAGGTAACCAGGAAAAGGGAGGGGGAGTTGAGTGATAGAATAAAGCCACTGCACTTTAGTGCCTCTCTTTTCAATGCCTGCACAGCTCTAACTATGCTACACAATCCCCAGAGCCTTTTCAAAGGGTTTCTCCCTCTGCAGCTCCTTTACTCCCGGCTCTTTTTCACAGCTGCCCCACTAAACACACCTTGTGTTTCAGAGATTTATCAGTAGTGGCAAACACCACGGTGGCAGATGCGTCCCAGGCGTTGGTGATCCAGGCTTTGGTGCCGTTCAGAACCCACTCGTCGCCGTCCAGGCGGGCCGTGGTGGAAGCAGCTCCTGCGTCGCTGCCATTTCCTGAGCAAGGCACCGGGCAAACAAAACTCAGGCAATTGGGAACAGCCCAGTACCCGAAACCCACCCCGCACCACCACTGCTAGCTCACGGCCCCGCCTGTCACAGCAGCGGCGCCAGCGCTGCCCCTCCCAGAGAGGAGCTACATACGAAGGGGAAAGGTCAGCATCTCTGAGACATCGCCATCTCCAGAGCTCTGGTCACACAGAGAGGGTGAAAATTTTCAATGATGTGGAACATAGCGGTGGCAGTTAATGCCTTGGGCGTTGAAACTTCATTTTTTTAATTTGTGTAAATAGCTATAAACCACCTTTCTGTAAACTGTTACTCTCCGATAGACCTAAAGTCCATCCTAAATTTGCTTAAGGAAAGTCGGTACCCTACTTACTTTGCCACAGGAATGATAACAGTCACATCACCTGGTTCACTAAGGGCAAAACACCCGATTTTATCCCCGCCGGTGAAGGGAGCAATCCACTTCTGCTTCTGCTCTTCGGAACCAAACTTGAGTATTGGCCCTAAGTACAGAGACTTTAAGAATTGAGAATTGTGTTAGTGCATCTGGTGGCTACAAGCACTCCAGTAACTCCCCGGTGTCTAATGCTCTCCAGGACACCAGAACCCACCATAAACTCAGCAAGGACAGATCCCGTTTCTCCAATTCACCCGTCTCCAACAGTACAATAAACTCCCCGGGTGCCGGACCCGGTTCCACTCCTGTCCCTCACTCGCAGTCGCAGGGGAAACTTACATTATTGACGCTCATAATGACACCGGTGGACGCGCAGCCCCTGCTGATCTCCTCTACGGCAATGGAATAGGCCAGGTAGTCGAGGCCGGCTCCTTTGTACTGCTCCGGCACATCCATGGCCAGCAGCCCTAGGCCACCCATCTTCTTCACCTACACGCAGGGAAACGGAGAAGTAAGATTCTCGGCATCACCAATATCCCAGAAAACACACACACACACGGGCACAATAAACGCAGACTGTAGCAAGGGCCCCCCCCCCAACACACACACAGAGTAAAAGCTGCGCATGACTAGCGGTAAAGTGGAAATCTGGCTGTACTAACTGGAGAGCACTCACAGGTCCCAATGACTTTAACAAGGGCCGCGCGTGGTCAGTGCTGATTAGGACTAGGCTCTCTCTTATTTAAAGAGCTCTCTTCACTGCCTAGAAGGAAGGGAGCCTTTTGAAGCTGAAATAGGGAGTTATAACGTCACTGAATGTTCTCAACCTCCCACCAAAGTTTTCCCTCACGTTACTCTGTCAGTTGGAAGCTCTCAATGGGAAATTAGCTGATAAAAATCACTACTACTTTACCTTCAAGTCTGCTGTGCTTCAGCCTAGGACTGCACAAAAAAATAATTTTACAGAATCAATGACCCACAGAACTGTTTGCAAGAAGCTGTTTTTTAATTCCCGGTAAAGCCAGGTCTTGCTTGTCACAGAATTTAATTACCACACGTTCCACATTATTCTACCCATATTCCTCAGGTGGACACTTAGCTTCTTAGCCTTAAGCTCTTCAGAGCACAGACTGCTTCTACATCGCTTGTTAGTATCTAACAACAAATTTGGTAACGTACAAGAGGAAAAACAAGCTTTTCTCTGTCTTTATATTTAAGGCACGTTAAGTCAAATTTAGCCCAAACTTTTGGTGTTGCAGAAATAAGTTTTTTACCTGCCTCTGCTTGCTTTAATAGGATCAGTAGGGAATTTTTAAACAAGTATTTTGCTTCATATATGGCCCTCCAAAATGCTAATCCTTTACATCAAACCTAGAGGATGAACAAAAGCTAGTAACTAGTTCTATGTAATTTAAGGGGAAAAAAAGTTTATATTCTCAATTTTCCTCTGTACTTTCAAGTGAAAAATCCTCAAAAATCAAATGCAAAACTGCTGGGTAAGTACAGTGAAATGGGAGGGAACTTTTTTCTTCTTTAGAAAGAGCACGAATTTCCTGTCTATGCTTCTTTGCTCCTGGAGGGAGCAAGGAAGAAGGAATGGAGAAGAGGGAATATGACAAAACTCACATTCCTCTGACTGCTCTACTCGGAGCCAGCAGTATATATTTTTCTGGGGCTTAACACTTCATAGCAATCAAACAAGCTGAATTAGTCTGTTCAGCAGAGCAAACCACGGCTGCACTACGTTCCACAAGAGAGGAGTCACAGGCTGGACTGGAAGGCCCATTTTTTCCCAGCCCTGGTGGGTGGGGAAGACCAGCGTGCCTCTCCTGACCACTTCTCCTCTTTCCTTATGATCTGGAACTCAGTTCATCCTTACTGTAAACCATTTTATTGCTGTACGCAGCCTGTTAAAGCATTTTATTGATGCTGTAAGCCAGCTGCACCGGGCAGAACACGAAGCTTTACAGCCCAATGGAAAGTTACTAAGAGACCTTAAAAATCCGGTGGTGCCAAAGCCAGATAGAGGCAGGCAGGTAAAGCCGAGGAGGTTAAAACGCCCCGCGGGCATTACAAGCTCCAGGTGCAAAAAGCTCCGTCAGGGGCGGCCCTGAGCGCCAGCTGTCGGCCAGGCCGGGCCGTCGGGCAGGGCGGCGGGGGGACGCACCTGCGCGGCCGGGAAGCGGTGCTCCTTGTCCAGCTGCGCGGCCGCCGGCACCAGCTCCCTCTCGGCGAAGTCGCGGCAGGTCTGCCGCAGCATCCGGTGGGTCTCGGGCAGCTCCGCCGCCTCGTAGAGCGCGTGCAGCCGGCGGGGGCCGCCCGGCCCCAGCCCCAGCCCCAGCGCTGCGCACCGAGCAAAGCCGTTAGGCCCCGCCGCCCGCAGGCCCTGAAGGGCACCGCGGCGCGCCCCCCGCCGCCGCCGCCTCCCGCCTCCCCTCCCCTCCCGCCGCCGCGGGACCCCAGCGGCCGCGCAGCGGGCCCGGCGCCCTCACCCCGGGGAGCCGCGCCGCCGCGGGCCAGGAGCGCCGCCGCCGCCATGGCCGCCTCGCCTCGCCTCAGGGCGGCGCGCGGAGGGGGGCGCGGGGTGAAAGCCTCACAGGCCCCGCCCCTTCTCCCACCTCTCCCCGCCCCCGGGGGCTCTCCCCGCCCACTCTCCCACCTCGCCCCGCCCCCCGGGGCCCCGCCCCGCCCCCCAGCCCAGAGAGGAGGCGGCGGCGGCGCGAAACTCGGGAGGTTTATCCGGTGCTATCGCTGGTGACAGAGGGCCGCGGCCACGGGCGCGGGCGCGGCCACGGCCACGGGCACGGCGGGCCGCGCTGAGAGCGCTACGGGTACGTGCCTGGGAAAAGCACCAATGGGCGCAGGCGGCGGCTGCCGGCGCTCGTCATCCTCGGCGCGGAGGAAGAGGAAGGGGCGTTTGACTGCAGGAGCCAGCCGTCCGTTCGCCTTGTCCTCGGCGTAAAGCTACAGGGAGACGGCAGCGCTGACGAGTCCCAGGGCGACCGCTGGCACTGGTCCGCGCTCGGGCTTGCAGGACAGCGGAGCCGAAGGCAAACACAGGGAAACATCTGAAGTTGATGCAACAAATACAGAGCTGAGAAGTAGAGCTACTACACGTGGCCTTACTACTTCACAATCGCCACCTTCCTCAGTCGTTTCTGGCTTCTGAACGTTTGCTTTATTCTTCCTGAACCCTCACATAAGCACAATAAACATCCTCAAGCACCCGAGGGGAGGCTGTTGCTGCTTCTCTGCAGTGAGATGCGTTGAAAGTCCTCAGGAAAGCACACAAAGGAAGACGCTTCCTGTCAAAAACAGAGGACAAGGAGAGCAGTAGCCTGTCCACACAGGCAGAGATGACCTTCCTTCGCCAGGTGCAACGTGAATCCTTCAGTCTCTCATGAAACGACTGTCCAGGAAGCTTGCCTGCACAGAGCCAAAGCACTCACCTCAGGAGCGCAGCAAAAGAGGTCCTAGTCCTAAGAGGACCAATACTGGAAAGATTTAGCATGAGTCTGTGGTTTTGGTCCCTTTTTTTTTTTTTTTTTTGTTATAGCAGAACACAGTATAATTGTGTATAATCTCTTTCCTCTTTCCACACATGATCCCAGAGAGGCTCTCTATACAGATACCCCGTCTCTTGCTCAAACCGACACAAAGTGGCTCCTTTGAGCGGCTGGCTAGGAACAGACCAGACCATCCACTTGACAAGGAGTGGATCCCATCTGAATTTCTTCCTAGCCCAATGGCTTGAGTAGCTTCGATCCAAAGCATCGGAACACACAAACCAGAAGGAAGAAAGTGATCTATTAAACCATGTTTACCAAAGCCATCATCTCAGCCTCAAAGGGAAGAGACTTCACAGAAGGCATCAAAGAGAAGAGGAACCCTAAGGAAGTGGCCGAAGTGGGGGCAAGAGTCCAGAAGTCCCTGACTTTCTGGATTACAATCAACTCTTTTCTAGAGCCAGGTCGCCCTCTTGTAGGGATTTGTTTTCTGCAGCATGCTTTTCTGGGCAAAGACTCTCTTTGGCAAAGCAAACAACTTCATTTCGAAACTGTCTTAGGCATGCTAATGCTGGCCTGCCTGTAAGTCTTGTTATGTTTTTCCTCCAGTTTTGCTTTTCTTATTGCTGAATAGATTATACATTCACTGGTGGGAAAGCAACTGATTCGATGATTTCTTCTCATCACTACCAAGAGAGGTAATGGCTATGTAAGACAGGAATCCACTTGCCTATAGCATCAGATGCCTCATTTATGTTTAGAAGAGTGTTCTCATGCGGGTCAGTCGCATTCTGCAAAGCAGCGGCTAGATGGCACCCGCACGCTTACCAAGCGCTCCCAACTGTGCAGAGCGGCACACCGACTAGCACTAGCAGCTTACACAAGTTGGTATTCGCCAGTAGAGCAATTTCTGCTGCTCACTCTGGCAGCAGCGCATCTTCCTTTTAAGTATCTGTGCTCAGGGACATGGGAAACAGATGGGAACTGTCAGAGTTTCAAGAAAATGCCAGAGGAGGTTGCTTCATACAGAAAATGAGACAAAAGTAACGTTTCAAGGCACCTGGGTTTACACTACACACAGTTTCAGCTCAACACTCTACAGTCTGCCCGGGAATAACTATCAGCCTCTTCAGACACTTTCATCCTGAGCACCTCTGAAGTTCAGGATGGGAAACACATTTCTGGGCAGTTCTGCCTTGTCACAAGTAACTACCTGCTCTTTCAGCACAACAAAAGTTTCCCCATCGCAACGGCATGACACAAGGCCTTCTGAAGACGATCGCAGCAAGAAGCCTCTTGAGCTCCAGCTTACAGCACCTTTACTAATTCTGAAATAACTACACAAGATTGCTTAAGTGCCTTTGGCGATGCTGGAGGGGATTCATGGCAGCAGAAGCGTTCTTCTTTCAACCACACAGACCTTGCCCCTCCACATTCCCAAGACATTTGCTGTGGTTGCTCATGATTAATGCTCCTCCCAAAACAGGTCATTTGTTGTGGTTAATCATAATTAAACATCCTTCCCAAGAGCTGGAGATTCTTTCATGGTTGCCACCCCACAAACTCTCGCTGCCTACTCTGATGCCAGCAGATCCTCTACGCCAAAGTTAACATTACTTGTTTGCCAGGTGAAGGCAGTGGCTTCCTATTGCTGTGTAGGCGCTAACAGGCTCCAGGCTGTAACGTCCACCCCACTCAGTCCTGCTAAAACATAATCTGCTTTGAACTTGACTTAACACAACAGCAACCAACCAACTATATCCACCAAGGAGTTGGGTTTCAACTGTCTCAGGGAATAAGTGGAACTAATACTAGCAAATGTCTCTAGTCTAGACACAAGCTAACTCTCATCTACAATAGCCATGACTGATCAGCCCAGGGAGGGGACAGGAAAAATGACAGTCTCCGCAGCCAGCAAAACATGCAGAGAAGGGCTTTCTTAGCTCAGATTTGCACGGGCAGAAGCTGGGCCCCAGCATGGCTGCTGGAAAGACACAGACCTCCCCTTCCCTGGGCATGACACTCTTCCCTCACTACTGCCAGCTACCAAAAACAGTTGTGAAATACACTCTTTGGTCTAGTGGGTAACTAATTCGGAGGAAGAACTTCCGAAACCATAAATATGCAGGTAAGTAGGCAAAGCAGTGACAGGAACTTGACCAATTCTCACTTTTTGTTCATAAGAATCCCACTCCATAACACCATCTGAACAAATTTGACTTGGGCAGCTTTTAGCCAATACATTATAGCTGAAGTAAAACAAAGCAAGTAACACCATCATCTCTCCTGCCAGCACCTCTGACAGATCATTCAGGTCTAAAAGGTTTAAAGATATACAGCGACTGAAGCCTAGGAAGCTCAGCTTCCCACACACTCCTCAGGTCATTTTCCACGTTCTCCCTTTTTCCTCCGAGTGCACTAGATCGACACCCCATCCCTCCCCTCAGCTAGACTGACAACGTGCTGGCAGCCCAAAGACAATACATTCTGTAACAAGCGCCAAAAATCCTACACAACAGTAAGCAGGAGAAACGGTGAATAAAGTGAATTGACTTCAGCTCTGAAGTTGACCCCAAGCTCCGTAATTCAACAATTTGCTCACATGAGCTCAAACAGAAATGCTGTCAGACTGACTTGATGAACAAACTGGATAAGTTTCCCTTGCTCTTATCTTGCATCTCTAGTGAAATCTCTGGCAAGGTAGAGATTAAGCAGTTCCCAGGAGTAGTTCAGGCCCCTGGAAGCAGAAGGAAGATTCCTGTGCTGCTCAGAAGCTGAATTAGTCTCTTATTTTAACTTTCCACCAGGGAATATAAAGATGCACCCTACAAAGCAAACCCAGCCATGCTACAGACTAAACCACTACGCAGTGAAGAGATGATCTATCCAACTGGAGAAGAGAGCTGCTCTTCAGGCTTCACTGGCTAACTGAAGGGGGCAAATTTTCCTGCTAAGAAATAGCTTACTGAAACAATCTGACCTCTTGTAAGAGGGTAGTCAGTCACCCAATCGGTGAAACATCAGAAGCACTAAAAGTGCAACCTAACTATAAGAAAAAGTAACAGCAATAATCTTCTAACAGAGCCTCCAATCCATAACCTAACCAAGGTACCAGAAGGTAACCAGGAACGGAGAAAGACAGAGGCAAGGTACATAGGAATGTCGGATAGGGAAGTGTTATAGGGAGATTTCCTTTACTTTCATGAGCTGCCTTCTTTTCTTCAGTCTCATGCAAGGAGAAAAGGTTTGGCAAGATGCCTTGCTGCATGAGACAGTAACTCCGGTCCCCTCCTGGCCATCCGGAACGGTTAGCAGTAGCACAGCATCCAGTGGACATATAACAGTTACTGTCCTCCATTGTAAGCATAGTCGGCCTTGTTGTGCATGATCAACTTGTTGTCCACAAAGTAAAAGCTGTCTGAGCGAGTCTCGTATGGATTTTCAACCATCAGACGGACTGTGAAAGAGAAAGCTCAATTACATTCAAATACAAAGGCCTGCCACACTCCATTGGACAGGACAGCGTCAAAGGAAAAAGGAGTCTGCCACTCTGCTGGATTTACAAGGCTGATACTCTGCCCTATCCAAGCAAGAGAATCAAACTGCTCTGCTGAGCGCACTTCAAAAGCTCTGCCCTGCCCTTCCTATTCTTCCTATTCACAGTACAAACACTGTCAAAAGCAAACAAACAGAGATGGAGTAGTCTCACACGGACAACCTAGAAACTGTCAGAGCCACCACTGGAGCCCAGCAGCTCTCCACTGTAAGCATTCAGAAAGGTAGCAATCAGCAAATGGAAGAAAGTGATGACATTCCCTCCACGTACACAGGACACGTAAACTCTGCGCCTCCTCCCCCACCCAGGCAGCCACAGAAGGGCCCACATCCTCCTGCTCTACCCACCCCTTGAGGTCAAGCATACCAGAAACCATGCGTAATTGCAGAGATCTTGCTAGGCTCAAAAAGCACATCCCTCAGAGAAGAGCCAGTCCTGTTCCAGAGCAGGAGGTTCCAGCTCGGACAAGCAAGCGCTGGAGGCAGACACGTGGCTACTGAGAGAACACTTGTTCAGGGTTTTGTTATTTTCTGGACTACGCTGTTAAGCATGCCCTGTGACACTGTGACAGACCAGCCCTTCTTGCAGCCTGCGACTTAATAATACGAGTTGTTTTCAAAGACAATTTGCAGCACAAAGCTGTGACGTAGTCAAGATTGCACACAGCTAAAATCAGAAACCTGTATCTATCTGTTGCTGTCCCTCTTTCCTAGTCACAACCGTTTCTCCATAAGGAGAGAGAGAGAGAGAGAGAGAGAGAGGGAGAAAACGAGCCCACGCACGTAAACAAAACACGACTCAGTGTGGTAAAGCAGATACTTACTAAGGTCTTCTGAGAGCTGAGGAAATTCATAGATGTGTTCGCATGTGTTCCTGCTACTGGGGATGCAGAACCCAAAATCAAAGTCAAAGTTCTTCAGTAAGCGATCTCGGAAGTAATGTCTCTCAATCATTCGAAAGTTTGACACTGGCTTTTCTCCCACTGTGAATTCCACTCTGCAGGCAAAAAAAACAGGAAAACATACCTAGGACCACCTACCTCTCTTCCTATTGGGAAGGACAGAGCCTCGGACCTGAGGCTACGCGAGAACCCAGCAAATCATTCCAGAAAGAGAGTTTGATGTTTGTACTGTAAGATGGATTTTCCCTAGTCTCTGACTCAATTCAGTTAGAAACTATCAGGTGACACTTGGAAAAAATCTGGTTTTCTCCTTCTGTGAACTCATACTCACGTTGCACCAACAGTCCGAAGACGGAGAAACGCCGGGGTGAACTGGTAACGAACAAAGCGGCCTGCACTGGCATCTAGCTCACTGTTGTCATCTTCGTCCTCTTCATCTTGCTCTAGAAAATGCAGCAACTCAGAGTTATTCTGCTAACGGCTTACACATACAGCTAACGGGCATAGCAGAACAAGCTGGCTATCACTTGTGCATCAAACATAAAGTTGCCTAAGAATTGGTCTGGGACTCATAGTGGCACTAAGAAATAAACAGCAAATTAAAACGATATGAAAGTCGACCCAGCTTTGGCAGCTCTGGAGCTGAAACCACCTTCTTAGCCTTCCGGGAGGCCAAAGCACATGGAAGAAACTGCAAGGGTAGATTTGCAGTTGACAGCGAGAAGGGAGAGTACTATAATCACTTCACATTTTTATGACATAACTAGGAAGTTTCCCAGCAAAGATAAACTCAGCCCAACGCTTAAAGGAGAGGGGTTCAGTCACCAGGACATACTGGAAGACCTTTCAGCTCGGTCTGCATGACTCCTTCATTGCAGCTTCCCAGTCTCAGAGCCCCTCTGCAACGTTAGCGTGATTTACCTGAAGCAGATGGCTTTGCAATTTCAAAAAGCACTGTTCCAGTTTCAAGGTCCCGGATCTTGAACCTGGTAAAGTCAATGTTGTAAATGTTGTCTTCTGGTTTGCATAAATAATCTAGAAGAGAAGAACAACACAGAGCGACATTTCAAAACATCTCTAGGCAGTTTTCAAAGGAATTTCTTTTCTGTTAGTCACAGCCCCACCAAACCCATTCCGCAAGTTGTTTTTCAGAAGTTTCAGGAAAGCGGGACAGGACTGAGCCTGGAGCTAAGTGCCAGGGAGCAAAGCGAGAACGGAAGGGGAACCGAGCAGAAAAGCAGAAACACACAACCCGGAGAGAACAACTTCGTCTCAAAAGTTGCCGCAAAAGCGCACGCACAACGCCGCCGCCAACAGCAGCGGCTCGGCGAGCACCGGCGGCGGCGCCTCGGCACCGGCGCAAGCGGGGGCCGCGGCCGAGCGGGGCGGAGCGGCGGGCGAGGCCGGGGCAGCCGGTCCCGGGCCGCTCCCCGCACCTCCCCGGCCCTCCCCCGGAGCCCCGGCGGCGGAGGGGCCCGGCCCGGCCCGGCCGCACTCACTCTCCGTGACCCGGCACAGCCCCAGGACGTGCTCGGGCCGGACGGTCTCCAGCGCCAGCAGCTCGGACTCGGTCCAAGGAGCTCCGGCCCGCGGCGCCGCGTCCGCCGAGCCGCGCCGCCCCCGCAGCCGGCTGAGCGCCCCCCCGACCCCCGGCGGCGGCTTCTTCTCCGGCGCCGCCGCCGTCGTCGCCGCCCGCGCCTTCGAGCCGCTCATCGCCCCGCCGCCGCCGCCAAAATGGCCGCCGCCGCCCGCGGTAGCTATGGGAGCGAGGGGCGGGGCCGGGGCGGTCAGAGGGCACGGGCGCGCTGCCTAGCAACGGGGAGGGGGGCGGCCGCGACGCCGGCAGCGCCCCGAGCTGAGCAGGGCCCGCCGCGTGCGCGGCCTGGAGGGGTGACGGCGGGCGGCGGCCCCGGCCCCTCGGTCCAGGCAGAAAAACGGAAAACAACCAGAAAAATAACAACCCACGCTGCCCCTGCTTCCCCGCCGAGGGCCAAGGCAGGGCTGCTAGCCGCGTGCCAGCCCCGGCCCCGCTCTGCCCATCGTCCCCCCCAAAACCCAGGGAGGGCGGCAGGCCCCCGCGCCGGCACCATCGCACACGTAACCGGGACTGAACGCTCCGGCGCGGCGGCCGCGGTCCCCGGAGGCCTCTGGTCTTTCGGAAGCGGCGGCAGCCGGGCCGGGGACGCTGCCCCGCGAGGCCCCCGGACGGGACCCAGCTCCCGCCGATGAGGCCGTTGCACCTGAAAGGCCCTCGGAGCGCCTCCGCTCCGGCCCCACCTCGGGGGGCAGGTCACCGCCGCGGCGCCGTCCCCACCAGCGCCCCGGGGAGGACGGTGCCTCGCGGCCCAAAGCGAGCAGCCGGGCAGCGGCTCCCCCTTTCCCCCCCGGCTAGAAAAGACCAACCAGCTCATCCAAGTGACAATATAGTTTTGTTTATTTTCCTTGAACGCACTGCTGGTTAAAACTGCCAGACAGTAGGTTTCCCAACGTTCCCTCAACCAAACATCCCGGGGGGAAATTAAAAAATAAAACAGCTACTGTGTACCAAAAATAAAATAACCCACCCTCGTCTTTTTCCCCCCCCTCCCCAAACAAGTCTTCGCAAAGCCAATGCGATCAGAAAGACACATCTGCGCTTTTCACCCCGGGGCCCAAGCTCGATGCAAAACAAAACTAACAAAAAAAATGTCACTGCAAGTTGTTATAACACAAAGCAATGGACAGTTTTTTAAAAAAAAAATAAATCCTCCTCCAAAACCCGGCGTGCTGGAGACGAGCACGGACGGAGCGCTCTCCCCGCCGGAGCATCCCACGGCGCGCGACCCGGGAACGGCTCCGGGGCGAGACCTCGTCCGGCCGGCCCGGCGCTCGAACCGCTTCCAGCCGTGCTTTGCCCCTTGCCCGGAGATCTCCGTCACGCGGCCTCTTCAGCAGAGACCTTTGGTGTTTGCAAAAAGATGATTCAACATTTTCTAATCAGCCAGCACTGTGTCCAGGAGGGAGGAAAGCACTTTTTTTTCCCTCCCCCTCCTCAATAAAGCACTTTTTGGGAAAAAAAAAAATCAAAACCTATCGATAACCTGCAATAACGTCCGACCGCTCAGCCTGGGGACAGCGCTGCCTCACCCCTCCCCCTCCCACATCTTCCCCCCAAACTCCAAAAATAGTATTTAATATACAGCAATAAACTCTGAGCAAGCCAGAGTCCCGGAAGACATGGACCTGCTTTCGCCCCCCCATCCAGCCCGGCACCGCTTCAGCGTGGTCGCGCCCGCGGGACCGGGCCGAAACGCGGGTGCTCCAGCCCCGCCGGAGCGGCGCGCCGAGCAGGGACGCGGCGCGGAGGCCTCTCCCGTGCGCTCCCGGCTCCGGCCCGGCGCCGCGTTTGTGCCTTCGAGGGCGCTTGTCGGAGCCCGTTCGGGACTAGCCGGTGAGGACAGGCTGGTGGAACCAGGCTGACGTACAGAGCATCCTTGACTCGCCTTCGGCGTTTGTTGAGGAGAGGCAGAAGCAAGGAAGGTTCGTTAGCGCTGGCCCGGCTCCCGCTTCCGCTGCCTTCCGCGCAAGGATCTTCCCTCCCAGCCACGCGAGCGCTAGGAGCGGGCAGATCTCTCCCACGCTTGAGCAGCCTGAAACACTCGGTGCTTCTGCTCAAATCTGTCTGGCATCAAGGGCTGAGGCTGCCCTTGATGGTCCTCTCCTGCTGCTTTCCACCAAAGAAAGGCCCATCCAGCCCAGACTTCCACCATCAAGACACATCCCTGGCTGTCACTGTCCCATTTCAACTCAAGGGAAGGCTGAGGCACAAGGCACAGGTCGCCGCTCCCCATTTAGACCCTGCCAGAGCAGGGGATGCTCTTGCGCAGCGAGTCGGGGTGGCAGGACCTGTCGCCAGCCACGCTCTGCACGCAGAAGCTCCACACGCCACGTGGCTGCCCACAAGCCAGCCATGACTCACCCGGCTCTGAGGTGCACAGACAAGCAGGCACCAGGCGGCCTGGAAGGCCTCCATCCTGCCTGCAGGGGATCCGGGGACACCGGACCTGAAGGAGCTCTTCCAGTTCTTCTGCCTCACTACTGTTTCCCCCACCCCTGCCATCAACCTCCAGGGCTGGAACCAAAGGAGCTTGCACGCAGTTCTGTGCTTCAACTGGGACCTCCAGAGCAGGCATCAAGGGACAGCGAGATGGTCCCTGGCTGACCCCAGACAGAGAAGGCCTGTCCCTGGGAAAGGAGACCTCAAAAGCTCCTTAACGAAAGGAGCTTCTTCAGACGGACTTTTACTCAAAGCCCAACATAAAGGCACCAAAAAAAGAGACGGGAATTTATTTGGCTTTCTGCTCATTGCCACCTGGGATTCCCAAAAGGGTCAGAGCTGCTGTTCCAGTCTCACGCACAGCAGGGAAATGGAAGGCCCGGCTTAAAGGTACGAAAGTTGAGGACACAAACCATAAGAGACGACTGCCAGCTGGGCCCCTGCATCCCTGGGACAGCGGGGAGGGCCTGAAGGGGGAGGAATGAAAAATCGGCATTGCAACCACGGCACCGAGGCTAGAGCCAGGCCCAGAACATCACCTACAGCAAGGAGCTGCATTAAAATTGCCTTATCTGCCCCTATTTATGCAACTACTTCAAGAGTCAAGCTCGGGCCTGTCCTGATCCAGCTCCCCACGCCGCTGCACAGGGACATGCACCTCAGCTGCCTGCTGCTGCAGTCGGGAAGCAGCAAAGCACCAACCCGGTTGCAGTTAGACACCCTCTTGGACACTCCCATGGTGGAAAGGTACAGCCGGCTCATTTCTCTCTCCCAAATCAGGGTCAGGTAGAGCATAACACCCACCTGACCGGCACGCAGGTGCCAGAGATGACAAGGACGAGCCAACCGAGCACATATACCATTCCCAAGGAGGTGCCAACTGGTTATCTCTGCTGTCCTCCTGTGCTCCCATACTGCTTCATTTGATGGCTCTTTCTGAATCACACCTGACAGGGAGATGGACCAAAGAAAGCTGCTCCCACCACTGCAACAGAGTCCGGAAACCTCACAATTGCCCGAAGAGCTAACGCCAGCTTTGCACTAGTGACAAAAATAGATAAACCAGAGCCAAAACAAGACAAATTCATTTGAATTGACCAACTCAAACACAACAGTTCAAACCTTGCACAGCTTTGCCTTCGGGTGTCCCAGGACACAAAACGGGCATCCTGACTGCCAGGAGAGGCAGGGATAAGCTGTCCTAGAAGACCTGTCTCCGACTTGCACAGGCACCTTTTCCCATGCTATGCAGGGTGCAGAGATCACTCGGTGAGCCACAAGAAAGCGAGCGAGTCTCTGCTTCAAGGATGCTCAAAGCAAACACAACCTAGAAGGCCTGGAGGAGAACAGCTCCTTACAGAGAAGCCTGCTTTCAAGCCCAGGTTCTTTGCCTAACAAATCAGGGCAGTTCAGATCTTAATCAGTTTGGAGAAGCACAAACATCTCTGTGATCCAGTTGGGGCAATGCAACAAACGCCAAGGAGTCTTTTGAGGCACCGCCACCAAATAAACAGAGTTTGTGTTAAAGAGTTCTCAGAGTACTAGGATTTTAACAGGAGCTAGAAAATGAAGCAGACAACTTCAAGCTTACTGCCTTTTCATCCTAAGGTTTGCTCTTAAGATCTGCTCTCCTCTAAAGCCTGCCTTCTCCTCCCAGTACGGTCAGGCACCATCTTGTTTCTCCTAAACTGTGGCTGTTACTGCAGCCACGCTTCTTCCACTTGTGCAATGAATAAGTTAAGATCCTACTGCTTGCTTTTTAGCTCACAGACAGATTTAGGGTCGCCCAAAACAGCAACGTATGCAAACAGAAAACTGAGGTTCAGCACCACTGCTGCAGGGACCAGTGCTGTGACAGCTCCCCGAGCGCCTGCCCTGCAGCCCGCAGGCCAACATCTCACACCTCGAGGGTTAGAAGGAAGCAATGGCTTCAGCTGCTTGACCCAGCAGAGCAGACAGCCTTCTCCTCAAATTCTGCTGACCCTTCTCAGCTTGAGAAAAGGCTAAGAACTGAGCCACTGCAGGGGATCAAACCCAAGAACCACTGCAAGGAAAATTCAGGTCCAAGGAGGAGCAGCAGAAGCAAGGAGGACACTGCTCAGTGCCGCTGTGCCAGGTGAAGAGAGTATTTACAAGAAGGTAACATGAGGTAAAGCGAGTTCTGCACCTGGGCCCTGAGCTCATCAGGATTGAAGCTGAGCCAGCCAGTCAGAGCGAGGAGCACCCCCGCTAACCAGGCCAGCTGCCTTTCGTGCCTGGAGAGCATCCCTTCCTCCTGCCAGCTGGAAGCGCTCCACCCGGCAGAGGCCAAGGCCACAGGAGAGCAGGGCAGCTCCTGGGGCTTGCAGGTCGAGATCGGCAGGCGCAGCGAGGGCTTTTGTTCTGCTGCTCAGCCTCTGTTGGCAGGCACAGGCTCTGCATGTGGAAACAGAAGCCTCTTGCAGAACATCCCTGGGGGACAGCGGGTGACCTGGCTCACCAGCCTGTCACCAGGCAACCAGGGAAACCAATGGGCCTCGTCTCAACTATCCTCTTCTTTTCCAGGTCTCTGGAGGGCAACAAACCACCTTGGTCTCTAGTACTGAAATGTTGGATATCCGCCCCTTCACCCAGCGCCTTGATATGCAAAAGCCTATGCTAACCGAAGACACTAGCCACCTCCACTGCGTTTCCCACTGCTGCAGGCAGGCTTGGTCTGTACGACAGGGGCTGAGCGCTCGCAAGGAGCTTTCGCGGGGTTGCTCCGCTCTGTCCTACAGCACAGGGCAGTTGCAGTCATGGAGGGACCAAATCATGAGAAAGCTTGAGGAACAAGACCAGAACCTCCTTTCTAGGTCATCTGGCTCTCAGCTTCTTCCAAAGGAGAGGTCATTTGCTAGAAAGGGCAAGACAAGCAACTGGACTTAAAAATGAACCTTTGAAAAGAAAAAAGTTAAAGGGAACAAAAGCCGTAATCAACAGAGAAAACAAGTGCATCCTGAACAGACGCTAACAGAACACCAGCCTCACGCAGGCTACAGCAGAGTCCCTCTGCAATGGCTCAACCGTTAACAATTGTCAGACTAGGAAAGTCTCTCCCAACTGGTGCAGCAAATCAGGCCAGATAAATCCCTCTGCTCCTGGCGCAGCTTGTGCTCTTCGGAGGGGAACTTCTCCGCAGAGGCTGAGCGGCAAGTTGGAGTCGTGGTATCTTTATGCAGGCGAGTACCATACATCATGTTGCACGCGCTCAGGGAGATGCTGAAGAGCCAACCTCTGTCCTCCACAGTCGTTAGTCACTCAACGGCACCACAACATTTCCACGCTCCTGGACAAGATGTGCTCCCAGGCCTGGTTGTAAGGGCTGTTTCCCTGCTTAGGGACATTACTCCACCCAGCAAAGGCAGAGGTCTTGCAGCACATGGCTTTCTCTCGGTGTGGGACATGGCCCGGGACTGCCAGCATCAGCTTCCAACAGCCCAATACAAGGACAGCCAGGACTCAGTTTACTCTTCAGTGCCCCAGGGAGGACTGGAGGCTGCACGTGGTGCAAAGGGGAAGGCGAGGGCCTCACTGCTTGCTGGCAGGGGGAAGGTAAGCTCCCTCTTACCCCGACCTGCTATTCATTTCAAGTGAATCACTTTTTTTTTTTCCTTCCTTAAATTATGAACAACATGGAGAAATTGAAAGCAACCGTGTTTGGTCCAACTCCTTCCCTCCCAGCCCCGTTGCTGACGCTCAGTGGGGCTTGCTCTCACAACCGGCAGAGGCAGAAGAGGGTAGGAATGAAGACACCAAAGGCCACCAATATAGGGAACATGAGGCTGCTGTTGTCTGAGGCATAGGGGTTTGGTGTGCGTGGGCCTGACTGAACCCGGTTCTTATTTGCCTGTTTTTTAACACTGGAGCCGTCATCATATTCATCCTCATCTTCTTCTTCCTCCTTTTTCTCCAGACCAGGGTGCGGCTGCAGCTTTGGAACATCTGTCGCACAAGACAGAAGGTTGCAAGGAGGCAGAACATAACCGGGAAACGACCCGAGTCCCTCCCTTCCCCTCTCCCCAACCCACTGGGCACACCAGGACCGCTTTGACAGCGCACCTAGAAAATCCCAGGAAATAGGAGCACCCTCCCTCACAGAGGCTCAAGCCACTTTCCTCCATGATGCAGGAGCACATGAAGACCTAGTCTGCAAAGAGACAAGGACATCCCTGCCCTCTGCCCCATCCACCTCTCACACAGGAGAGGTTACAGCACAAAAGGCCACCTGCAGCATATACAAACATCTCAAGTGCTCAGGGAGATCTAGTCAAGAGCACGAACAGCCCTTCCCACAGATGCTCCTGTCTCACACTGCACCCCTCAATCCCAGATCCATCAGTGACACGCTGCAGCCTCACCCAAACCCAGGCCTGGAGCCTGAAGCACAGGTCCCCGCACAGCAAGGTACCACCCTTCACCAGGTCATGGGCCAGATCTTCAGCAATACGTGACGACCTCTGACCACTGGAAAAGCAAACTGACCCTTTGGTCAGGGAGGGGCCCTAAACCTCCCCGGTTCTGGAGTTGGAGAGGCTTCAACTCCAGCAGAGATTTGCACAGAGGGTGATGGGAGAGCAAGGACTGCCACAGAGCACATCCGTGGCTATTCACAGGAACAGACGTCAGGGGACGGAAAAGAGAACCCACTGCCTTGTCCTCAGAGCTAAGGAGGACAGACAAAGCTCCAGGTAAGAAACATCACACTACTAGCTAAAAGATCTCCATAAACTGCTTGTCCGCAGGGCTGCTGCCAACATCCATTAGCCAGAGGGAATTCACCTGTAGCTATATGTAGCTAAGGCTGATCAGGCATATTCCCTTCTCCTCTACCCCATATGCAGGAAGACATGAATCAAATCCACGCTTATTCCAAAATGAGGCAGCTCTGCACACTGAGAGGACTGGGAAGGCACTACACACCTATCACAGTCTGCAACTGCTTCCTGTGGGGACTTGCCAAGAGAGAACAGTTTTGGCAGAGGTGGGTCAGCAAGAACTATGATCTCATGGTCTGAGAAGCAACAGGCTGCTCTCCAAGGGGAAAGAGCCATCTGGCTCAACAACCATGCTCACCTTCCACTGTTCCTTGCAGGATGTATAGGGCACAGATTTTCGGATTGTCATAGTAGCCCTAGAGAAAGCGAAAAAGGGGGTCAGCGCTGCAGCGGGAGGTAACAAAATTCTCCCCACCTACCATCATCTCTCCTCCCACTGGGCACAGCTGCATCTCACAGCTGGAGGGGAAGGGGAGAAAGAAATCAGGGCTCTGTCCAGCAAGGGCTTGTTACCTTTACAAACTCGATGTGGAGCTTCCCCGTGAATGTGGAAACCTCTCCCTGGACACTCAGCTTCCCCTTTTTGATGCTCATGGGAATGATCTCATCATGAGCCGTGCTGTGTCCAACTCTGTCAAAAATGTCCAAGTCCTTCACCACTACGTGGCCATTCAAGCGCACGTCAAATACCTTCAGGGTAGAAGAAACGACAGAGCGTCAGAATGGATTCAGGTACACGACTGCTGAAAGGGAAACAGAACAGGAAAGGTCCGTACTTGTTAGGCACCCAGGAGGCAAAGGTATTACATGTCCCACCGCACATCCTCCACTCCCTTGAGAAGGATTCGGAGGCCGAGAGCAGCCAGTTAAAGACACTAAAGCATTAACGCTGCTTTCAAACACCCTGAAATCTACCTCCTACTTTTAATATAATCCCCGCTTCTGCTGTTCAGGGCTGAGGACAGCAGGGTTTTATTCTGGCTTATTCATACTTTCCTTTCACAACTTTCTACCTACTGGCTGAGTACCCGCTCCCACCACCCCAGGGTGGCTGTGGCACACCTCGCCTGAGGGAGTTAGGCCATATACAACGAGCAGCCTGCAACAGAGCAGAGAACAGGAAACAACCTGGCGACGAAGCCACTGGCAGGATATAGGGTTTGAAGGAAGTAAAAGGCTGAGCTGCTAACCACATCTGTGAATTCTGAGTGAAAGTCCTCCTCAGGGCTGCAGTGACTCAGGCTGTGCTCAGCACCTGGGGAATCCCAGCAGAACCACATGAAGGAAGAGGAGCCAAAGGTGCCTCATCCCTTCAGTTTAATCCAAGACTGCTTTTTGCAACCATTGGGTGAGCCGGCCCCACCAGTTCTGCTCCCTGAAATACTTCTCTGGCAGAAGGCAGCATAGCGCTTAAGGAACAGGGCTCTACGGAAGCTCACTGAGTGGGGAGAAAGCCAGGTTAAGACACACACCATTTCTCTCTGCATTTATCACAGGGCTTTGAGTTCTTTGTGCTTCTCTTTCCACCTCTGTACAGGAGGGATTTCAAAGGTGGGCAAGGATCATTTATCTCCAAAGGGTCCTAATGAAGGTTGAATTTAGCTCTGTGCTTTCAGAGCCAGTTTGAACCAGCACAGAGCTTTATTACTTTTTTTGTTTTGTTTTGAGGAAGTTGTTTAACCTAGATCACTTCCCCGATTCCAACTGTGCCGCACTTCCTCCAACACAGGGATGCAGCAAGGGCAGGAACGAGCAGAGAGGAAAAAATGCAAAACCACTTCTTCTCAAAGACAGCACAGCTTAAAGAGATCATAAGACTCTGGTGTTGATCATAGTTAGTTGCATGTGTTTGCTTGATAGCACTCCTTTGTAGCGCAATTTTCCAGGCCAAACGCATATCTGGAACGTGGAAGAGAACTCTGTTGCAGAGCACCCGCCTGAGAGAGCTCTAGCGATGAGGTTAATCTTTGGTACCTTACTTCACCCCTTTCTCCAGGGCACAGGACAAACCACAGCATGCAAGGCAGCAGAAGCAACCTGGACATGCTCAGTCCTAGCCAGGAACTTGCATTAGAGAGAAAGGCAGGTCTCCGTGGCATGGAGCTGCTGCTTACCTTCTGCTGAGACTGTGCAAAATAGACCTCGGCAAACTTCAGAACCAACACATAGTCACCCTCCTCTTTGATGGGAACTTCGTAGCCAAAGGTCTCCTCGTTGTAGCGCTCAGTCTGGTACAGAATCTGGTCTTCCACGTTGGACCGCAAGATCGGCAGCTTCATGCCGTAGTCAGAAGCTGAGTTTCAACCACAAAACAGCGAGAGGAAGGGTTAATTTCTGAGGCACACAGAAGAGACATTTTCTGTATTCTTAAGCGCTTAACTCCCTAGGTGGCCATAGCACTTGCTGCCCTAGTCAGACCCGTCCCCCCTCCTCGCTCTGACCAGGAGGAGGCACAGAGGTAGCCGAAACCCCAGCACCTGGGTCCCAGGGAGAAACATGTCCGGGCCTGCTGCAGTCTGAGAGACAGTAAACCCACTCACACCATTTCAAAAGGAAGATCTTGTTTCACAGACAGGGCACAGAGCCAAAGGACTCGGCCATAAAATCCTGCTTCGAAGAGGAAAAGCACCTAGAATACTTTTACAATATTTTCACGTTACCAACTCTGCAGTACACAAACAAAACATGGTAAGTTTAGGACTGGCTCATCTCATCTATGCAAGAAATTTGGATTAGAAGTCAATGACATCAGGCTTTAGACACTCACCCTCTCCAAGCAAAAACCTGGGGGTTGGCAGAAGGGCAAAAAGCATTAGATAGATCTTACAAGACCCTATCTTCTCGTCACAGCCACAGGATACCCATCAGCTTGAAGACAGGGAGAAGGAAGCAAGAAGGATACACACACAAGGGCTTCAAGAGCACCAGTAGCCCCACCAGCTGCAGTTTCACAGCCCAAATGTCACAGCCACCCAGCTGAAAAGGGCACTTCTGAGCAGCCCACAAAGAAGGACCCAAGAAACATTCCCAAACGGGCCAACACCTGAGAAAACAAATTATAAAGTTTGCTTCTCCTAGTTCAGAGCTAAAATAGTGAGCGACAGCAGCTCTCAAGACACCTTAACCTGAATCAGTATTTTGTGTCGTGGCAGGGCGACTGTACAAACGCAAACCAACGCATGCCTCAGGAGCTCAGCATCGAGCGATGCCCCACCAGAGCGGGAAGACTCCAGGCAGCGTCTGCGCACCGGCACTTCAGTCAGCAGAAGTTGATCCAAACTTTAAGTTCTCTGCTGACACTTGCCATTTCCACTCCCATTTCCATGGGAACAGACACTGCATTGGCCAAGACAAAGCAAGCAAGAGCTACTACCCCGGTGCATATTGCCAAAGAGAGAGCCAATGCAAACGAGCAAGAGGAAACGAATGCCAGTTCTTAGTCTCCTGTTACACACACAGCTACTCGGGCAATCTTACACCCGGCTTCTCTTCACCAGTCTAACCAGGGCGCAAAGGCTGCAGAGCCTAATCACCACAAATACAGAGGGCGAAAAGTTTAACCCGTCCTCCCACCCTAAAAAGATATTTCTGGCCAGATACAGATTACAGCGAGAGCAAACTAAGGGCTCCACAAAAGTCAGCTCGTGTTTAGAGGAAAACCTGCCTATAAAGAAAGTCTATCAGTAGCCAAGACAGTGAGCAGACAGAAAATCTCGTTGCCTGCCTATCGCAGGCCTGTTGACATAGCTCAGGAAGCGAACTTGATTTCGCAGCACAGCGGCTGTGCTGAGAGGGAGCTCACCAAGACGCAAGCAGTACACATCTCAGCAGCAACTCAGATATTATGCTTGGCACCTGGCTGTTCTGTAATTGCCGTCGGTACGTTTTGTCCCTCGGGGCACAGCATCTGGGCTGCGGCTTGAAAAAAGTTTCAATTTGCCAGAGGCAATAGAGCCCAGAAGTGCCATCCCAGGCCTTTTCCTCCCTGTCAGCCACGTATTTCTGCTGTGGCCGTTACACGTCTATCTACACAGGGTGCAGCCGAGAGCAAACCAGGATGATGGTGCAATAAAAAGTCATCGAGGGAAAAGCAGCCGAGCGCTCCAAGGGGTAAAGTCTCCTCTGCTGGGCCTGGCACCATCGGTTGAAGCAGGGTTACCGTAACAGCCTGCTGTCCAGGAGGCACCACAAGCTTCCCCCGGAAGAGGAGCGCGTCCCAGGACCCTTGAAAAGGGCCCCTTTTCTCTCTCCTCAACCCCAAAGGGGTTCGCTCGAGGCCGTAAGGCCGCTCTCCTCCGGGCCGCAGACGCGAGAGCCCTGCGACGGGCCCTGCCGGCCGGCGGCTCATCCCGCGGGCCGGGCCGGGGGGTCCTGGAGGCCCGGCGCGGGCCCACGGGCGGGGGGGTCGGCCTGTCCCGCCACCTCGCTTCCCGGTGGCGCGGGGGCTCCCCGAGGCGCCGGCGAACCGGCCGAGCCCCCCGCCAGCAGGCCCCGGCGAGGCCGGCGCAGCCCCGGAGGCGGCAGACCGAGCCGCACGAGACAGCGCCGGGGCGGGTTCCCCGTCAGCTCCCACCGCACCCCGCCGCCGCCGGGCTCCGAGGCCCGGCCGAGCCGCGACGGCCGCCTCCCGCCGGGCCGGGCCGGGGGCCGCGACGGCCCCGCGGCGGGGAGCCCCGGCCCGGGGACGCGGAGCGGCGGCAGGGCCCGGCCCGGCGGCAGCGCCGCCCCGTCCGCCCCGGTGCCGGTGCCAGTGCGCGGCCGCCGCCTCACCTCGGCCCACGCGGCCCTCGAGCGGGTCCTTGCGGAAGTGGATGCCGTTCACGTCCACATGGGCATCGCCGCCCGCGTTGACGGCCCAGACGACGCTGTCAGCCAGGCCGCCCGCCGCCGCGCCCCGCAGCAGGGCGGCCGCCGCCGCCGCCGCCAGCAGCAGCAGGAGGGGCGGCAGCGGCGGCGGCGCCCCCCGCGCCCCGGCGCCCACCATCTCGGGCTCCCGGCCCTGCGCCCGCCCGCCCCTTCCTGCCGCCGCCAGGGGGCAGCCTACCCCGCTGGGCGGGGGCGGTGCCAGCCCTCCCGCCCGGCCGCCGAGACAGGGCCCTTCACTACCTGCCCGCCTCCCATTGGGTAGCCGAGCGCCGCTCTCTGCATATTCATGAGGCGCCGGGCCAATGGGGAGAGCGGCAGCAGGCTTGGTTGAGCGGCGGGGGGGGCGGCCGCGCGGCGGCGGGAGGCGCGTACCACAGCACGGCGGGGGGGGGGGAAGGGAGACCGGCGGCCCTGAGCGGCAGCCGCTCCCCCCGCGGGCCCCCCAGGCCGTCGCCGCCGCTCGGGGAGGGGAGCGAGGACCGAGTCGGCCCCGCAGGACGCGGCGGCGGGAGACGCGGCTTCCCGGCGGCGGCAGAGCGAGGGGCGCGGAAGCCCCGGCGAACTCCCCTCAACGCCGGCGCCCGCGGGGAGGGGAGGTGCCTCCGCCAATCAGCGAGCTCCAGCGCGGCCGCCGCGCAAAGCACTGTGGGACGGCGGCGGGAAGCGGGGAGGCCGGCGGGTTGCCGGGGCAACGGGCGGCGCGGGGCGGCGGTGGGGGGGAGGTGTCGGTGCCGTCCCGGTCCCGCGTGGGGACACGGTCACGGCCCGTGGCCGGGCGGGGAGCAGCCGCGGGAGGGCGAGAAGACCCGCCCGGTCTGGCCGTGCTGCGAGCAGGGCGGGCTCGGGCCGCTTCTGGGCTCCTTGCCCGCCAGGCTACGAGGAGAAGCGCCCCGTGGCCCGCGTCCGCCCCGGAGACACCCGCCCGGGGAGCGGCCGGCGGCGGTGGGCCTCGGCGCGCCGGGGAGCCGAACGGCTGGTGAAGGAGCGGGGAAGTGAGCTGTTGGCCAAGCGGTTAACGACATGGCCAGGGATTTTGCTGTCCGTGCTGCGTTCTCCAGCGCTTTCCCGGTGGCGGGGCCTCTGGGGGGGCTGGAGCGACTCATCACCGATGGAGATGGGTGAAACGAATTCCTCGCGCAGCGGGCCGGCGCGGGAGCGAATAAAGTAGCGTTCGCCTCGTGTCTGCCCTTTCCTCCGCTTTAAGCATTCCTCGAAGCTTCAGGCACCGGCGAAGCCTGCATCCACGTTTCTGTCACTACATGCGTTAGCAATCCCTGCTCCTAAGTTGCAAGGACGTTTTTTTCATTAATTTGAGTCTTTGCCTTGCGCTCACCTGCTTCTTTGTCCCCAGGGAGAGAAGATGCTTGGGTGCTGTGGCAGGGACAGCCAGCTGCCTAGATCAATTAGGACTAATCAGGACCAGCAGGAGAAACGTCTTGGGCTAAAGCTCTGAAGGAGCCTGGGGGGCTTCGGTGACCCTCGGGGCGTTTTCCTGCTGCTCTGCCCAGGTCAGAGCGGGCCCCAGGGCCGGCCCGTGCTGCTGTCGTGCTGCCGCCTTGGCTCACGGTGTAGCCTCGGCCCACGCCGGGGCAGCGCTGCTGGGTGCCCGCACCGGCGCTGCTGCCGGGAAGGGGATCCCAAAACCGCGAGAGGCAGAGATGCAGCGGACGGCTCAGGAAGCCGCACGAGCGGGCACAGAAGTCGGTGGCAGGTGCACACGCTCCGCACCGCTCCGGATTAAGCCACCCCGTGGCTGTTTCCTGGTGCATCGTTGCAGCGTAGCATCCCCTAAAACATCCGACTGAATCCAGTCTGGTCTCCAACACCCCTGCGGCATTTGTCAGCCTTCAGGTATCTCCCCCAAATTCAGGTAGCAAAGGAGCGAAAGCAGCCGCGGCCACAGCAGTGCTGCCCAGTTGGCAAGGCTGAG
The DNA here is from genome assembly GCF_040807025.1 of Struthio camelus. Taxonomy (NCBI): domain Eukaryota; kingdom Metazoa; phylum Chordata; class Aves; order Struthioniformes; family Struthionidae; genus Struthio; species Struthio camelus. The sequence continues at coordinate 8,045,718 of NC_090958.1, read as the reverse complement.
GGAGGCCTGGTTAGAGCTCATTTATACTGATTACAGCCGATCCTCCCTAATCTCTCGCTATTTCTCAGCTTAAGCTGTGATGTGCTTGGGTCAGGAGTGTGACCCCAGTGCTCAGAAGCGTTGCGCGTTGCCGAGTCGCTGCCGTGAGCCAGCGTTTCGGGAAGGGAAGTGGGAAACGGGACGGTGCCGGTCGGGCCGGGAGGAGGCTGCGAGCAGAGCGGTCGGTGGGTTCAGCCCCCGGACGCCCGGCCCCCGCGGAGGCTGCAAAGCCCCCGTCGTTCTGCGCCAGGGGCTTCAGGTCGTCTCCGGTGCTGCCGGGACAGGAAAGGCGCGAGGGCGGGAGGGATTTGCCCTGCGTCCCTTCAGCACCCCCTCCTGCTGTCGAGGGGTCCTGGGGGCCCTGCGTGACTCGCCGTGAAATGGCAGCGACTCCCCGTTAACCCCCTGCTCCCCTCCGCCCCAGGAGCGGGTGTTTTTAGCTGGCACGCCGCTGAGCGCTGCGATACTCCTCTCTCTCCAGCCAGGGCATCTTCGAAGAACTAGCCTGGCTGATTATTTTCCAATAATTAGCAGGCCAGCATGAAGGAAGAGGGATTAACTGAGCAGCGGTGAGCGCGAAGGGATAGAGGCGCTGCGAGAGGAGCGCTCAGCCCCGGCGCGCGGTCTCGCCGCGGCCGCTGCGGGAGGAAGGCACCGGCCTCGTCGGCCCGAGCCGCGACGCCCCGCGTCGCTCCCTGCAGCCGCTGCTGGCCCAGAGCTCAGCTTGTCCCCAGGTGTCACAGGCTCCGTATCCTGTTACTAATCCCCTGGGCCACCCAGTCCTTTGGTTCAGGCCGGGTCTATAACCAGCAAGGGAAAGGCTCAGCGTCGTCTTCGAACCCCCCGATCTCTCCCCGGCCCCGGCAGCTGCGCTGCAGTGACTTCCGCTCGGGGCTCAGCGCTGCCTGGCCTGCAACCCCGATCGTCCCTGGGTGGTGCGGGGCACGGCGTTTTGGGACTCAGCCCTCGCCGGCAGGGAAAGGGGGTCGGGGTCAGGTTATCCGAAAAGAGCAGCGGCGAGGTGCGGAAGCAGCGCTCGGTGGCTGCGGCCGAGACGAGAGGCGGAAGGGGGCGTGGGCGCTCGGCCCCGCTGCGTGGACACCTCCGGGTCCTCGCGTGGAGGTGAGAGCAAAGGCGTCACCTCGGGAAGTCGATTATTAGACTGGAGCTTTCATCTCCGACCCTGCCTGCGCAAGAAAATAGCAAAACTCCCAGGGGTCATTTGGGTTTGCGTTGTGCAAATAAAGCCAGGCTCGCAGGAAGGAGCTGCTGCGGGAAGCAGGAAAAGCGACGCTTGGAGACCGGCCCGGCCTGACCTGTTCGCTGTATCGCGGCGCGACCCGGCGCCGAGGAGCTGCAGGTCACCTGGCAGCGGCCGCCGTCCCCTGCCCCGCTCCCCGGGCGGCTCTGCGCAGCCTCCAGAAACGGGCTCACTGGACTCCCTTCGGTTTATGGCCCCCGTTTCCTCGCCCCCATGCAGCTGCTGTGCAAGCAAACGTGCAGATCTGGAAATACCCCTTTTCCCAATTTCTGCGCTCACACTCACGTTTCTGAGGCGAGACCGGCTTCGTAGATGCACGCGCGGACTTTGCGTACGCCCTCTCGCAAGGAAACTTCTTTACTCCGCTGGCAGGTACCTACCCGCCTGCCCCACGTTTACGCGCATGCACCCGCCTGTGCAAACAGCGTCACACGCGGGCACAGGCGGAGAAACAGGTTTTTCCCTTGCTGGGATCGCAGTCCTTGCTGCAGCTCTGCCGGTTGGCACAGCAGAGGGGAAAATCCTCCTTCGGGCCGGGGGGTTGCGAGAGGGAGCGGGGCCGAGAGGGCAACGCGGCGGCAGCGGCGAGGGGAACAGCTCCGTTCGCGGGGGGTCCCAGCGCAACGGCAACGCGGAGCCGCCTCCGCGGGGGCAGAGGGCGCTGGCCGGTCCGCCGGGAAGGGACGGGAGCGGCGGGTCGGCGGCCCCTCGGGGACGGGGAGCGGGGAGCGAGCACCCGATGGGCAGGAGGCAGCAGCAGGGCCCGGCGGCTGCTGCCGCGGCCGCTCGGGCCGGCACGTACCGCGGCTGCGAGCGCGAGCAAGCCGGAGAGCCGGGCGCTGCCGCAACCCGACCGCGAGGCCCCGGGGCGCCCGGCCAGCCTGCCCGGCGCTGGCGGCGTCCCCGCTCAGGCCCTCAGCCCGGCCCCGGCTCTATGCCCTCTCCGTTGACGTGGGCCAAAAAGGGGGAGCTGGCTATTGCCGCCCGACGCCGTCCCCCAGCCCCGCAGCTCGTCCCCGCCGCCCCCCGCGAGGCGTCTCGGGCCCCTCGGCCACAGGGACAGCGGGAGGGAGGCAGCGCCCTGCCGCGGCCCGGCGACCGGCGGTGTCTCCCCTTCCCGGCTCGAGGATCCCCTCCGGAAGCGGTGCGGGCACCCGGCTGTGCATCCGCCACAGCCCTTCTGCCCCGGCCCAGCCACCGCCTCTCGCAGGGACCGCCAGGCTCCACACCATTTCAGCGTGCATATTTATCGCTTTCCCCCCACAAGACATGTATTTGAATTTACTCTTGGTAAACATAACCACAGGAGATGCGAATATGTGCCGGGGAAGCATAAATAACTCCACACAGATAGACGCACACACACAGACAGCAAACACAGACACGGTTCACCAAGGGAAACCAAGAAGTGCAGAGCACGCCCTGAGGCTGCCACCAGTCCCGATGGCTTTGCTCTCATCCACCAAGCCGAGAGGATCTCTCCTGCTCTTGCTTTGCAGCAGCTGGTGGGAGAATAAAAGCTGGGGAGGAGGAGTCTGAAGTTGCAAATATCCCATGAAAGCATCATGGCTAGTCCTGGCTCTGCAGTTTCCTGCGATCATGTTCTCCGAGGAATGGTTCCAGTTGTAGGAAGTTGCAAGTCTTTCACAGTGTGAAAGGGCGGAGGGGCATGGGGACCACCGTGAGGGAGGAGCAGCAGGTTGTCTCGCAAGGTCCCAAACGCAGCCAGCCGATAAACCTTCACATGGGAACATCGGGGCTAGATGCTCCATCTAGGTCCTCTTCTGCCCTCTCTAAGGTGCTGATTCTTCTTTAGCCGAGAATAATCTTCAACGGGACATCATGCGAACAAACTCTGCAAAGAACGTGAAAAGATAGGCTGAGGCAGAAGGCACCCATGGTCCCCAACCCAGCGCTCATTCCCTGGAGACAATGTGGAGCCAGGGGGAAACCGATAGCCCGCGCACGCTGCCAGCAGGGCTGCGCCACGCCGCAGCTGGCCCTGGAGAGTTCGTGCAAAATGGCCTTTAGTTATACGGTGATACGATCCCGCTAGCCAGGACCGTTCGTTCCCTGGGACTCCTCCCCAGCCAGCGTACAGCCTTGTTCGCACAAAAAGCTCCTTGGGAGATGCTACGGCAAGCGTTGCCTCCCTTCACTGCACCATAATTTCAGGGCACACCGATTTATAATTTTGGCGGCACAGTCTAACTTCCGAGTAAGCTCATCATTTCAAAGAGACACCAACTTGGGAAATCACGCGAGTTTTGGTGGGTGCTAGATTTTCTGCAGAGAAAAGTTCACTTGGATGGGCGCGGGTCTTGAAGAGACAGGTTAGCTGTAAGGATATATATCCTGGATCTATTTCTTCACCACCTTGCAGCTTGTGAAAGTCAATTACACTTGTTCAAATTGAGTGTAAATGCCATCAAATCTAAATACGTTTTCATTTTCCACTTAAATTGCCCAGGAATTAATAACTCTGCAAAGAGGAGGGCAGTGGAAATTACCCCCTTGACTTCTCCCTTTCCATTGATGGAGCTGTCCTCTGACAACTGAAGCAGTAATTCACAGAGAAAACGATACTGGGATAGCATTTCATGTATTTTAGCTGTCTAACGTAATTCAGCTGTGGGAAACAAGGAGAGCTAGCGTCAGGTAATCAGCCAGTGCATTAGAACAGCAGCAGCTACCAGAGGAGCCGCTGAGCAGATGCTTGTAGTTTTTCTCATTTCAAAGTCCTAGGAAGCTCAGTAATCCTGAGGGTTGAGACTCTTTGTCACGAAGGAGACCCAGGAATGCCTCTGAGCCAAAAAAACCCAGGTCCATTTTATTTTAATTCTATAGTTCCTATGCCTCACCCTTACTGCAAAGGGGACGCCTGGACTTGCACTAGGAAAACAGAAGCAGCCTGCCACACTCCCACACCTTCCGGCTCTTGGGTCTGGCCAGCCGTCTGATACCAACGCTTCCCTTGTCAGGAACCCTGAACTCTATTGTGAGCTCTGCTAACATTGCTCCCGCCATGGCTAATGGCTAGGAGAGTAGCTTAAACACTCGTAGCTTTTCCAGCTCCTTCTGGCATGGAAAATGTGAGAAGAAATTAATTTTCTGCAGGATTCAACATGACACTTCTAGATGAGCTATCTGCAGTGCCAGTGAGCAAGTTTGGCATGTGACTGTCTTCTGGCATAAAAATAGAGAAACAAATTCTCTATAAACCCAGATAAAAAAGTGACCCAGAGGAACTGATAGATGTAATGCATTCTCCAAACCAACCCAGCCTCCTCATAGCTCTTGCAATAGATTTAGTGGAAAGCAAAATGCCCCATAAAGAGAAGACTGGCACTGCATGTGCGCACCAAAAGCTGCTGCTGTGTGGCAGGGGATAGATAGATCTTATCACACTAGAGATAAGGAGACCTGATTGAAACCGAGATGCAGCAAGACAAGACCCACAAATGAACGCTTCAGATGAAGAATTTCCTACGTGAGCCAATGTTCTCCAGTTTCCTCAGCTGATGAGGAAAAAAATATGTCTTGCTTGTTCGTTTCCCCCTACCTCAGATATCTGGGCCCAGAACACGCAGATCTCTTCCACTTCAGCCTCTGAGCTGAAACTCTGACTCACACCAGAGCAGAGGGACAGGGAGCGTTCATCCCTTCTCACCTTCAAAATCAACACGCCCATCTCCGTTCAGATCCACGTCCCGGATGATCTCTTCGATGTCCCGATGGCCCACCTGCTGCCCTAGAAGCTTCTTCATGGCCTCTCTCAGCTCACTGGTGCTGATCTCCCCATCACCATTGGTGTCAAACTGCAAGCACATGAAAAAAAACAATAGGGGAAATAGGGTTAAGGGGAATGGAACTTGCTCTGGGTTGGATTCTGTATCATCCCGCTCTTAAGTGCCCTGTTTTCCCTGTATTCCTTCTGTGTCCCTCCTTTTCCTCCTTCAGGCCTCTTTTGGTCTGGATCCAGCCTATCTTTCCTCCTCAGAAACCTCTCATTTCCGCTGTGTCTGCACCAGCTTTCCTCTTCCTTGCCTTTCCCTATCTCAGTGACCTTCTCTGTTCCTGCCTTGTTTCATGCCTGGCTTGGCTTTTTCTCAGGCTTCCACTGGGCTGCTCTCTTCTTCCCGTCTTCTCTTCCCCTGTGGGTGTCCTCTCTTCCCTGTCTCTTGCTGACCTCTCTGAAGGGCCTGCGGCAGGGAGCACTCACCTCTCTGAAGGCATCGCGGAGCTCTTTTACACCAATCATGTCTGCGGTTTCTGCCAGAAGCTTTGGTCCCATCAGCTCAACAAAATCTTCAAAATCCACGTGGCCACCCACTTGGGAAAAGAGGGAAGATCGCGTGTAAGAACTCCGCACCTTAGCCAAGGCCAGCACGCAGGTTCGCACCTCTGCGCGCCCCTCGCGCCGGAGGCAGCCACACGCTGCCGGAGAGGGCCTGGCTCTCCAGGAGGCAAAGCAGAGCAGGTGCAGGATAGCGGCAGGAAAAGCAGAGGTAGTTTTACACTGTCTTTGCATTTGCTGAATTGTGGGCTCGGCAGAATGAGCCCAAGCTGTGCCATCCTAGGCTGCCAGGGACGGTCATGCCCTGCGGCATCGCGTACCAGGTATCAGAGGCCTGGCCCCAGAGCAACCCTCTGCTCTACCTGTGTCAAAGGGAGCTGAGGTTCCTGCGCGGCCGGGGGGGCCCTGCGGCACAGGTGGAGCCTTGCACTAATGTTTATCCAACTGTTTATTCATCATATTTATCCTTTTGCTGGTTTGTCCCCTATCTGCAAGTTACCAACGACACTCCAATTCCTAACTGCTTGTCTAATGATAGCCTGGGCACCAGGGTTATCAGCCGTTTTTACGTGTGACTGGTCATGTATGTCACATCTACTTCCCTTCCCTTGACCAGTAACTTGTCCTTTCTACATCAGCATATGTCAGAAATAATATGCAGTAAATATCCCTTTTCCCACCTGGCTGTGGGTAATATCCTGCCCTGCCACAGATAAGCAGTGTCAATAAACGCCGGTGAAATACAAGGGACCCAGACATAGTTACAGTGAACCACAGACACGTTTGCCATTTTTCCATTACCCCAGCAGAAGCTCCCGCCGGACACTGCCGGCACAGGCTCCCCGCTGCCCCTCTCCAGGCGCATGGCAGACACCCAGAGCAGGGTGCATGGCCCCTCTGTCACCCATACGGACCAAACCAGCTCCATCTTCCCCGGCTCTTTCCTCAGTCTGTCACCACTTGGATGCCAGCCTCAATAAGACAACACCCTCTGCCTGTGCATCCATGTCTTAACTGCCTACATCAAGGGCAGTTTTACACCTCACGGCACAAACGTGGGGGTAGCCCTTCTACACAGTGCTCCCACTGAGCACAGTCCACACACCCCTTCGTCCGATAAGCAGCAAACAAAAGCTGGGGACCACAAGGGCACAGGAGAGAAGATGGATAGGGAGCAAAAAAGAGAACCAAAAAGGAGGGAAAAAGAAATCAAAGGAAGAGAGAGAGCAGGAGACCGAGAGACCCCAAAACAACGATGCGGAGCACAGCAGCGACAGGGAGGTGCGGCTGGACGATGTTACTCACGGTTCATGTTGATCTGCTGGGAGAGCTCTATGAGCTCCATCTCCGTAGGCATGTAGCCCATGGTTCGCATGCAGTTCCCCAGGTCCCTGCAGTTAATAAACCCATCCTTGTCTTTATCAAACTCCTTAAAGGCTTCTCTTAATTCTGTGGGAGTGGATCCAGAAAGAGCAACATTGTCAGTGACAGCTTGAAATACCTTTTCCAAGAAACCTCCCTAGAGTCAGCAGCACTTTATGAGGCCAGGCTCTCTAAGGTGCTGCCTATTTTCCCAGCAGATCTCCGCAGGAAGAGGCAATGACCAGAGCAATTTTAAGCTCGTCTGTCGGCAGCACTGCTGATCCGTTCCTTAGAGCAAAGCTTGCTCAGACAGCAGAGGCTTTGAACCGTCACAAAATTGAGCTTTCCTGAACTGCACTCCCTGAAGAAACTGGAATGATAAGTCTTCCCAACTCTCACCGCTTCACTGCGCTCTACAGCCCTCAGTGCAGCGGTCAGCAGCTATGGCAGCTCCCCTGGAGCTGCACCCTTGTACTCTACCTATTACTTCACTTATCCTCCCACCTCGAAGAAGCTGGAACGGAAGCAAATTCCCCCACTGTCAGCACTCTTGCAGTTGTTCATATTATTCCTTTTGCTGGGGTTGCCAGGAATTTGTCCAGGAATCACCTCCCTTGAATTGCCCCAAATTATTTGACCCTTTGGGGGCCAACCTGGAATGGCTGGCCAGTAGGTTTTCACTGGGCAGGGAGAAAGATGACACAGAAGGAGCGACAAGTTTTACCTTCAATTTCTTCGGGACGCAGTTCTCTATCCTGCAACGAGAGAACAGACTATGTTAAAGCCATTTGCTTGCCAGGAACATGGTGTCACAATAGCACTTGTTGGTGCATACAGTTCTGGGACGAGCCAGAAAGTGAGAGAAGAAACAAGAAGGTGATGACATGTTTAATACCGTCTACCTGGCGAGGCTGCCCAGCTCTCCTCCCCAGCAGGGAGGGTGGTAGCCTGCACACGTCTCTGTGGAAGGCCCTCTCCATCTTGTCTGCTGGGCAGGGGGACGGCAGATGGGCGCTCCCCAACAAGCAGAAGAGACCTGGGCCAGCACGGGCCGCCTGTGTGGCCTCCCCACCTGACGGAGGAGAGGGTACTGTGAGCATCTCCACGGGCTCCCGCGGCGTTCCCCGGCGGCAGCCCCGGGGAGCGGAGGCTGGCCCTGCAGCGGCGCGGAGCTGCGCTCCGGCTCCAGCTGCGTTCCCTACGGCACCTCCGCCGGCGACATCCGGGTCCAACCAGCTGGAAGCTGCCCCTCTAACCAGCAAGTCTCTGCCGCTGTCTACCTGGATCCCTGCTGGCAGGGCAGGGAAAGCCACGAGCGCTCTCACAGCCAACCTCCCAGGGTCATTTCCTATAGTCAGTCCCCCCAACAAGGCAGGAACTTCCCCCTTCCTCCCAGCCTCGATTCCACATACGAGCATTTCGAAACCAGGCGTGAAGGCAGACACACAACATACACATCATCAAGGTCATCTACAAACAAAACAGGACCAGGATTCACCATGTTCAGGAGACACTGCAACTTCAAACGTCCAATTTGAATTTCTTGGAAGAAGGGGGAGGATGTGAACGAGTATAGGAGAACTCCGGCACTGCACCAACAAGAAGAGATGAGCATGGAAATGCACTGCTTTCTGGTTTAAAGGCCCTTCCTAATTCCTCTCCTGGCTCCCAGGCAAATCCAAAACATCTGAGAATTTGGAAACACAGAAACGCAATCTCTTTGGTCGTCTGACTCTCGGCTCTTCCCCTCAGCCGCGGGGAGCGTCTCCTTGCTTTCCAGGTGCCCCGCAGTCTCGCCGCACGTCCCTGGAGGCAGTGCCCTTGATCGGTTTGAGAAGGATGATCCTTTGCTATGTAACCACAGGCTCCTCTGGGAACTGATGGCGGCTGCTCAGGGCGCGTCGCAAACTAGGACACCCGCTGGCTCGTGTCTGTGCAAAAGTGGGCTGTGCCAGGGCAGTGATCAGCTCGCCACTCGTAACCTTCCCAGAGGCGTCTCTGTGCTGGATGAACGGTCAGGGAGCGCTGGCCCTGCCGCTTCATCCTTCACAGACCTGGTATTTTCAAACATGTCATCCCATTTGTTCTGCTTTCATCAACACCGGGTAATAAACCAGTTGAGAGCCTTGAGACCGGACGCAGGAGGCCCTACTGGCCTTGATAACATAACAGACTGAAAAAACACGTGATCGGCACCACCGCCTTGTGCACCTCTTTCCAAAGAGGTGGCAAACGTCAACCGCCGGAGCCGCCGCCGCGCGCCGAGGGCCCAGCGCGGTGCCGCGGGAGAGGCTGCGGGGCCGCCGCCGCCGCCGCACCGAGGGCGCCCTCGCTCACCCCGCGGCTGCTGCCTGGTGCGGCTGTCCGAGGAGGACCCAGGCCTTCCCCGGCCCCGGACCGTTCCCTGCCCGCTCGCTGCCGACCACTCTGCTCCCAGCAGCGCTGACACGTGTCGGAAATGAGGGCTTCGGCACCCGCTCTAATTTTGCACAGCGAGGCATCTGCGTTCGCAGGGCTCTGAGCATATCTTTGCACATGCAGATTTTAGCATCAGAGAGCCGCAGCCTGCGAATGCGAAAGGAGGGGGAGGGCTCACGTCCCTCCAAAAATCTGACTCAAGCGATAACTAACGTCAGGAAGAGGTTTTCTGGTTTAAACTGGAAAGACGATCCCCTAAAATGCTGAAGGAGGAAAATCACCTGCTTGGGAGGAAATGGGCTAGATCACTTTAAAGCTTTTGGAGAACTTATGGAAAGAGGAATAAACCTGTTCAAAGAGAGAGACCCTTAAATGAGCGGAGGTGACCCTCTGAGAGTTCGTTATAGGTAACGATTTTACTCTCATTTCCTCCTGTTCTATGCACAATAAATCCTGTTGGTCTAGAGAGTCAGTGGGAGTAAAGCTTGCTATCAGAGGCGCTTCCTCTACAGCAGGGTTGCTAGAGACATCACTACTCCTATTTTAGAAACTCCTCAGGACGCTATAAGTTTCCAGGGCCCAAACAGGCGGGATAGCTGCTCAGCTGCGAGCTTCCCACCGGGCAGCTGGACGTGTCTCCTGCGTGTCTCCTGGGTGGCTCTGAGCACGCCGAGGTCGGGGAAGGTGCTTGTGTGAGAACAGTATATTGGGTGTGTTAACGCACAGGCCCCAGGATACGTGACCACTTAGTGGCTGAAGGTTGGGAAGAGCAAAAGCTCTTTGATGAATAGTGAGTAACAACGATGCTTCTTGGGGCCGTTAGCTGAAGATGAGGTTTTAGAGCTAAAGATCTAGGTCTCTCCTACAGCTATAGATAACGATATCAATGCACAAGTGTGTAAGGCAGAGATTTCTTACGAGCTCTGACGCTCAGGTAATTGGAGTGAACTTTGTTTTACCAGAAGAACATGGAAGGCACTGGATGAGTATATGACAATATACATCTTCACTCATACATGTACATAAAAAGTGTGTTCTTACATGGTTTCTTTGTGTATGTCTTTAAATTCATGTTAATGTTCAAAAATGTTCAAAAATATCTTTTCCGTCTTGTAAATATACAACACTGGAGTGCATATTTTTGTATATTCAACATGCTCAGGTGTGTTTACTTGAGTTTACATACAAATATATTCTTATTTTTTCTCTATATACATTAGATACATATGAACAGGTAGTTACAAATAGGTGTGACTGAATGGACGGATGTGGTTTGGGGTAGCCTGGTACTATTTGCAAATACGAGGACAGCCTGATGGTCTTCAGTTTATTTGGCTGGGATCACTGCATCAGCGTCCGGCCGTGCATGAAAGTGCGTAAGAGACTGTGCTTGGGTATCTGCAAGGAGGCAGACGTATCCTCGTTTCTGCTTGTATTAGCGTGCTCACTGTGAGCTGATAGGACCGACATCAAATGTGGGCATCTCTGTGGGACAGCTTGTTCTCAATATGGATGCCCTGATTTGCATTTAAGTGGCTATTTAGACCCTAGAAGCTAATCTGAGCCTCTGGGAAGGAGATGTGGATGTCTTGCTGGAATAACAGCTTTGAATGCTGGACTCCTCCCAGGCCATATGCTTATGCCCACTTGAGCGGGCATGGGTCTAGCTTCCGTAGCTGCATTTCTAGAAGCCTCCTTGCTCGGTGCTTGGGCACGGGGCTATCTCAGCACATCCTGCAGCCTAGACATTTGCCTCTGACTGTGTTTGCACTCGGAGCCGCAGCCGGGATGCTTGAGACGCGGGGCCGTGGGTCAGCGAGCTGCGCGCCCGCGGTGCGCGCGGGCAGCTCCGCGTCCCCGGCCCGCGTCCACACGGCTCCGTGCGTGTCTCGCCCGGCTGGGGGTAACTTACGTACAGGCTGCCTGTTTTCTGCGAAGCCCTTCCGCAGGAAGATGCAGGCCGGCCCCAGCAGGTTGTGCATGACGGCGCAGTTCTGGGCCAGCACCATGAGCGGACCCTGGTACTCGCAGGCCGACGGCCCCTCTTCGCTCGTCTGGACAGCCTTATAGCACGTCTTCTCCTCATGGCGGATCTTCCCAGCCAACCAGCAGCAAGCAAACAACACAACAGAGGATGTTACCTCCCCGTCTCGCCCAGCCTGTCCTCTGAAGTCTTACTGAACCGCCTCGCGGAGTCATTATTGCTAGGCTGCCTTCATCTCGTCCGCACTGCGTCCCCCCCACCGATCCACTGTGACTGGTACAGGAGCAGTAAGTCCACGAGCTCACTTTCAAAAGCTGATGAGAGTACAGCCAACCAGGAAAATTTCACTTTGAAACGACATCAGACTCTCAGTGCTGCACACGTCTATCCGGAGCAGCCCACAGGGCCAGGCGCCCGCTCTAAGCCCCGGAGTTGATGACTCCTGGCAGGAGCTGCAGAGGACGAGCGCGCCCCGGCAGCACCACGCGCCGGCACAGGCGAAGCTGCTGGCAGAGCCGCCCCTGCCAGGGCCTCGCCAGACCACGAGGCAGAGCCTGCCCGCAGACACGGAGTTAGGCTCCAGGTTACATTTCAGCAACACGGCCTCACACACTTTGTAATGTTATCAGAAGGCCCTTTATAGGACCGGTGGCTTTGCCGGCTGCAGTCTCGCACTCCCCGTTCCACTTCTAATTAGTGACGTTCTCGGGGTCTCAGGCAGTTACCGCATTTACAGTCCCAAAGGCGAGATCAGTCACAGGCACGACAATTTTGTCCGTTTGCATTTCCACAGATCATTTTCCTAAGTGCACGCGTCCTACTAAGCTCAGGCTCCAGAATAGAACCCAGCACTGGATTTTATAAGGAGCCGCTGCTTTCCTTTTATAGAAATGCATTTCCCTGGCTCTGCAAGAAAAGTCTTATCCTGATATTCCCATGCAGCTATAAAAAGCCAGCACAACCCACAGGACCCTTGGTTTTACAGAATAAACATTAATCATGCATCAGATTCCTGCTTCAGGAATGAGTTCTGCTTTCACAGACAGTGCTCCCAGGGGTCATCAGCAAAGCTCTGTCAATAGCCATTGTCTCTCGCTATTAACCCTTGCCTTAAGGGCTTCCTTTCTTTTTCAGGCTGAAAGATCAGCTCGCCCCACCTCACAAACACACTTGTCCAAACCTATTGCCTCCATCTGCTGTCTGCCATGTGCTCTGATACTGCACACCTGGTTTGTAGCTCACATTTTTATACACAGTCTTACACCAATCTGCTCGTGTATAACGTCATGTGAATATCCAGCATCAAAACAAAAACAACTCAGAAAGCGAGCCATGGGGAAAGAAAATGAGGAAGCAGAGAAGCGTTTTCATTGCAGTCATGGATGAGGAGGAAATCTGTCGCCGATTACGTGTGGCACATAGGACCCTTCTCCTTAAAAACATGAAAGATGAGCATCAGTCTGCAAATAGCATATCGCCAGCTCAGCTAAATGTCATGGCATCTGTGCTGAACTGCATAGCTTCATGACATCATGCAATATATTTTCAAAATCATCAGCTTTTTATTTTTCAGTTTAATATACCGAATAGTATGAATCAGTTAAAGTAGCCCACATCAGTCCGGAGCATAATTCCACTGAAGTCAAGCGAAAGACGGGAGGCCGCTAGCCTATAACTAATCCTCGCTTTCTGACCCTTCCAGTCAATAGAGCTATTATCAAGTCACAGAGCCGTACCAGCAAAGGTCAGCCCATTATTTTCCTGCATGGATAGAGATTGCCGATTTGATGAAACAGTTGCCAGGAGCGGCAGAACAACTCAGCCACACAACCCGCCGCGGTGCCAAGGGCCCGGCCGAGCGTGACCCGTCGGGGGGCTCCCTGCCCAGAGAGGCCTTCTCGTCTCTACTGGGGGCCCCTAGCAGGAGAGGCACCGCGGCTTGCTGCTGCCGCTTGGGGGATGCTGCGGAAAGGGAAGCTGCCAACAGTAGACGTGCTGGGGATGAAGCCTGAACGTTATCATCCGAACGGGCGAGGAACGCAGGTGCCGATCAGTCCCAGGCCAAGCCAGCCCGTGCCCGGAGGCGATTCTGAACTTTCTGGTGGAGATCCTGTATTCGAGAGATCAAACTCTGTTACCCAAGAGCAGCTTTCACACACACGTTGCCCAGAGCTCCTCCTCCTCTGTCTAGCTACCACTTATGCTCCAGCTTGTGCTACAATCCCTTCTCTTTTATAGAGAACTCGATTTTGTTGCTGCCTTCAAAACAGTAAATGCTACTTGGCACTGTGGTTAAGAAGCTGCTAAGGAGACTGTCTGGGAGTCAGAAGACCTTTCACCGCTTTTTTTTTTTTTTTTTTGCCTCTTCTCCTCTACCATTTCAGCAAAATACAAGAAAAATATAAGCAGGTAATGCCCCTCCATCACAGAAGAATCCAACCTTCCCCCAAGAATAGATATCAAACGCAAGAGGCCTTCACATTCCTCAGCTGTTCTCCTAATCATCTGAAGTCTCTGTTTTCACTTGCTGGGGAGAAACACATGGTGGAGATCATAAGCAATAAGAAAGTTGTGCCTGGTAGTTCTGGCTTAACAGCACCCAAACGCAGGCGGCTCTTCAGTCCCAGGACATGAACGCCTCAAAGGAGCTTTACTGAAGTGGGGATAGGGTGAGAACAGACAGGGAGGAGTAACAGGAAGAATGATTGCTTCTTCCCAATAAAAGTACCACCCAGGGCCCAGCTCCTCCTCTTCCTCACTGAGTTCCCTCTCAGTTCGCCCAACTTAAAATCTGAGAAGAAAAAGACCAGGATTACAAAACAGCCAAAGGAAGTTGTCCAATATATGAGTGGTTCTGCGAAGTATCCAGTGTAACCGTGTGCGTTGGAATCAAAAGAACGAAAGAGCTTCAGGACCTCTCAGGATTAGTCTCCAAGGCCTTAATTCACAGCTAGCGGGCAGTGAAGCCTGGGAGATTCTCTAATGTAGCTTTGGAGCCTTCTCTCTTTAGTCCTGCCATCCCGGGCCTTGCAACTAGGCACAAAGTGCGTTATTCCAAGCAGCAATTAGGAATGAAAACATAAGTAAATAAAAGACTGATCACACAGAGTTTATAAGACCCTGAATCCATTTTGAGTTAAGCAGCCAGGTCACACTTTCAGTCGCAGCCTCCTTGATCGTGTTGAGCACAGCTGCAGTCAACTCCATTTGTTGCAAGTTGGGGGCAACTTACAAGTAGCCAAGGTGGGGTTTTCAGATGTGCAACATTTTTTGGGTAAACCTCAAGTACTTCTGCCTCTTCCCCAAGGTCACGCCGCGCTAAGGACCAGTCCCAGCACTGCCTACCTGCTTGGCGGTGCACGCTCTCCTTGCGTATCCCGGCTGCCCTGCAGCTGCACGCTGCCATCTCTGGCCGTGTTTATAGAGCCGAGGCAAGAGGCAGGCTGAGTTTCTGCACCAAAGAGGCAAATCCCAGCCCAGAGGAGACTCCCTGCTAGGGAGGCCCCCTCCCCAAGAACGCCTCCCAGAGGGGCTTTTCCCTGTGGCAAGGTCTCCTCGGTGGAGCACCCTGATGGTGACGCATTTCCCTGTCGGCCAGGTGTCCACAGTGGCAGTGCCTCATTGCAGTCCTTTCAATGCTTAGCATAACCTTCTCATTTACAAGGAGTGAAGTGAACAGTTTTTTGCTGAGTTATTAGACTGTCGGCGCTGCCAAGCGAGACCTGTTCGGCTGATGGGTTCATTGTGCTGCAACACCTTCCTCACTCAGACAAGGAATATCACCGGGCAAATGATTCCCATTTCAGTCCAGCCCCTAACAGCAGAACAACTCCTGGATCTAATTCATCCTGGGGTTATTTTAAAATCTAAGCACCGAGCAGCCTGTGGGTTGAAGCCTAACAGATACACATGGCAGCTTGGACATGCAGTACAGCTGGGCCCAAACATGTGCGCACCCGGGCCATGCTGACGTGTGACATGACACATGAACACGCAGTTACGGCCCAGTGGGTCCACTCACAATCAGAGGCATGGACAAACAGAAAAGCGTGCTTCTGGAACCGAATACACACGGACAAAATTACACGGGTGCATACCCCAGTATTGGTATGCAGAGGAGCACACGTATGCCTACACACGTACTTATGTGAGGATATAAGCGTACAAACACAGACGCAGCCACCCAACCATGCAGACGTGTGTGACCCGCACAAATTCCCCCATATGCTCACGCACCCCTGAATGCATACGTAGAGACATGAATAGCTATGGACACACGTATACTTCAGATATGCTCCTTGAAATGTGCATATTCTTACACGCACCGACAGGGATACACATGAACACACACACGCAGTCACAAGCACGTGACTATGCGTCCCTGCAGAAATGACATGCAGACTAGCCTCATGCAGACCCTCCGTGTTTTAAGCACATGCACGCGCATACACAAACTCACATGTATATACGTACGTTAGGATGCCAGTACAAAAATGTGTGCCAGTGTATTACCTACATAGACGAGCACAAACTTGCACGTACACAGTGGGGAGCTGTACACACACACACACAGAGGACGGACCCACGCCGGCTCCTGCGCGTGCATACCCACACATACATTTACACACGTCGTGGCACTCGGCATCCCGGGCCCCGATGGCTGCACTTGCTTGAGCAGCTCTTACAAAAAAGACTCGTGAAGAGAGCTGAACCCTTCGTACACATCTCGGCATTTCTCCCACCTCCCGTTCCCCTCTGCCCACGACGTCACCCATCCCAAGAAGCAGGGCAGGAAACGCACAGTGCACTTTGATTCAGGGAACATACCTTTTTTGAGAGGTTTCTCAGTGGAGACTTCACACAGTTGCCCATAATATGTTGAGTCTGCCTTTCCGGTGGACTTGGTTATAAAGGAACTGAAGCAATTGATCCCATTAAAGGTATTCCTTGGGAGCAAAGCAAGAAAGGCAGCGCCAGGCAAATCCAAACAGCTACTGGCTGCTGGGGCTTCCCTCTTCAGGGAGCTTTTTCTCTCTCTGCCTCTCTCTCTCCGTGTTTTTACTTTATGTTCACTTTCTTGAAGAGATGAAGCAGGAAGGAGAGGGAGGGGAGAGAAACAGACAGAAAGAGAGGGAGAGAGAGGGAGAGAGAGTGAGAAGGGGAGAGAGAGGGAGGCGGATGTATAATCTACATCAGATTAATGTTCAAATCCCTCCCACCCCCCTCAATCTGCAGGCAAGATTGTTTCACTCACGGGAGAGGGCTGATTCAGGGAGAATTAAAACGGAGAGGCACCGCAAGAAGTGATTTCAGTGATGAGTTGGGTGAATCCAGCTAGTTTGGGTGCGCACAGCCTCTGAACATCACATCCTCTAGCTCCTTACCCACCCCCACTTCTAACTCCCTTCAGCTTTGCAATCACCGGAGGGCCAGACTGGCCACCAGGCAATCCACTTAGAGGCTTGGAGCAAAGTCCAGAGCTCATTTTGGAGCAGAAATGGACCATTTATCTGAGTGGGACCAGTTTCAGCTTATAAATCATAGCAGACCTGGAGGTCCCTCATTCTTTTCCTGCCTCCGTCGGAGCAAGCCGGGCGCAGCAGTCCAGTGGCCCGAGGACGTTTGCAGCCCCATGACCGGTAACTTTCAACCACGAGGGAGAGACCTTGAGCCAGTCTCATGGTAAAGTCTTTTGAGCTTTCTGCAAGTAGAGATCAACTGGTGGTTTTCCTGCATACGTCTGTCAGAGATGGGCTCAGATCTGAATCCTAAATCTTAATAGCTTGACAAGGTGCAACAAAGACTTTAGACTTCTGATCCACAGTTCACAGGTCATTCCTTTTCCAAGCACCCAAGTCCTGGGCTCCACAAGGGGCTCCTATCCCAGACCTGGCTCTGAACCGTGGGCTAACAGAATTATCTCTGAAAAAAAAAAAGATGAGCCCCCAATACGTTTTCCTGCGTTCTCAGGCTGAGCGTAACAGCGTTCTGTCTGAAAGAAGATTTAAATTGCATAAAAGACTCACCATCACCCCAGGCAACAGGATCTGAACAGGATAGTGAATGCATCCTTAACTGTGAAGCCACCATTGCTGCAGCTCCATAGCGGTAAGAAGCCATGGCATGAAGAGCTACCTCCTCCAATAACCGCAGAGACCAAGATGACACTGAGCCTGTACCCCACCTATGCCACAGGCTGGTAGGACACTCAGATGTTCAGCTGAAAGGTTTCACCACCTTCTTTGCAAGTGCGGTTCCAAACAGAAGGCTCTGCAAAGACCTCACCCATGGGCTGAGCACTTGTACCACATGCTCTTCTGTGCAGCAGAGAAGGACTTACCCTCCTGGCAGCTCTAAGGCTGTAGGACAGAGAAGGATGAACTCTCAATGTCACAACAAAGATGGGGTGCTGTGGGAAATGTCGAATAATTGCAAGGTGAATCAACAGTTGTTTTAGAGCCTAGAGCCTTCTTCCACTTGAGGACACTAGTTTAGGAGTCCAGCCATGGCAAGAGTCAACAGCTTCTCCAGTTCCCGTCACAGTCAGAAGCACAGGACAATGTGGGATATCCTGTTTCTCACTCTTCCTTGTCCTAGCCACTTTCCGAGAGTGAAAGGAGTGAAACAGCCTCCCCTCGGGTCCCCTCCGTGCCTTCCTCAGCGCACTGACTGGGAAGGAGCGGCGTGAACACCAGGAGCCGTAGATCCTCCAAAGCGAGCAGCACACAAAGGCTGTGGTGGCAGATACTCGGAGACATCTCTTGTCCCCAAGGCAAATTGAGAGGGACAGAGAGGATGGAGAAACTCTGGCCTGGAAGATCTCCATAGCAGAGCTCACCCCTACCAGGCCGTGAGGCAAAGCTGTTCATGAGCTGGACCTGCTGCCTGCTGTCGCAGTTTGAGGCTCCCTGATGCAGGGGTAAATACAGACTGACATGCTGGGGGCTGTGCCAGCCCCGGCCCTCGCGGCGGGGGACGTGGTGGGGGATGCCGAAACTCCCAGCTCCGCTCAGGGCTGCCATCTCTAGCTCTATTTCTCTTTCCCCTCCTAAAGCAGCTAATGGGAGGCTCGTCTACCCTCAGCCAAAGTGCTGGTCGTTAATAATGTTCTCTGTCAGTTGGAGCCATTCCCCAGGCTCCTTGTTTATTGACAAAGTGCTTGTCTCCCTTTAGCAGAAGCTGCCACACAACGAGTGAGGCGCCGGGGCTCCTTCCCGAGACAAACGACTCCAATTCCAGAGCAGAAAGAGGAGAGAGAATCGCCTCCCTGCTCCTAATGAATCTCCCCTTGACAGGCAGCGAGGAGGCCACGAACGCTCTGCAACTGAGAAGTGCCATCTCCTGCCTCCTCCCAGAGAGAGAAGAAGCTGAGCAAGACAGGCAGGCACCCTGGCCGCAGGGCAGGCCCAAGAGTTCAGCACAGCCCTCGCGCTGTTAGGGACAGCTTTGCAAGATGCAGATTGAGCCTTACAGAGCTTGTAGCAAAAGCTGAGATAGTGACCTTCTAAATACGAGCTTGTACCAGAGCTTTGCGGGCCAGCCACCGCAGCAACCTGCCCTTCTTGCCTGCTCTCCTGCTTTTCTTCCAGAGAGCCCTGCAGTTGCAGGTAGTTGTGGGCAGTACGGGCAGGGCTGAGAGACCTGCTGCCGGGTTTGGAAGGGAGCTAGCAGTCCGGAAAGGGAAGAGGCAATGGGGGGCCCACCTGCACCTGGTTTGCAGCACAGTCACGGTCCTCTGACTCTGCAAGAACAACTCCGGCAGTGCCGCAGGGGGCCTGAGTGACGTGATTGTGAACCGTTTTCTTGTCTCCTTATTTACCCTGAATCTCTTAAGAGCAATTGGGCAGCACATCACTATCTAGCAGGCAGATCCTGCTGACCTTTAAGCCTGAAAATCACTTTCTACATTGGGATCTCGTTCTCATCTCCACTACGGGCAGCTTAGAGATATGCAGGAAAGTGGGGTTGGCAGAAAGGTCATTAGAAGATTAGGTTAGAGGGAGCCTATTTTCTCCCTTCCTCCAACCAAGGCTGCTGCAAGAGAACAGGATGCTGAGAATAAGTGTGTCAAAAACATTTGTGTGTAGGTGCTGATCTGTGGGTATGCCTATATCTGGGGTAGTCAGTGTGCGTGTGGGAGGGCTGCACATGCATGTATATTGGTTTTCCCACACTGTTCTTTGTGGCAATCACACTGTCCTTTTAAGGTCTGGGGCTCTCTTGTAAACTTTCTAAAAATCTGCAGGAACTTTGTGAAACGCAAATCTTACCTATGTTCCTGCATCCCCCCGTTTCCCCTCCAAGCCATGGTGCAGAACAGAGCCCTTTGTGGATGCAGTCTGGCTCAGAGCGAGCTCCGCACGCACGGAAAGAGCTTGGCACATTGACCGACCTGAGCAGGGAGGAGCCTGGGTGACTTGGCATGGGACAAGCAGTGATTTAGACGGTTTAATATGTCTGGATTCTTTAAAAAGAAGCAGTGCTGTGCTTGGGGCTGGCACCTTTGGTACCAATACTCATTCCACAGGAAAATGTTGGATCGCACTATGGCTAATCCTTTGGTAGCTGCCAGAGACTTTATCCAGTGACAGCAAATATCAATAGCCACAATAGAAAGATCAAAAGTCAATTCAAAATTTGGCCTCCATTATCTGACTGCAGCTTCGCTTGGCAAAAGTTTCCAATGGAAGTGTGATTTGTAAAGCAAGACCGTTCAGATGCCAGGCCAGGCTCAGCGTCCGGTCTTTGATTTGCTGGGACATTAGATCAGATTGTTGCTTGTGACACAACACAAACCATCGCTATAGCAGGACAATATTAGTACGAGGGTTAATCTCCAACAGATACATCGTAAAGCAGGGAAAAGTCACTCCTAGCAGCTTTTCACTGAAATCGGTAGCTTTACCTAATGGCCCGCTGCAGGCTTGGAAGATGCCACTATTTAATGTCTTAAAATATGCCACCTTATTTAATTTGTCCTGACAGGGTAAGAATTTCTGGTATACTTTTTCTGTCCCAAAGTGGAGAGTGCACACAGTGATTATTAGCTTCCAAATTTTCTCCCCACCACCCTTTAGCTTGTCGCTATAGATCTGTATTTTACAAGAAACAACCCAGTCTTGTTTACTGGATGACCTTAGATCACCTTATCGTTTGGTTTTATTAACATCCTCACATTGTCAGTGCTGCTGGGGTCCTTGTTTTATAGCTCCCCGTCACTGGAACATGCCCTGGCACTCCAGACTTCTGTGACTTCCTTTTCTTCTTTTACATACGGCCCCCGAGTGTTTTTGCTGCATATCAAGTTGTTTCTTCTGACCTCAAATGAACCTTGGACGGTTCCTCGTTCCAGCCAGATAAGCACAGGTCCATCTCTTGGGGAGGCACCAGCAGGTACTGGCGAACGCAGCCCAGATCTTCATCCGGAGGGTTGAATATTTCTTCAGAGAGTTTGGGAACTTTCTTTGCTGTCAGCTGTTCCGGGAAGAAAGTGTTGCTGACTCATGCTGTGCATAATATTCTCCTCCATTAGAGCAATTGGATCATATTCAATCACAAACAACAGAAAGGTTATTAAAAAGACCTAAACTACCAAGGATATTTTCCATCACTCTCAAGGTAACAAAGCCTTGATTGGCAACTTCTGTTCAGAACAGCTTTGTCTGTAATTGGCCTTATTCCATGCTAGATGCAAACAGATGGGAATGTCCCATTTCCTGACACCTTCTATGCAGATCTGGTACAAATATTTTGCACTAACCCAACTTCCAGGTCCCACGCAGAAGATACATTGGCTGGAGCACCATGCTTTGTGGATATTTTCTGCTTTTCAAGATCATCAATGGGCTATAAAAGGTCAAATACAAGTTTGAAGCCCAGAAGCTGCTGTAACAGCTTGCCACGTATATGCAGTATAAAGACGGTTTAAAACAAACCTTACATGGTCCCTTCCCTCTGCTGAGGAATAAGGGAATTGCGAATCTCCCTCTCTGCCTGGGATTGCTGTAGAAGTAGCTAGTTCTGCCTCGGCTCCCTTACCTCTCTCAAAGTACAAAAGGACTGAGCGGGCGGGAACATTTGGCTGGCCCACTGAAGCGCTATAGAAAGCGTGGTTGATTATTAGATGAGCAGAGGCCTGGGAATCAGCACTAACCCAACACTCCAACACAATCCTCCAAAACGGTATGAAATATGCCACTATAAAACTGAGGCCAGGCTCACTTCTTTCTTGAGCAAGGATCGGACAGCACCTTTGGAAGGATCAGACTGCGTATCACGGTATGAAATCTCTGGCTATTTTTCAACACAACCGGTCACAAACTACCTAAACTCTCTTTGCATTATTTCAGCAGAATGCAGGAGGATTCTGTTGGTGTTTTTTTTTACTTCCTGCCTTCAACTGTTGTGACATGATGCCTCACAATGTTACATGGTTGCCTGTTCCCTTCCAAGAACAGAGAATATTTCATCAGTGTGGGATGAAGCAATGATGTCTATTCTTTCCAAAGATGGTTGCAAGGTGCAAAGTACACTAAGGGAGGAAGGGGTAGAAGAGAGATTAGAATATTGCTAATGACTTCATTCATAGCTATACTAGCTCATGGTCTTATGTGGGTACAGAAAGCTACTAAAAACCTAAATGGGACCATATGAGCTGTAACAGCTGCTTGTCTTTATTTCTAAGAGGAGCATTTTATGGAAATTGCAGGATTACTCAAGTTCACGCGCACTGCCGTTGCTCTCTAAGGTCACAGGAATGTCAGAGGATTATTGAAAGAGAGCCCAAAGTTAGCTAAGCGTCTTTTACTGGATGCACACCATATAGCTGCTTGTTATTGGAAATCAATACCACTCATGCACTCATCAGGGAAAACTAGTCACAGGAGCTGTGACGCTAGAAAGAACCACAGCTAATTTAGCTGACAGACCTACAGCCTAGCTACTACATCTACTGCTAAACTCTTCCCGGACTGACACTTTGTTCAAAGCCGTTGGCTTCAACAATATTTCATGGAACAAAAATCAAGGCAGTACAGGTCGCCGAAATGCACAGTGGACTCATTTAAATGACAGTTAATTCATGATTGAAAGATTTTCTTCTCTCAAAAGATGAGCTGAATCCAACCAGAAGGTTTGTGCCTTTCCGTGCATTAGATCATGCTGCTGTATATTTCATGAACTGAATATTTAATGAACGTTCCCTTTAGCCTGGTTTTATTTTGATGCTTTTCCACATCCTTTTAAAACAGAGATTTGTTTAAAAAGTAAACCACTGACAAAGATTAATGTTTCCCGGCAGACCTACTGCAGGCAGGAAGCTTACCCATTGCCCCTCAGCGGTTCGGCACGGCGGGCTCCCATCCCTCAAGCTCTTTAGAAGCAACAGAAGTGACAAATTTTTCCCCAAGCTGAGCAAGGGGCGAGCCGAGTGGATGCGCTCGAGTGGAACAACGCTTCTCGGTGTCTTTCCTTACGTATAGAAAACACACGAGACGTACCTTGGAACATATGGACGGTGTCAGCAGGCAGCGACGTACGCATATGCCGGTTGTTTATATACACAGGAAAGCGTATGTACGTACGGAGGAGGGTGTATACCCACACAGGAGACCCAGCACAGGTGGCACGCACACCGCCTGCGCGCACAGACGCACCAGGCTGCTGCGAAGGCTCCCCACGGCAGGTTACACGCAGGGACGTGGAGGCCGCACGCCACCCCGGCCGGCACCCCAGCGCTGGGTCCCCGCTGGGAGCGGGCGTCCTCGGCTCGTGGCGACCAGGCTTCACCCAGGCACGGCCCCGTCCTGCCTAAACCGCCCGAGACGCCTCACGAGGAGCCTAGCGAGCCGGCGACCCTGGGGGGGACGAGCCCCCGCGAGGCGGCCAGGCCCCGGCGCCCTGGGGGCTCGGGGGAGCTGGGGACGCCGCTGTGCGGGGAAGGGGCCGCAGCGGGACAGGCCCAGCGGGCAGCAGGGACAGGGAGGACACAGGGGAGCTGGGACAGGGGGGGACACAGGGGAGCCAGGACTGGGACAGGGTGGTCATGGGGGAGCCGGGACAGAGCAGACATGGGGGAGCTGGGATGGAGCGGGGCCCTTGGACACAAGGGAGTTGGGACAGGGGGGACATGGGGAAGCCGGGCTGGGACAGGGTGGTCATGGGGGAGCGGGGATGGAGCGGACATGGGGGAGCTGGGACGGGACGGGGCCCTTGGACACAAGGGAGTTGGGACAGGGGGGACATGGGGAAGCCGGGCTGGGACAGGATGGTCATGGGGGAGCGGGGATGGAGCGGACATGGGGGAGCTGGGACGGGACGGGGCCCTTGGACACAAGGGAGTTGGGACAGGGAGGACATGGGGAAGCTGGGCTGGGACAGGGCGGTCATGGGGGAGCGGGGATGGAGCGGACACGGGAGAGCCGGGATGGAGCGGACACGGGGGAGCCGGGATGGAGCGGACACGGGGGAGCCGGGATGGAGCGGACACGGGGGAGCCGGGACGGGACAGGGTGGTTGGACACGGGGGAGCTGGGATGGGACAGGGGGGACATGGGGAAGCTGAGATGGGACAGGGCGGTCACGGGGGAGCTGGGACGGAGCAGACAAGGGAGCTGGGACGGGACAGGGTGGTTGGGCACAGGGGAGCTGGGATGGGACAGGGGGGACATGGGGGAGCCAGGACGGAGCGGACATGGGGGAGCTGGGATGGAGCAGACAGGGGGGAGCTGGGACAGGACAGGGCAGTTGGACACAGGGGAGCTGGGATGGGACAGGGGGGACATGGGGAAGCTGGGATGGGACAGGATGGTCATGGGGGAGCCAGGACGGAGCGGACACGGGGGAGCTGCGACAGGACGGGGCAGTTGGGCACAGGGGAGCTAGGACGGAGCGGGGCCCTTGGACACAGGGGAGCCGGGATGGGGGGGACACGGGGGGGCTGGGATGGGACGGGGGGGACATAGAGGAGCCGGGCTGGGACAGGATGGCCATGGGGGAGCCGGGACAGAGCAGACACAGGGGAGCTGGGACGGGACGGGGGGATATGGGGGAACCTGGACAGGACGGGGCGGTTGGACACAGGGGAGCCGGGAGGATCCTGCGCCCTGCCCCTCAGGGGTCCTTCCTTGTCCTTGTCAGGAGGAGCGCTCGGAGGTGTCGGAACAAAGCGGGAGAGAGGTAGAGGGAGAAACGGTCATGTCCCTGCTGGGGTTTGTCTCTTTTGACCTACGCGCCTAACCTCAACCTAAATAAGCCGAGGATACGCCACAGGATAGGCGCTACTGTGGGCATCGGACGTTTTGAGCCACAGAAGACACCCGTTCACCCGAAATTACTCTGTAGGTTTAACGCTGTAACTGAGTAGCGATGAGGAAGCGTCCGCGGTTCGCCATGAGCGCTGACGCGAGGCTGCTCCAGCTGCCCTGGCACGGTGTAACACAGCCCACCAGCGCCTGCCGACCGGGACGCGTCGCCTTCGCTGTCCCACAGCCCTGCCTTCAAAACCACCGCTGGCGTCACGGCTCCAGCACAGCCCAATACGCAGCAGCCTCCCTCGCTAATACAACTGGGAACTTCCGTGACTGAGCCATCGCCAAGCACCCCCCTGCCCATCAGCGAAGCTACGCCGGCCCTCTCGGCGAGCTCCCTCCACGCTCACGTCCTCGTGCAGCGACCGCGCTTAGGCAACACTGCCATTGCGACAGCTGAATTCAAGGCAATGCCGGAGCAAGGGAGCCTCATGCAGGGAGGAGACCAGCAAGGGCGTTCAGCCTCCCTTTGAGAGGCTGGAAAATGCACTTTTTCCTTGCCCGCTCCTGGCTGTTTTGGAGCGGGATGTTCTTTACGCCGTTACACACATATACAGCCCGGGGACACGCATGGCCCCAAAACAGGGCCAGCTCTGTCATTCTGGTTTGCGCCAAGACCCATTGAGACCTGTTAAGGTTAACTAAAGCCCAAGAATGAGTAAAGGAAGAATGAGCAAGAAAAGGAAAGGAAATTCAGGAACTGCAGAAAGAATCCTTGTGCAGTCCAACAGCAATCTGGACGCACACTGAAACAGCAATGAGAATGGGAGAAGGTGCAGATAGGAGAGGCTTTTAACTGCCTGTACAAATAGGAACACAACAGCCCCTTTGGCCACTGTGCTAACAGCAGAAACCTGTAAATATTTAATGATTCCCCGTGGCATTGTTTGACCCCTATGAACCCCATGCTACCAGCAGCAGTTGACAGAAAACTGTTGGGGAATCACTTCACTTAAAAAATTTAACAGTCAGGCAGGGTGTGAAAGTTAAACGGCTCTGAAAACGGTCAGGTCTCACATGGCGGGATCGCCTGCAAATTAATAATGCATAGCAAAGGCCAGAAAAAGCTGTTCTTAAAGGTGCCAGCTCGGGCCAGCCCTGTGGCACAGGGAGACTGATGCAAAGGCAACGAACGGGAGAGTTGCTGCGCTGCGGTACCTTTGCAGTACAGGACTGTGCCACGAGCCCAGCTGCTAAACCGCCGCTGCACCGTAGGCGCTGCTGCTGCGCCACCGCTGCCCCCGGTTCCTGGCTTTGGGATCCTGCTGTATCCCGATTCCCCAGTTCCTGCTGCCACATAGCTGTTACATCACGGTTGCTGCTGCCGTTGCACCGCTGTCCCCGCCGCCACGCTCCTGCCCCGCGTCCTCTGTGCTGGTGTTGCTAGTGTTGTCACGTTAATAACGTCTGTCCTGCTGCCAGGCTGCCACCTCACTGCTATCCGGCCGCCGAGGTATCACTGCTCCTCTGCTCTTGCTGAGGTGCTATGGTATCAACCACACTGCGTCCCGCAGCCTCGCTGTGCGGCTGCCATGCTGTCCTGCTCTGCTCTGCTCTGCTCTGCTCTGCAGGGGCGACAGCGCGCTCCTTTTGCTACGCTGCACTCTTTTACCACTCGCCACTCCTATACTATCCCACTGCCAGGTCCAAACAATACTATACACCTTCCCTACCTCCCCCTTCTAGCTGCTTTTCCCTTTGCTTCATTATCTCACACGCATTCCTTGCCAACTTCACAGCGGAGTCATTGCACCCTCACTCTGCTGTACTGAGCTATCACCACTGCAGTGCTGCTGTAAAACAGTTGCCCCGCTATCGCATGCACCGTATAACCAGCCCATACTAATGCTGCGCTTGTGTCACTGCGCACCTCTGACGCGTCCCTCATCACCACAGCGCTACCAAAACTGCGGCAGGGCAGTAGCACCTTGCTGGCCGCCTTACGGACTGACAAAGGACGGTTCTGCCGGGCTGGAGCAGCCCGTTGCTAATATCACACCAGAAGCCACCGCCGTGGTATAGAATAACTCCCCTCCAGAATATCGTATTACGACATCATTAGACTGCTAAACTGTTCTGTCAAGCTACAACACTACACTATTATCACACCCATGCACTGCCAAACTCCTGCCACATGGCACCAGGATCGCATCTCTGATCGGCCGCGGGATTGCGTTACCACGCTGCCGCGCTGCCGGCACTGTGCTCTCGGTCACCTGGTGCTGTGCTGCACTGAATGTTAACCTGACATAAACTCCACACCAGAGCGCTCTTCTGCAGCTGCCTCGCCAATCCAGTGTGGGAACATGTCATTAGACTAAGATGACAGCCTGGCTTCTACTAATACACCATTACGCTATCCTACATTTGTTAATTCACGTATCACTCAATTACAAAATGGTAAAGTGCCTTCAAAGAGTATTATTGTTTTATTATACTAAAGCATCACTGCACCAGTAGAGCATGAGCCTAATTAATAAAATATTACTGCATACCGTATCCTGGCAGTACCGTGCCTTAGCATTCTTCTGGAGCACACACCCACAGCGCGCTATATTGCCGTGCTAGTTACATAAACACTGCACTTCTGCCTTTGCTCTGTGTTTTCCGCTGCACAGCTACAAATCTGTCTGCCTGAGACGCAACCCTGTAGTCCTGGGCTGCTTCTTTCCGCTGCTACTGCAATAATGACATACTCCGTGAAGTCATCCCTGCAATGTTTTCTGCCTATCTGATCGTACCACTGTAGTGCTCTGCATATGCGACTGTATCGCTGCACCACTGTGGAACGACGGGATGATGTTTCACATCTGCACAGCTGGGACAAGATGTACGGGTGCTGCTGGCTCACACCGTACTACTGCTGCAGATATGCATCACCGCGCTCCCCTCCTAGAACGTACTGCAAAATTACTGTTTTAACTGTTTCACAGTGGGCTGTGTGGGCTGGAGAGAAGTTCTTGGATTAAATAAATTGTCTGCTGAGCTGTTGCTCTCTTGTAATTAAAGCGTGTAGCAGATTGGTGTCACAGCACCTGCAGCCTTATACTGCAATCCTGGACCCGACTGCACCTGTGACCAAGGCTCAACCCAGGCCCAACTTGGCCTTCTGCAGGTATAAGTTCCTGCCTGTCACAAAACGCTGCTCACATTGTTGTGCAGGGCTTCACATTCATTTCTTCCTTCATGAAGACAGAATATCCATCATCGCTTCCCATGGCAGAATTTCCACAGTTCTTACCCTTGGGCCTTTAGTCACCCCTGGATTTTGGTATTATCACAAAAAATCTTCACATCGGTCTGTCTGTAACTAGCTCTTTCTGCATCCTGTCTTGTAGTTCCCCATGCTCTGCTTATTGTATCCGCAGATCCCTGAACAGCCCTGCTACAACCTACTCCTAAAAGCCAGTCCTAAAATCACCACTAGATGGTCGTTTTCTCATAGTTACTTCAAAGAAAGCAAGTGACAGATGAATACAGACAGAAATGGGAATAAAGAGCGCTACACTCCGAAAGAAAGATGTTGGTGTTTGTTTATAAGCACGGGTGCTAGGTACTGAGCGAAAGAACTAAAGCTAGAATCATATCTGTCTCTTTTCTGTAAGTAGCATTGTTCAACGCTGGAATTAAATTTTGCTAAGTTTATGGCATTCAAAAGTGTCTCACGACTTTGGAATGCAAGCAGCAAAACAGGTAAAATAGCGATGCCGTTCGGTCCCGGCGCAGCTGGGGCAAGGACGGAGCTCCAAGCCAGACGGGGGGTTGTGAGGGGGAGTCCTGGCATGGATTTGTTCCTAATTCTGACATTTCGGAACGTACAGTGCCGGTTAGACTTAAAACCTTCTTCTTAGATGCACCTCACTTCTGTCAGAACTACAGGGACAGCAGAAGACAGAGCCGAGCCCATGGATTTCAAAGTCCGGTATCGAAATATTGCTTTTTGTTACCTAATTGAGCAGCTGGCCATTCACTAGACCCTTCCTTATTGCAACTACAACATTTTAATCTAGGCTTCTGGTATACTGGTGGCACAGAAGGGGTAATATTAGTTCCGAGTTAAACACAACAGTAACATTCATAAATCAACAGACTGTCACTGAGGATGCAAAATTATTGAGAAGGAGAACAGATGAGGTTTGATTTTTCTCTGGAGAAGTCAAGGTGAACAGAGGTAGACAACACTTTCTGAGACCAAACTAAATAAGACACGGGAGCATCATGTCCTTCCCCCAATTACAAAGATTCTTCTTGTTCACTCCATAATCATAATTTGAATGAGCATTCTGCAAAGCCTTCCAAACCAGCTTAAAAAAAACCCAACAACCAACAACAAAACCCACAAATCATAATTCTGGTTTAATCGATCACTTCCAGGGCTGGAACTTAGCCCTCCAGGCTGCTGGCTTATACCTATAACTGTGCTTCTGGGCGACTGCAGTTACATTAATCTTCCTGGAGATTACATCTCCCAGTAACATCCCTAAATGGCTCTAAAAGAAAATTTCAAGCCAGTCTCCCTCTGCCTTTTCATTTTCGAAGGGTAGCCCTGTTGGGTAATTTCACTACCAGAAGCAGCTAAAAACGACAGCTTTGTACCCAAAGAGCTTGCAAACACCAAAAGCATCTGTTCCATCCCAACGTAGTGACTGGGAAGGCTTCGGAACTGGGTCAGGATTTTTTTTGTCGTCTTCCTCACTACCTTCCCCTGACAGCTTCTGCCATCAGGAGTGATTCATATGCTGATTGTACAGAAATGCACCATAAGGAGATGTAAACAAATACAGCAAAGCAAGGCGGGGAGCCAGAGAGATGGAATCTAATAAGTAAATAGATTTAAAAAAAATTTTTTTTCGCTTCTCTGACTCTCACCCTCGCCAGGCAGAGCCACAACTTCCCCCGCCGGAGCCGGGGAGAGCACAGCGCGTCCCCCGGCGGCAGCCGCCCGAGGGCGGCCGGGCCGGCGGCGGCGGCGGCGGCGACGGGGACGGGGACGAGCCCGAGCTCGGCGGCGCCGCCGCCCCGCGCCCTCCGGCCGCGCCGCTGGCCCGGGGGAGGCGCGCCGGGGCGCAGCGCGCTCGCCGCCGCCGGCTCTTACCTGCCCGAAGACGGAGCTGAGCATGGGGCGCAGCTGGTGCAGGAGCGGGTCCGCGTCCGGCGAGCGGTCGCTGCTGCCCGACTTGGCGGAGCACTTGCTGCTGGGTTTGCACAGAGGCGAAGCGCCCTCCGGCAGCTTCAGGGACTCCCTGCTGGACCGCTGCCCGGCGCTGAAGGAAAAGTCCTCCTCCGCCTCCTCCCCATCGCCGTCCGCCAGCGGCGGCTGCTCCGGGGGGCGGCCGGGGCCGGCGTGCGGCGGGAGGCGGCGGCGGTGCCGGGATGTCCGCGCCGGCTGCCTGCCGCCGCCTCGCCTCGGCCCTCCTTCCGCCGGCTCCGGCGGGCTCTGCCCCCGGCCATGTGACAGCCGCCCCGCGTCCTCCGGGGCGCCCGGGCGGCACAGCGGCCTGCGGGCGCTGGGCTCCCCGGGGAGCGGCTCCCGGCCCGGCTCCCTCCCCGCCGGCCCGCCCCGGCCCCGGCCCCGGCCCCGGTCCCGGTCCCGGTCCCGGGGCTGGCCGCCCGCCGCCCTCCTGCCGCCCGCCGCCTTCAGCAGCGAAGTGCGGGACTCGCTCTTCGCCATGGAGGAGCCGCTCATCGCCGGGCCGCTAGAGCCGCATCCCCGGCCGGGCGGAGCGCCGCCGCCGCCGCTGCGGGCCGGGCTGCGGCGCGCCGCTCACGGCATGTCCTGCGGAGACCCGCTTAAATCCCGCACCGCGGCCCATGTGACGGCGCAGACAAAGGCCGCGCACGGGGCGCTCCGCGGGGGCTGCCGGGCTCCGGCCCCGCCGGGCTCCCCCCGCGCCGCCGCCGCCGCCGCCGCCGCCGCTCCAGGTGAGCCGCCGCCTCCCCCCGCCGGGGGCGGCGCGGGCGGGGAGGGTCCCCGGGGCGGCACGGCGCTGCCCTGCGGCTCAGCAACACCCCCCCCCCACACCCCCCGAAGAGGCGCTGCCCTCGGTTTACCGGGCGGGGAGACCCGGCCCTGAGGCCCGCTCCTCCCCCCCGTCTTGTCCGCCGGGGAGGTGCTCAGCGCCCCCGGTGCCCTGCGACTCACCCCAGGGCAGAGCCGAGGAGGCAGGGGGCTGCGGGGTGAGCCGGGCGCCCGCTCCGGGAGCGGGACCAGCACGCCGGCACGCCGCCGCGCGCCCTGGCCCACCTGGGCGCCCTGCCTGCTGTGCTCAGCCTACCCAAGTGAGACCACGGACGGATACTGGCACGATGGGTCAGCACCCAAAGGCCTTACCATTGTGAGAGGGCTCAAAGCCTTGATCCAAAGCCCCGATTTCCCGAAATGCAGGAGCAGAGGGTCAGTGGGCAGCCTCCACCTGTCCGAGGCAGCACACAGGGGACCTTTTGGTCCAGCCTGTGAAGCAGACATAGAGGTTCCACTAGGGCCCAACATAAAATGATACAAACATAAAGGAGTTTGCATCTAAAAAGCAGATTACTTAACTTCTTTGTACTCAAACACGGCTATTTATTTTAAGGGGCGATAGGTAGGCTATAAAGTTCAATAATCATGCTCTGCTTAAAAACAGCCGCAGGTACTGGTGTCAAATCGGACATGTTCCCAACGAGGAAAGCCTCCGGCTCAGGCAGCGCCTGTGCCTCGCTGCCACACTTGGATACCTCAGCAGTTTACGTCCCCAGAAAGAGGAAGGTGTGATTATAGCATAATAAGCTTACTCATGCTAGCTCTGCTCTTGCCGGCACATGCACAGCAGTTACTGTGTGATGACACAGTCTTCAGTGCAACAACCAAAGTGCAACTTCTCTCTGCAGCCCGGGTCTCGCTCTAGCCCGTGCTGCTGAGCCTTCGCCACCGCAGCTGCGCACGCTGGCGGGATCAGAGCCACCGCAGCGAGCGGGTTGTGCTGCAGCCCCGGCCTCAGCGTGCGCTCCGTCCCCTCCGCTGCGGGCTCAGCACACGCAGCGGCCGAGCAGAGCTTCCCCACAGCATGCCCCACATCCGTCCGCAGGACAGCAAAGAGGGGCGCTTGGTCCCTCTGCCCCCTTCCTGCTTTGGGCGCTTGGCAGGAGCTGTCACCGTGGCTAAAGGGGGCTGTTGGGGGGCGTTGTGGTTGGGACATTTGTCTAGCAGCAATTTCCCACTCATACATGCAGTACTGCAGAATAGGCGGTGAATACTGCACACGCTGCCTACATACGTGCTGATTCAGCTCCGAATTACAGCTGAGGTACCTTTATTTATTTATTGTCCCCCCCTAGAATATGCTGCCCCTGTTTGATACCATCAAAGCCAAACCGCAATCCAGAGGCAGTATGGCTGGATGAGCAAGAGCCCTGGCTGCTTTCGCTACCGCAGCTGCATTGCTGGAGAAGCCATGGATGCAAAGGGGCCCGTCTGCCAGGAAGCCCAGAGGTAGCAGGAGACTGAAATGAAAATGTATCAGTACCTCTGTCCTGGGGAAGTGCATTCTTCGGGATATAACGCTGCTTCTAGAGAAGCTGCCGTTTCTGGAGTCACAGCCGGTGCTGGCGAGGTACCGCTGTGAGGAAGTTTGCACCGATAGATTCCTGCCTAGCCTTGACTAACGCTGCCCTCAAGCTCTTTGGGGTCTTTTGAGCTCTTTCTGAGGACTGTAGTGATCTTGCTGTCAACAGGTGGGTGGTAGTTCCTTGTCTCCGTCAACTGAGCACTGCAGACGTTGCAGCAGACGCCTCATTCCTGAGAAGGGACTCACTTGTGCAGCTGTGTGATTCCTCCCTTTGGAGAGCACTTCAGGGATCAGGGCAAGAAACAGCTTGAGGAGCGGAGGCAGCAGCAGTGCAGGCAGGGGCTGTGTTACAGAACAGAGCAACAGACATGGCAGCAGTGGAGACAACTATGAACTGGGACAGAGCGAGAGCACAAAGCAGAAAGCGGCTTGTTCATCATACCCGTATTTGGGTTTCGGCAGGAAAAGAACCCTCAATGTTTGGAGAGTCTGGCACGCGTCCTCCTCAAATTCATTTCTGAGGTTCATGTATCTCCTTTAGGAGACAAATCAATCTTGGGATCGCAGTGGCTGCATAGCATTCACTGCATTTTAAAGAACCGTCTCTTCTGGAGCCAAACGCCAAGGAACGCCAGTGCCCAGTTGCAGCAAGCAGCACATAATTCCAGCAACTGCTGAGCTGTGAGATGTGCACGAACGTCTCTCCAGAGAGAGACGGGCTTCTGCTTCATCTGGCAGCACAAAAGAGGACAGGCCAGAATCCTCAAGACATGAAGATTATATTATGTAACATGCATGCTCACTGCTTCCTGAGACAGAGCTCAGTCAAAACTATCTGTGTAACTGAGTCCGAGGCCAAGCCAGAGGGGAGCTGCGTTTCCCTCCCCTAACCAGGGGCACCCTGGAGGTAGCGAGTAGCCTGGGGCTACTGGGGGAGGGTGTATCTGATCCCAGCGTGCAATTACAAATACAGCACTGCCTGCAAGTGTAAAATCCTGTCTGCTCTTAGAAGCATATCAAATAGCATGTATGTGTGCAAAAGCATGAGCGTTTTGGGGGGAAGGGTTCAGCAGATTCTTTTTTTGCCCTCATTTCTGTAGAGACAATTTTTTTAAAAATGGGTCTTGTTCAAACAAACAAGAGTTGCGTTGTCTGCCCTGAACACAAAAGAGCGCATCTCAGTTAAAGAGAGCTGCCCAGATAAGGAGATGTTTGAGAATGAATGAGGAATGCCCACGAGAAAACTCTAAATCTCCAAAAAGCTGCTGACAGCAAGGGACAAAGGATATGCGACGTTTTGTGGCAGTTCTCCTGGCACTACAGTCTCTTAGTCTTTGTTCTCTTTCACTTGCATTTGCAAGAACACCATCTTCTAGGGTAGGTACAATATCATAGGGAACAAACTGCCAAAGTGCACTAAAATCATAGCTGGACTGGCCTGAGAACCAGGATGCTCATCAGGAGCCCATCCCATAACTGAGGATGGACCGTCTAGCCCTAATTTAGGGCCTTACCTAGCCTTTTATTTTCTCTCCAAAAAAGGGTTATTATTCTCTCTCTGGGGTTTATTTCCCAAATAAACCCAAAAAAGGGTTTATTTTCTCTCTGTTAAAGGGTTGCAGAAACATGGCCTGTTTGAATGGTCATAAAGATGCCAAGAATTGGTCTTCTGGCAAATTGTATTTGGCCAGGCATGCGTCTGCCTCCAGAGGAAGCAAACGCACCGACAGCTGGAGATCCTGTCTGCTTGAAGACTCGGTACTGCTCTTCAGGTTTTACTCCACGGGAGAGGAATAATCCTGACAGCATTACAAAGGCATTATTGTTCTGGCCGTAATCCCTGTGCTCAAATCCACCCTGGTTACTCGCATCCTGATTGCAAAGGGAGATTTCCCCTTTGTAACTGTTGGGACGAGACTGGTAGAAGGATTGGAGGCTGCTGTTTTCTACAGTCTAAGAGCTTTGAAGGGAGAAAGGCCACAAAGCGATCTGGTAATAAGCTTGTGGGAACGGGAAAGGCAGATGAACAGCAATGGAACAAAAGTTAACAATCCGCAAGAGGAAAGGAAGAAACACAGAAAAAAGCAGTTGGAGAAACTCGAGATGACTGAGAAAGATAAGGTGAAGAAGAACATGTATAGGGAAAAAGGCAAAGCTCGCTATACATTGTATAATGAAAACACAGGACTCATCAGAAACAGGACCAGGCTGTGCCCACCTGGGGTGGGGGGCAGGAAAAAGAGAGGAGCAGGGAAGGGGGGAAGGTTTCCAGAGGGAAGCAACAAACCTTTTCGCTGTGATGCTGTGTGAGGGCACAGACCTCTGCCTGATTTCAGCTCCGTGTTGTCACCACAGGAGAGGCCAGTCAGAGCAGGAGACCACGCTTCACACTGAGATGATGCCCCAACCCTTCCTTAGCTCATTAAACCAAGTAATGTGAAAGAAGATGCAGGGGAAACTCTGCTGCCCAAAGGGACAGATACGGCTGAGCTCCCTGAGCTGGCCGGTAAGGGCTAACTTCAGCCAGACTCCAGAGAAGAAACCCATCCTTCCCTATTCCAGGTTGGTAAAAAAGCCAACTATTTTTC
Source organism: Struthio camelus (assembly GCF_040807025.1). Taxonomy (NCBI): domain Eukaryota; kingdom Metazoa; phylum Chordata; class Aves; order Struthioniformes; family Struthionidae; genus Struthio; species Struthio camelus. Next base: position 8,010,915 of record NC_090958.1, on the reverse strand, counting down.
TAGACTTACTCCTCAGCCTACCTCCTCTTCCCAGTCCCTTTTTGAGTCACATAGTCTTCCAGGTCACATAGCTGCGAATGCAATTATCTAAGTCAGTATAGCTGGCTCAGCTTTGCAATTTTGCGTGCTGGCGGCTGGCAAACGTAACCTCTTTTGTATCAGACATCTCTCTTGAGAAACTACAATTGACTTCACACTCACTTCTGTGTAGAAGGCACCGCTGTGCAAGTGGAGGTAAACCACGGGGCGGACTGGAAGCATATTAAGGTGGAGATCTCTGAGTACTGGTGTTAAAAAAAACACAACCCCCCCCCCCCAAAAAAAAAAAACTCTGAAAATCATTGAAGCAAGACTGACACGGCTGTAACAGTGACAGTGGTGCTTCTCTGTGTCTGACACAGTCTCAAGGCATAAAATGACAATGTAAAGGAATGCTCCATTAGGCGGCTTGTTTTTGGCTTAAACTGAGACCAGCAATTCATATAAGAAGGAAAAAAATTAAATCACTTCATAATTTTCTGCTTTCAGGTGACCTAAGCTCTCTTAGATGGGAGTAAACCTTTTTGTGAGCCCAGGCAGATGTTTTGCAGTCACAGTAAACTAAGTATGTGACAGTGTGATCTCCAGATTTCTGATGTATGACCCGGACCACAGCAGTACGGCCTCTTTCCGAGAGACAGGCAGATTCTTCAGCTGAAGGACGAGGATCCCTCATTGTCAGGTAAAGAGCCTGCATTTTTCTTTCTGATCAGGAACACATTTAATCTTTGCCAGATAGAGAGAAAAAAAATGGATCCTTATCAACTGCCAAAATAATTAGTTTGAGGGAGAGGGAGGGAAAGATGGCAGCATTGAAGGCCAAATACTTGAGGTCTGGGCTGGAAGTAGAGATCTGTTTGGGGGCGAGACCAAAGAAACCGCTATTGCTCATTTATTGCCTAGAAGCCTGATCTCTGGCCAGTCTACTTCTAGCAGAGAAAACCTCTTGTGTTTGTTATAGGAAAGAGTTTCTTTCAAATGGGAAGTGTATTAAAGGTAGGTCACGATGATGACAGATCAGTCCTCATACCGTTTTATTCTGCCGCTCCTGTGGAGCCTCGGAAATCAGGATAAAAGCAGTTGCTACTTTTCATCCTTTGACCTTTCACTACCACCAGCTACAGCATGAGTTACCATCATGAGACAACTCAGTTATACAACATAAACTCAGTTATACAACAAACAGCTCTGACTATGAAATAAATACAGTGAGTTCAAATTCACTCGGGATCGGCTAGACTGAATCACTCATTATCTCCAGGGCAGCTGTTCTCTCTCTGTTTCAAATATTTTATTTAATGAACACTGATAATGGTAACATAACCAGCAAGGTTCTGGTAGAAGATAACTCTATTGAGAGATGTGGTTTGGCACATCTGGCCTGTAACCAGAAAGGAAGATGTATGAGTTGCAAAATATGGCCAGGTTTCAATTAGCAGCCGATAGTCTCTTCCAAATGAAAAATTATAGCCCTAATACTGACACAAGGGAAAAGGGTCATGGACGTGCGGCCAGTGGAGGATAAACATCTTGTTTCGGTAGCAGAGCTGACTCTGTGAACTCCAGCGAGCGCACGCCTGCCACGCTGCTGAGCTGAGCTGCCAGCAAAGGCAGAGGGGCAGCATGCTGCTACGACTGTCACCGGTACAAGAAACTTAACAAAGATACTGAGGATCCATAATCTAAGAGATCTGGGGCCTTTTTTTCAAGAATTTAATATAAGTCCTGATGCCTAGAATAAATAAAAAAGCTTCATAAATAATGAGTAAGCTTGGGCAGTTACACTCTGCCTGATTTACCCCTTCAATTTCAGATAAAGTCATTCATCAATTCTACAAATGAGTGAGTTGCAAAATGCTTTTTATGTTCCATTTCAGAGGGACGCTACGTTTTGGTAGTTGATCTAAAAAACATTGCCATAGTAAAATCGTCAAGTGGTATTGAATAATGTAGATTTTTAGTCATTTCCACCAAATCTTATTAAATATCTTGAGAAGCATTTCCATTACGTCCTTAGTAAAGGTGACACTTCCTAAAGGTTCAGATTAACTCATATAGAATGAGTAGTTTTATCTAAGACATTACACGTGATTTAACTTTTAGATGAAAATACAATGAACAGACCATTTTTCAGATTAGAGAGAAGGGTCCAAAGTCAGTGCAGTGGCCAAAATCAGCTTCCCAGTTTGCAGGGAGGCAGCATACATTGGTGTATAAGCAGGGAGCTGGGTGTCAAAATGGGAGCTAATGACCGCTCTGATTGCCTGGGATTTTGTTTGAATCCCTGAGTGCTTAATTCCAACATCTTCCCTCACCACGAAGAGTACCTACGGGGAGGTGAGTTTTATTGCCCCATGCCTCAGTTTCCTCCTATGTAAAATGGAGATAGTAACATCTGCTTTCCAAAGTCATTCGGAAGTCTTTGGATTTAAGATTATCTGTTCAGATACAAAGTAGAAAGCCTTGTGGGCTTTTAAAAATCTGTTAAGGCAGCAGACATGGAAGCTGGAGAAAACAGGTATCCTTTGTTTCCGGATGTGACTTCTAAATATAAACTGCAGACGATTGCTGGTATATTTATCCTTTTTCAAGGGAGATTTAAGGAGAGGCTCATACTTGCCATTGGAAGCTCAGGTTCACATCTCTCCTTTATCTGCTTATTAATAATGTGTAACTCTATTAAAACTGTTTCTTTCCTGCATCCGATTACCAGGAAGGCTCTATGTTTACTCTCTGGGCTTCATTCTGTCTGAACAATATATGTCTGAGCTGAATCAATCTCCTGAAGAAAACCTCCTTAAGACAAATAAACATGAAGGTTCACACTCTAAACAGGCCAGCTGGTTAGTTTTAAAGATCACTTCTAGTCTTCACTAAAATGTACAAACATCGGCAAAAGCTGGAAGTTGCCTGAAATAACTGAAGCAGTGTAACAGGAAAGAGAATGGTCCTCTGCAAAGAATTAAAATCTAAGAACCACATTTCACAAAGGCTGATTATGGATTAGCAAAAACGCCTCTCCCTTCTCTCTCCGCAGTGCCTTTGTGGGACAGCTACAGCAAGGAAACAATTCATTCCCAGTTTCCAGCTTCTCCCATCTATTTTCCAACTCTCTCAGTCTCCTGGTCCACACTCTGACCCCAGCTCAAAAGACCTAATACCATAATAGGATCTTACCAGCACCGGCACTTTGTGCAATATCTTAACTCTATTTCCTATAGCATCTTTCACTTTCCAGATGATTTAGATCTGCCTAAAAAGGCTCCTTAGAAGATGTGAGACTTTGCTAACTACATCACTTAAATCTGTACATGACAGCAAGTCATACTCTTCCTAATAACACCACATATTTAAAAATATACATTGAATGAGCTTAAGCATTTGAAATACATTGTAATTTTTAATAGTTTTGGGCCATTAGAGGTGCAAGAACTAATGACAGACTAGGCAGATCAGAGAGAGAGCTTTTTCCTGACACTCTAGCTCTGAAGGACTCAAGCGTGGATAAGGATGTTATGTAAGACAGGCTTTTGGATATCACTGAAGTGCTTTACAATTAAGATGGAATATTAATAAAAGACTTGAACTGAAAACCTCCAGCTATTAGAAGGATTAGGACTTTGCACGGGGCTAAGGGAATGCATACAATGTCAAAACCATTTTCTTGGCTGTGATCAAAGGCAGAAAAGGATCTGGCGAAACTAGCACGCTGGAGGGAGGAGAGAAGATCCACAGAATCACTAACAACAACAACAACTACTACTACTACTACTACTACTACTTCTACAGAAATTATGATCTACAGCAACAAAAGACAAGATACTCAGGGTGGCGGCTAGAGCCTCTCTGACAGCAGGTCTCACCGCAAACCAGGGAAAAGCATCCGCTCACTTACACCCCTGCAGCTGTACTGGCTTTCCTGGGAAGAGCGTGTGAGAAGTGAATTTGCACTCAGTGTGTTTGTCATTCGGCTGCAACCTCAGCCTCTACATCTCTGCGCTGGCAGAGAGGAATTAGCCCCAAAGCTCACCGGCTCAGTGCTACGTAAATGAACTTGGTTTTATTAGATTTATTTTCTGCAGATTGATTGGTTTTTCAAAAACATTCTCTTCAAGGAAGTGCCCCAAAGGGTATTTCCTTTAATAGCCGGGGCCATTTCCCTGCCAATCTCATGGGAACAATTACTCTGATGGCCTCCATTCTGATCTGCAGAAATACCATTTTGTAATACACTGTAATCAGGCAAATAGTATTAATTGCATTTTGAATGTAGTTCTTACTTATGAAGTAGCCTCCTTTTGGAAAACTTGGGGACTGACCCCCTCTGCAAACAGACCATGCTCCCACAGCGCCTTTTATTGCAAGAGCCCTGCCCGGAGCGTGTTCCAGCCGCATGTAAAAAGGAAGGCAACTTTATTTTTCTTAATACTTAATTTTGATGCACTTGAAATGCTTAAGAGGTTTCAGTCAATTCAGGCAGTGAAAACTCATTCCGAGAAATTGTGTAAGTTATGGGATGTTGCACTCCATGTAAAAATGAAGTGTGAAAGATGGGGGGTTTTTTAGGTGACTATAACAAGGCAAAGTGAAACTGAAGAAATGCATGTGGCTGGCTGATTCTTGCCTTTTCAAAGATTACTAAGGGATCTCTCCTAGTCTCTCTCTCTTGAGATTTTTGCTGCAACTTCAAATTATGGCCTGGCCTCTTTTTAGGGAATTGGTTTCCCCCCCCCCCCAAATTTTCAAGACTGACTGAAGATCAGAGAGCCAATCTGTGGCAATTATCCAGTCCAGAGTTATGCGTAAGCAGATACAAACACAATGGAAACACAAAATACAGCAAGAGAGAGATCTGAGCAAGAAAGAGATCTGAGACAGAAAGGCATATTAAACTCAAACACAAAATCGTGTAAAATTACATACATACTGTGACAAGCAGGATAGACCAAGAAAATACCCAGCGTATGGGAGAAGATGCAAGAAACGTCACCGATCAGATAGCTTTGCAAAGTTTGCAAGCAGCAGCCGCGTTTGCACAGTACTGACAAGATAATTGCATTGCCTAGCTCAGGTGAACTGTTCATAGCAGGAAAGCTCAGTGTTACAGTGACAAATGAATACGTTATCAGCTTGAAAGGAAACAAAACGTTTAAGTTGGACAACAGCACACGAGTCAGCATGATGCTAGAAACTGTCCTATGTGCAATAAAAAACTAGAGTGTGAAGGGTATTCAGGTAAAATTCAGAGATTACACTGATAAACTTGTCATCCGTAAAGGATTACACAGACTAGACCTCTGAGTAAATAGGAGAGCGAAAAACATCTCAAGGTAGCGACTAAAAGTATTATTTACTATGCCAAAGGCATGGCAAATCCTAGCCTGGAGCAAGTGCTGGCACACATGGGAAGGTTATTAGAACAGGAAAAGTAAAGAAAAGTTTGATAATGATTTTCCAACTGAAAGAACGCAGTCACATCTCCCCCTTTTCTCCGGTGGAAAGGTTTACCGTTCTCAGAATCACCAACTAACTTCAAAAGACAGCAAGTGAAAGAAAAGAAAATGGGAGAATCCTTTCTCAGGGGTATTGGCCCTGCCTTCTGTCATTATAGATAACTTTTAGCCTCCATTATCCCCAATCCAACAATGTGGCAGAAACCAGTATTAAAATATTAATATATATATCCAAATATTAATAAATGTTATCATTAATGTTATTATTACAACACAAGAAATCCAGAACACTAACTGAAAGAAGAGCGTATAAAACCTCACTTTTTTACAAACATTTCCATCTACTTCCTTTCTGTGGTGACAAAACGTAAGGTTAATGGCTCAGTTAACTTTACAGCAAGATCTCCACGTTTTCTGGTAGGAAGACTAGGAGCTCCTTTTTTATTCAAAGCCAGGTCAGTTTCTTATTGAAAATTCTTCTTTTCTTATTGAAAATTCTTATTTGGAAAATGTCACTTAGAAGTCATTCTTTACAATCTGAAGATATTTAAAAAGGCACTTGCCTACATCATTGGTGTAACAATTAGCTGAAGCTTTCAGGCTAGACAGTATCCACGGGTCCGTAAATTAGCTTCCTCCTCTACCAAACGGACTTATGTGATTTTATTAGCAACGTTCCAAAGTTCATTAACATTTCAATTTACTGTCTCTGTCTCAAAAGTTTGGGGGTTATTCTCAAAGATGAGGTAAATATACAATTACAAGCAAGACTACCCTAACTAGATAAAGTAAATAATTCCTGAAACTTTATTAGTGTGTTTACAACTAAAACTTCAAGATAAAATTTGTGTATAATTTTGGCTTTCTAATGCAAGCTAATAGTCTCTGATGCAACAAATTAGAAAACCACACTAATAAAATAGGACTTCTCATCCTTGGACAATGTACTTAACAAAAGAAAAACTGAGAATTAGAATGCCCGTAATGAAAAAGGGTGAAGTTAAAGAATCTGGGAGTTAGCAAAAATATGAAGAGACAGATAAAGTGGAACAAACTAACAGACAAGATCTGTCCCCTGGATCCACCGGCTTTATGAACATGATGCGATACAAGATGGATTTATGTTGCAAATCCATAGTTACAGCGGAGTGTTCACAGGAGGCTGTGGTCATACGAGGGTGTCCTTGAAGACAGACGTACACTGAGGACGAACAGACAATGCATTTCTAACTCCACGAGTAAGATTTTTTCTTTTGCCTGAGCAAGCGTCAGCTTGTTAACAGCTAGAATAAATTGAAACAACTTAGTCTGGACATGGTATCACCCAGTGAGTTTATCACACCCTTAACAACAGTAGTTTTATACATCAAAAGACATCTCCAAGTCCAAGCAACAACACTGTAAATCCTTCAGAGATTAATGATGATTTTTAGCATGCTGATTTTAAGTATTCAAAGCCATGTATCATAGAATTATTGCTTTGTTAATTTTTATTCTGATGACGTTTTGGCTTGGATAGAAGGATGAGGTATTGAGCATTTAAATAGTTTAGCTTCCCAGAGACAGGAACTCTGTGGAAGAAGTGCAGCAGAAACACATGGTGGCCAAGCAGGTGAAATTCTGACTGATTACCGAGTATTACGCAAGCAGAGCCCTTGCACTGCGCTCCCTACAGTGATTTCTGCTGGTAGGAGAGCCTGGAAATGGCAATGAAAAGCAATATTTCTCCATTGGAATAATAGTATCGTGAACCGTACACGTGTTCAAACAAGAGAGTCTGTGGTAAAGACTGCTGATCGCATGGACGAGGCTTCAATCGCCAACCTCGTCTCCTAGCTCCGTGGCGCTGTCTCATTCCCAGCTAGAGCTGAGCTAGATGCAAGTTTTCCCACAGTTCTCCTCCCCACCCCAGCGCTGTTCCTGGAAGCATAGTCCAGTCATATTATTTGTATCCCCTTTTGCAGCAGAAACACTGATCTGCAACATGGCATCAGTTAACCCCAGGAACAACAAATCTTTTATGGGTACCACTGTGATCCAAGAACCAGAAGGACACCATGGGAGGAATCATCAGCAGGAAAGTCCTAAATGAAGAAATGAAGTACATTTCCCTTGGAGAGGAGGTTTATTGGAGTGTAATGAAAACGAGCCCCATCCCTCCTCCTCTGCGCACGCGCACACACACACACACACACACCCTAGAGGCTTTTGTAAAGCCACAGGAACAGAAATAATTTTGTTTGAATCCATCAAGCATTAAAATCCTTTCGCTGAGGGATTGAAGTGAAAAATGAGCCGGAGACAGGAATTAGAAGCTCTCTGCCTGGGCTGTCAAAAGGGATTTTCCCCAGATACAAAACAAGCAATTGGAATTGCAGGGAGGTAAATCCCTTTTAGTGTCTGACATGTACACGTACTCTCGGCTTCCCCTCCTGGCCCTCTCAGTTCTGGGATCATGGAGCCCACCCGGGATGCATCTCCCAGTGAACTCCCTGGCCGAAGAGCACCCATTGCTGAGATCCCGCTCCAGGGGTCTGCCCAAGAGTGTCGTCAGCCTCCGCCAGAGGAGAGGTGGTGAGACGCGCAGGGGAGCCGGCTACACTTCATACGGCACGTGGGAGCTTGCTGCTGCGTAAGGCACCAAAGGGGAGGGAGACAAGGCAGCTGTCGAAAGGATAAACCAACAGCTCTAGGTACCATTTTATCAACTCTGTAAAATTTGTTGAAGAAAGAAACAAGGAGCAAAGTTGACACTTTCAGAAAAAGAAGGTAGCAGCTTGGGACACTTGGGGCTACTGTGCAGTGGCCAGCTCCGATCCTGATTATTAGCTCAAGCGCACAAGGCACATCTCACATTTACTAATCTTCACAGCCTTATAACTGGGCTTTGAGAAAGAAATGATCCTCACAAAACTGTTTGGTTTCACGCAAAATAAGACTATCTCTTTAGTAAACTGCCAAAACCAAAGACAAGTGAATTATTCATACTATAGCATCTGTATGAAGACAATAAACACAATACACCATAAAAAAAAGGCCAGTGATAGTGTGTAGCGTGTAGTGATGCAGGATAGTCAGAAGAGAGAACACCAAAGAAACCTGTGGGTCTGCTAACTGGCCTTAAGGAGGAGCTGAGACTTTATATTCATCAAACTGTGCACTGGTCATATACTGCGAAATGCCAATGGTCTGCTTAGCGGCAGCAGGGGTAGGAAAAAAGAGGTAGAGAGAGGAAAATGAGAAGATTAAGAGCCAAATATGAAGCATTTAACCTATGGGAAGGAGCCCACAGAAAGACCAAGGGACAGAGCCAAGAGCCCTCTGATTGATTGCTATATTGGTTTTAGCACATGGCGGAGGAAGAACAAGGTAAGCGTTCACGATGCAGGATCCCTGATGCCATGTGGCTTCGAATTCAAAAGCCATTTAAGAGAACAGACAGCCTGAATAAGTTTAGTTTAACATAAAATTCAATAATTCTGATATATGCTAATGTGTTTCAAGATAAGGGCCACAGTTACTTAGATACAAAGAGGTATGTGTTCATAGTAAATATTTTCTTCTACTCATGCTGTCCTCTCCTGTTGTGTAATATGATTTCCTGTTGTTCTGTGACTCTCTCTGGTAATAATACTACCACTTAGGTGGTGTTTCATAGCTGTAGATCACACAGTGCTTAACCCAGGGGGTATCATTATCTCTATTTTACATATGGAGTCACTGGAGCACCTAAAGATGAAATGAGTCCATGACAAGATCAGAAAAACAACTACAGATCTATAAATTACAGTGCTAGCTCCTATACAAGAGAAACCTCAGGCGGTTTAGGTGGGATTTGCTGGCAGCATGACTGTTTGAAAACACCCATGAAAAGAGCTTGTCTTAATGACAAGCCAGGGAGGGGCAAATATGGACAGGGAAAAAGAAAAGGCAAGATGATAATGCCATGGACATGGGTCAGAAAGAATCTGCAACAGTTAGTTTAGTAGCTAGAGTAGAAAGAGTCTGTACTTTGTTCACACTGATGACATTGACAGTCGTCTCTCTGCTCTTTGAGGAACTGAAGAGTTATCTCTTCGGCATCTTAGGCTGGGACCAGAGCACCCAGACAGCTGAGTGAGCAAAGGGCTTGGGAAAGGGGCTGGCTCTAGGGACAATAGGGGGTGTGGCAGGGTAATTTGCACCTGAAAAACTTTATGTGCCATCCCCATCCCTGTCCCCCTCCTGCTGAAGATGCTGCTGCACTGAACCTGAAAGGTCTGGTTATAAATAGCTTCTCCCTGCAGCTCCTCAATGAGCCACTGAGGCGGAATGAGTCATCTCTGCCAGCTCCGTGGCCCCCCCAAACCAACTGCGTCAGGTTGGGAGCGTGGCTGCCAAAAGCCGTGGTACACACTGTTCTCTCCAAAGGGCAGTGGCCTTGGGGGACAGGGACACTAACAAACTAGCTCTACTCATTACTCATAAGCACCCAAAAGCCACATCGCTTCGTGAATAACGTAAAATCCATCAAGAGCGTTTAGAAACAGACACCGGCACGTCAGCCCCCTCTGTCCATCCCATTATCCATGCCTCGCTGGTTGTCAGCTGGAGCTTCTAACCCATTAGTGGTTCCTTATGGACATGACCAAACACCTTTGAAAGTGACTCTCATTCTCCTTACAAAGAACCTCTCTTCTCCAGGATTTGGCAACATATAGCCAGTGAATGGACACAGCAACAACTAGATGACCTGAGATACTCTTACCTCACTACTAGGCACACCTCTGTATTTCCTATGAGGAAAGCGGACAGGAATTACAATAGGAAAAGCCAGATTTAGATTTGCTTATTCCACTGGAAGGAAAATCCATCCAGGACCTGTGTCTTCTTCTAGTCAGGACACCATGGAGCCAGCAGGCAGCAATAGCTCTTTTCTAGCTCTGTTGCAGGAGAGAACAGCGCTCCCCGATGTGATTTCCTGAGCTTCCATACAGCGTGAAGTGTCTGAAGAAAAGGGATTCTAGTAATTGTTTGCTTTGTTCATGTGGGCTTTACTCAAAGGCAGATGGAGCTCTACTGAAGCAGGTCCTTTCTCAAGCCTCAGACAGTAAGGATGGATGTTTCATGAACTTTAGGATAAACACCTATGTAAGCTAGTAAAGCACAAGTCCTAGCTAAGATAAATAAATACCTGTAATACAGGCAATTCCTTGTGATTAGCAGAGGTTTGAGGGGTTGGGGGTGAGTGCTTATGGTGGGGGAAAAGAATTTAAAGAAATACTGTGTTAAAAGGAAGGAAAAGAACATCAGGTAGGGAAGAGGATAAAAAGCACAAGCAGGATCTGGAAGCCAGTATTACTTTATAACAAAGCTAGATTTGGAGATGGGAAAGGGGGAAATCTTATGGTGCTACACTTCTTTGAAATGGAGAGTTTACCATAATGTGATCAAAGTGATTCTGGTATGTTTTCTGTAAACACAGTTTGATCGCTGTGACAGGTGGCTCAATCAAGTATTGTGTGAGAAAGCAAGCTCTAGACAACAGTGAGTGAGGACAACCGGATAGGCAAACAAAAATATCTTACAGTTCAGCTGAAGCCAAACCTTTGCAAGTATTATCTTGAAAAAGAAAAATTATGCATAGCTATTATTAGAAGTAAAAACTGGTAAGGAGGATGAGGACCCACACAAACAGGAGAAACAGAGAACAGAGCTATGTACTCGACTCCCTCAGTTTCTCAGTGCTCAGTAGCACTGAAAACAGCAATGTTCCCCAGCAACATGGGCAACTATCATTCTGCAAGTGATCCCTGGTGCTGCACTATGTGACGGCAAAGAGAATGTCATGTGCTTATGGGTCATACTGTGATGCAAAACGATGACAAAGGCTGGCAGGTTTTTGCTACCCGCAGAGGTGAGAGAGCGTTGTTTTGATAGAGGCAGCAGGATGATGCAGTTTTACATTAGCTGCCCTTCCATTTTCCCTCCAGTTTTTAATTCATCATCAGATCAACAAAGCATCTTCTGTTAAATGTTAATGACTTTGTTCTGATAGAGTTTTACACTCACAGACTTCAGAATTTTACAAGTTCATCACGTGCAACCTCATCATTTAGACTGTTTTACATTCATGTTGTCTGGGAATATTTTATCTTCAGAAAGAGATTTTTTTTTTCTCTAAACAGAAGAGACTTATTCCAGATAAGAACCAGAACCTTGAAAATCCCCTGCCCTCCTTTCTACCTTTCTTCTCAGCACCTAGAAAGTTATTTATTAGCACCTGGCACCTAGAAGGGACAACTCTCCTTTCTGCTAGCACTTACGACCTCTCCTCCCAGCCCACTTTTCTCATTATTACTTCTTCTCTGTCTTCTAACAAGGATACAAAGAAGTCTCCATTTTCTCTTGCCCTGCTCCCATTTCAGTGAAAAAAACTGAAGATCCTTGCTTCTCACTATGCAGAAGGCAAAGGCTCACCACCCCTTCTCTCATTTCCAAATCTCGCACTTAGAAAAAATCTAGCCCCATTGCTATTGGCTGCTATATTCCTTAGCCTTTCTGGGGAATCCAAACTTTACAAAGGTTGTACGACTGCAGACTAATTGTGTCTCAAGGGTGTATCTGGGCTGTTCCTCAGTGCTGACCCCAGCTCCGGTGTTGTATGATGGCTAAGAAAGTAAACTGTAAAGGTCAGTCCCTCACCATGGATCTCAAACGCTGATCTTCCTTTAATGATGGGAGAAGGGCAGAATAGGTGAACTTCTGGCATTCGATGAATTTCTTGATAGTCTAGGATTTTTTTATTGACTAATTAAGTAAACTGTATTTAAAATCTTTAAAATATTTATTCTCCTGCTCTATTTATCAATTGAGAAACTTAAAACTTTGGTCCTTTGTTGCGTTTGGATCCCAGTGCAGTTTACTTTAGCCATAGCTGTAGTCCTGTTGCTGCTCAAACTCAGATATACTAGCCAAGATGCAGGACATGCATAGAGAGATATCTCAATATATAAAAAAGCAAATTCTTCACTAATTTGCAACTGTACAATTCCACTTCCGGAGATATGGCCACTGTACCTTGAGGGAGCACGTGGCCTAACACAGGAAGGAAATGCCAACAGCAGAGGCTCTATTCTGACTACTCCTCAACAGAGGGGAGGGTGGTTCCTATACCTGGGAAGTACACTGTATTTTCTATTAATAAGCCAATATCTCAATAAGGTATATGGGAGGCAAGAGGTGAGGGCTGAGGTTGTGGCGAGAGCAGGGGAAATTCTGAAGAAATACAATCTCTCGCTTTGAATATTTGTAAAGGCCAATACATCCCAAAATGGACTTTCAGGCCATGGAAAACCCAATGTAATTGCACTAAGAGGTGTCTTAATTGTCCCAAAGCTGTAAGGTTCTTGCATCCTCTTGTTATTGCACACACGACCTTGGAAATTAAATATACTGAAAACAATGCAAATAAAAGCTACTGCCAGGAAAGGATGAGAACTGTGACAGAGCAGCTACAGTTACTTAGTTGCTGCCGTTTGGAAAGGCCCGCCTTGTTGCATCTTCAGAAAAGAAATGAAAGAAAATATCTCTGCAAGTAGTTTTTCCCTGTTGAACTGGTGTTTGTGGGATCTTATCTATATCCCTTCTCACCTGAGACTAGGTACCTCTCCAGCATCCAGGTCTGTTTCATCTTGATCGAGGTCATTCCTTGGCTACTCCGGGCATGGGGAATTCTGGCTCCTAAACAAGGAAAGGGGAGGAAGCAATTAGCCCAAATGCGTTCATGGCATCAACTAAAACTACAGGTGGAAACTCTGTTTTTTAGACCAGATGTACAAGGTATTATACTCATTCCCTAGAAAAGCAGTCCTTTTTAAAGCCATAGAGGCTGCCTGCCAAGCTTTCTAGGACTTTATACAGACTTTAAATACCCCAAGTGTGGAAGGTTTCAGTAGGGGCTGCACTTATCGCTCAGGTTTTCCCAGGTCATCCCATGAAGAACGCAGTACACCAATTTACAGAGATAGATAATCAGATCTTTTCCATAAGCTCCATCCACTCGCACTAGAAACAAACTCATGCTAGTCAAGTTCCAAAACGGGCACAGCACTTGAAAAATGATGGAGGAAATATTTTAACTGCAAACTTCAAGGAGTAGAGGAAACAGCTCAGAAAGAGCCAAATCCACCCAAAGTGCACTAAAACACACAAAAGTATAGAAACAGAGCATGCTGGGCTCAGGTAAGGAATAATGCAGGACTTGCACAGTTCAACTCGCTTTCTCCTTTCTTTCCTGCATCCTTCCTCCACCATATTCTTTCTCCTTTCTGATCCACTGGATCCACTTCCCTTTCCCTTCTGCCTATTCTACTGCATTAAGCAGAGATGCAGTGATTATGCAATGGCATTTTTAAAAAATTAGTGTGGTTAGATTGTGTTTATGAATAGATGAAAAATTCCCCTGAAGGAACTAAGAAGTCAAGCACAGGCAGTCAGCTGCTGATGCCTGGTGCCACTTGCAGTCCCTTGGCCATGCTGTACAGGAACATCCTATGCTGTCATCCTACCTAATTACAGCAATGATTTAGGATAAACACAGTGGGGCAAGCAGTTGCATCGGCTGTTATTGTTGCTTAGCAGAAAAAATTTATTCCGTTTAGACTGTCCAGACATTTCAGTTCGTCTTAGAACTAGGGCCCAGTTTAAAAAGTGTGTAAGAAACTGATTATTCCACTGTAGATGGGAATATGGAGGAGGTCACCATCTGCGTAGGAGACGTATCCTCCTGTTGCAAACCTACAGCAGTCAGTCACTATCATCTGCTCTGTGGGATAAAAATCTCTCAGATGCTATGCACTCAAACATCAGAATTGCCCATCTTATTTGCAGGCTTACTGCTGTTCAGCAGGATCAGCCATTAAGTCTAAGGTGATTTCTTGTTCAGCCAATTGCACTTTTCTTATTCCCCCCCCACCACCACCTTTTTTGAACCTCTGCCTCCTCCCCTTCCCCAGTGTTAGAGGAAAAACAAAATCTGCAGAGACAACGGCACAGTCAGGAGAATTCCAAGGGAACTGATTTTTGCTCCAGACTTCAGGAGTTTGATTGCTCTGCAGGACTTTTAGCAGATCCTCTCCAATACTATGTTTGTACCTGTCTTTCACTGATGGTGTTGTACAACATCAAAAAGATGTTGTAGACACACATCTGAATCTAGTGCAAACGTGCTGGAACAAAACGTCGCTCTGTCCCAAGAGAGAGGAAAAGGAGTGGGGAAAGAAGTGCAAGGAGACTACTGGAGAGGAGCCCAGGGAGAAGAAGAAAGGCCAAGCAATAGCTGAAAGGGTAAATCCCTTTCTTTTTGCTTTGCATATCTTCTATTTGTTTCTTTCTCACATTCAAGCTTGGGGGTGGCGGAGAGCTTACCCCTTGGTAGTGGAATAAAGTGGTCTGCAGTACTGTATGCATCTGTAGCTTTAAATTTAAATTGAGTCTAAAACTGAATTTCCAATTTCTAAAGCTCTGGAAGGGAATGGGCAGGAGGTAAGCGCATCCCTGAGGAAGCAAGGCTTCTCTGGCAAAGCTGCTGCAGCAGCAAAGCTATTAATAAATGTTTGCAATCTTTTAATCGTTCTGCTAAATTGCCATCATGTTCTTGCAAACCCCATAGTGTGTCAGTGCAGCTGCCTCCCCCCGCCTGCCTGCCCGTGTTCGCGCATGTGAGTGAGGGGGAACATCAGGAACATGCTCATATCCGAGGGCTGCTGCAGAGTTAGAGGGAAAATGATTTTGACAAGTGACTTTTTAAATCTTCCATATTCAGAAGTAAGCAGCCCTATTAGTTACATCTATTAACCTTACTTTCACTTGGTTTTCCTTCACCAGCAAACCCTGCCTGCTCAAACCCAGATACTAAGCCTCCTCCATGAAAATATCATAGCCGATCCGTTACGGCTTGAGACGTTACTCGAGAGGCCAAGTCTCCTGCCATATGATAGCACCGTAGTTGCAATCAGATGGAGCACTCAAGCTCACAGTTGTTCTGGCTTGAACAAAGATATTCTCAGCAATGGAACATTTTTGTCTGCTTTATCCAACCCAGGACTGAGCTGATAATCATCAGGATGCAACACAAGCATATATTGCTTTTCAGGCTTTTTCTGCAGGGCCAGTTAACCAGAATACAAGTGGACAAGAAAGCGGTGATCCTATTTATGGCAAGATACCATTCCAGGATGAAAAGGATTAATACTTTTATATAAATTGTCTATTTTCCGCTCCATGTGTCTATAGTATATCCATTAGTGTCCAAACTAGGGTATAACAATCAAAGCAATCTTCTAACGTCATGGTGGAGATCAGTTTAATCCTTTTTCCGTTCCCTCCTCCGGCTCAAACTCTCATCTTTGTCCTAATTATAATAGCATTTGAAATTATCATGGTTTAAAAAAAGATGCCAGCTTATATAATATTCTTATTGCTTATTAATGATTTCAGAAGGGAGAGCTAGTTGCCTTGCATTGTGGGAATTATGCAAACTAAGGCTGAGCCATACCTTGCTGGGCTCCACCAATTTCTTATTTGGAAGCCTGATGCATGAGGATTACCATGTAATAACAGATTTAAAGGCTTTTAGTGAATGACAGGCCTGCCTCACATACTTGAACAAGAAGACATGACAGGCGTCACATTTCACAGTGATTAGCCTTGGGCACTCTTCGGAGGCAGAAGACTCAAGGCGAAGTGACTTTAACTACCCTGCAAGTGCGATAATCCCCACGACAGCACAGCCTGAAGAGTTTGATTGCTGTTAAGAATAGGAGCTTATGAATAATAATAAAGAAAACATCAGACCGGATATTGGCGACACTGTTACGCAGCCCTGACAGCCAGAAAGACAGTCTGCTTGTATCTGAAGTCCTTAAGTCCATTACTTAATCTAAATTTACTTATCCCTGTCCTCTAAACATCTTCTCCCATATAAAGCTATAATGTGTAGTAAGTAAAGACTTACTAAAGAACTGATTTTGAGATTTATTATACGTCCCATACATGAAATATTTTCTGTGTTTGTCACTATGGTATCTTCCTCTTGGAGGGTAGAGTGTGGAGTAGGAGGGAATGGGAGCAGGAGCTTTGTATCCATGCTATAAGTTCTTGTGATTTTATTGAGAAAGAAGCTTCACTATAGGGCGATATCGTAACAGTTTCAGATACCATTTAAAAGATGAATTAAGTTTCTTGCCCTCATGCTTATGGAGAAATATCTACACCCTGCAAGTACCCAAAATACAAGACAAAATAATAGAGCTTAATAACGTAAGTAAATTAACTAAATAAAACGATTTTAGACTGCTTTCATTAATGTCTACGTAGCAACATATGTAAAAATGTTGAGAGAGCTAAAGTTGAAAGTATGTGTTAGAGGAATCCAATAAACACTCAAAATCATCATCCTATGCTTTTTTGAAGGCCTACATCTTACAAAAAGAACTTCATAACTACTACTTAAATAGCTGTCCTTCTGTTTTCCACAAGCAAAGCTGAGCGAGTTTTGTTTTGGCCAAGCGGTTATGGTGAGGCGTGAGAGAGAAGAGAAGGAATAAGTTGAAAGGATCAATCAATCTCTTGCAGACAAATCATCAAACAGAGAAAATTTCCAGTGTCAGCATATTTAGAAATAAATGGTTATGTCCTGCAGACAGTGCCACATATGAAGTGACGGTGCTGAGTGCACTGTGTCCTCTGTTAGTCCTGCTGTTCCACCAGCAACGGCCCACCCTGCTATTCACCGGAGAACAGTGCCTGTTGCGATATCAACGAAGAGGAGTGAAGCTTTGCAGAAAAACCAGTTCCTGCGACACTACAGGATGAAAACTTTGCCACCTCTATACATCCTACACAGAGAAACAAACTTAACTGGCTCTGGCTTGGTTTCTTGACCCATAAGTGGATACTAATTTTACAGTTTATACAGTCCACAACACCAATTTGTGATGCGTCTCCCATTCTGTCTCTACGTAATCGCCTATTTTGCCTGCTGGAAGAGTGGTGCTTGGCTTGGCACTGAGACACAGGCAGCCCTGGGTGCTGACATACAGCAGGCACATGCTGAAATGTGGGGAAAAGTGAGCTCTCTTAGGAAAGATGGAAAATGAAACCAGATGCCACCAGTACTGAGAAAGAGAAGAAACTAGATCTGATGCTTTAGATGACTTGATGGAAGCTGCTCATGTTCAGAGACAGTAGGACCAAATTCAGCTCTAATTAACTCACTAATGTTACAGCAGGATAAACATGATCTTTTAAGCATCACAAGTATGAAAAAGGGACAGAGAAGGTCACATAGCAACAACCGCTTGAGTTCCAGTATGTGCTCTGCAGGATTTTATCTGGGTGGCCGGAGGGATATGCCCTGGGTCAACCGCCCCCAAATCATCCCACTGCAGAAGATGCCGTCAAGCACTGCAAGAAGGCTGCTACAGGCATCACCAGAAGTTTTAGCACGGGACCCACTGGCAGCAGGCAGAAGTCATCCTGAGTCCCAGCTCAGACTCCCCTGCCCTCAGGGCAGCTGGTGGAATCCACCTAGCAAATGCATCGACTTTGTTTAGTTTGTTTCTATCTTCACAGTGTGCATAGAAAAAGTGACAAATATTTACAGCCTCTTTGATGCAGGTGCCAACACATCTAAAAAAAAAAATTGAACAAAACAAAACAAAAACCCCAGCAAGCTTCCCAAAATGGGTCAGATGCTTCCAGTGTTTTCTGTCTTCTTCAATCTGTAGCAACAGTTGCTTCTGGAAATCTGTTTGCACTGGACTTCTTTGGTCTTTGTCAGCCCCTAAATTAGCTCAGCAGCAAAAAAAGCAGTTGGCGTTGATTCCTCCCACCCATATCTGCACTCACGCGCTGCACCTTGCTCTGCCCTCGAGGGGCTTTCTTTTACTGTGCTGGGCAGTGGGAGGCAGCAGCTAAAATTTATCAGCGTTTGACCAGAGGGCTGGGGAATGGGGTCAGAAAAGCTCCGCCAGAGAGCTGAGATCCGCACAGCCTGCCTCATCCGTGACTGACACACTCCTTGCATCGAGCTGACACCGGCACAAGCAGAGACCCCGTGCGAGCCCCGGCCTTACCCTGCTGACAGCCCCCAGCAGCCCCATCCGAGACACGTCTTGGCCTGCGTTATATAAGGCTGCTGGGACGCCTGTCCGCTTGCCTCAGCACCACGCTGCCGCGTGCCGGAGGCAGTGGTACGCGCTTTTCCTTGTCCCCCTCATCAGGGAGAGAAGAGGGCTCTGCAGATGACACCTCTGATCCTCTGCAATTCTAGGCTGGCAGAGATGAACATGGAAAAAGGACTGTTCAGTATGTGGCAATGTAAGCAGATGCATCTTGCTGTAGTACAGGACCCGGTCTTAATCTGCATGTGGGAATTTAGGAGGAAAAATAAAAGCAGAGAGGACAGAGAGGAACGACCTGCAAAACAAGCAAAACTAAATACATTGTTTTTGTTTCCAAGTAGCCTCTTTACACTGACTTGTATGTGAGGAGCGTAGCTGAGGGTAGGCTGCACTTTAAGCGCTTTATCTCAATTATTATATTATCTAAGTACGTAACTCCTTAATTTACTTGCAGCACTCCTTGAAGTAAAAAAAAAAAAAAATTATCCTCTGTGGTTAAGAGATCTTAAAGGCCAGACTTTTAGTCATATGAAGGTGCCCAACTCCCACCAAAGTCAAAGGAAGTTATGCATCTAAGTATTCTGAGGACTTGTAATCAACAACAGAAATCTGTGGGGCAGCCACAAATGTCAAGTCTCAGGCTAACCAATCTCATCTAATGCAAAGTGTTCTGCCCTTGTATAAAATCATAATAAGCTTTCTTCATTTTCACTTTAACTCATACATCTCAACATAATCTCCCTCCTTCAGCAGTTATCTCTGCTTTCTGTGCTGACCCACAGGTGATGTGCTGGTTACTAAAGAGATTTCTTGCAAAAGCTTCCTTCCTGGATAAGTAAACTCAGGATTTTATTTTTATGTTTTTCCTTTGGCTTACCTGTGTTTTTTCCACAGGTTTCTGGAAGCTTATTGAAGGAAAATCTTGTGGCTTTATCAATTGCAGACAGCTTTGCAGATTGCACCTTCTTTCACGTAAGTGGCCACTCAGCACCGAACAAAATGTGGAGTCCTATCTCACTAGCACGCTTTGAGACCTGTTATATCTGAAAAGAGTGGTCTAAAGTGCAGGCTGAAAATCTAATAAGACTCTCTGAGGCCATGATTAAGCTTATGGCAGTCTTTGCCATAACGTTATGGAACGTTGTACTCCTCCCTGTAGGTGGCAAGAAGTAAAAATCCCATTAACAGCTATTGGATTCTTTGTGGAGGAGCCATTTTTCAATTATACATAATTAATAATAATTACTCTTTATCTTCAGAGACCATAACAAAGAATAATTAATCCATTTTAATAACACTGTTAAGGAGGTATTAAATATTTATTTATTTTTTAACACAGCATTTTACACAGTAACTTACGTGGTCTATTGTTCAGCATGCATTCCCTAATGTAGAAAGGAAAGGAAGGGAGAATCCTGAACTATCTGAACGAATATTCTAGTTTTTGCTTTAGTTTAATTAACTAGTTTGGAAACAGCTGTTTGCAGCTAGCAGCAGCTTGCAGTAAATGAAGTGTGCTGCCTACAGGTCTCATATACAGAAACAGTTTTACTATATTTGATAGTTAACAGTATTAAAGGGGGTATTTTATGGATTTTTAATATGCATCTATTAATAAAGCATTTGCAATTAGTCCCATTGCAGACACGATGCAAATGAAGCTCAGAAGCTTAGGGCCAGCTTCTCACTTGGCACAAAGGCTTTTTCAACTGCTCTTCTCTCTCAGCATTTTTACCGAATAGAAAGAAAAGATGCCTAATTTGGTGTTCTGGTCCACTCTAGACAGTGGGTCCCTAACTCAGACACTTAAGCCCCTTATCAGATCTTAAACTGTGGCTTAAATCTTCCAAAGTGACTTAGAATTTTGGACACCTTATTGGATGCTCAGCTTAGTACACTTAGGATGCCTCTCAGAGCTCCAGTTCATGCAGCCACTGTTCATCTGAACTGGAATTTAATGTTCTCAGCTCTTTAAAAAAAAATTAATAAAAAAGAATTTAGTATTTTGCTCTAAAGTAAATTGTCCAAGATCACGCTGCATGCCACTGAGGAGGCAGAAACAGAATTTGCTTCAAACACCAAACACGTGGCTTTGCAAGACAAGTATTTCAGGTGGCGAGATAAAAACAGAGCGAGGACAGCGCCGCAGGCAGCACTCGTGCCAGCTCCAGCAGGCGCTCCGGCTCACGACCGCTTGGGCACACAAGCCCTCGGCAGTTCCGACAGCTGCTCTCAGCTTGGCCACCATGCAGAAAGAGGCACAGGAGAAAGTGCTCTCTGGGCTGTTCAAAAAAAAAAAAAAAAAAAATAAAATGACATGTCCTATTTCAGCTAAGAAAGGTTCTGATGATTAACAAATTCAAAAGCTAATGGTTAGTGATTACATATTAAGGTGATCAAAAGGATAGCTTTTATCCCTAAGCGTAAAGGTTAGGATCTGTTGTAGATCTGAGGGCTCCTGAACTAAAAAAAGGACAGGAGTAGAAAGAGATGGAAAACAAGGGACTAAAAATGAAGGGACTAAAGAGAGAGGGAGAATGTCCCAAATGTTAAATGAATGCATCTACATGAAAGGCTCCAGGCCAATATGCTTAGAGAATGCACTCTTCTGTCTCAGTGACCTTGCAAAAATAAACTGAACAAAAAGCTTCAGGCAACGTCAGACAGCAGCTTTAAGAAGCAGTTTTAATTTTAGCCAGGCTGGTTTGTATGTTCACTTGCAAGGTTATCTGGGGATGAACTGTGCATGCATGGAACAAAATTTCATTGTCACCCCCATCTCTAATACCCACACTTGCAACTCCAACAAACAGTGATGGCAAATTCAGTTCAGTGCTTCCAGGGGAAGCATAATGTGGTTTTGGCCACACAGGGAAGATTAAACTATGGTACCACAAGGATGGAGTGAGTCCTAATTTTACTCCAAAATGCAATTACTTTGGCTACATGAGTGAGCAACATATAAAACCAATAGTCCAGCACAGTATGCTCTAATAATGGAGTTCCCTCTACTTTAGTTATGTCCTTGCTCCACGTCGCCAGTTTTGACACCTATTTCCTACGAATAATATATTAAATCCCCCTCTGTACCTCAGTCTCCTCATCTGCAAAATGGAAACATCCTGCCTAGAAAGAGCAGGAAGGTCGGACCCAGGCTGCCCTGGCCCATCGCCCCAAGGCCGCCACGCACAAAGCACAAAGGTGAAGCTCTGCAGGCTGCCTGCCTGCCCTGGAGCAGAGCTACCCCAAAGGTCACGGGTGGCAGAGGACACCAGGACTCCATTCCTAAGGCAAATGCAACCTCAGCCCTGTTTTCTGGCCCCGTTCTGCATATCAGATTAGCTAAGGAAGGACCAGTGGACTCCAAAATCCACTCAACTATTTCTGACAGGTTTAAGGCATTCTGATGCTCAGTGTAATTCACAGCCCAAGTTAGGTGCTCTGTCTCCTCACACAAAGCCTGGAGAGAATTAGGCAATTATTATCAAAACTCACCTTCCCAATATGGATCAAGAACTTGAGTCCAGATCTATTATAGCCCATGAGAATTTGTCTCAGTGGCCGTTTATCTAACGCAATGTTCACTGGAACGGGAACCTGAACTCAACTCCCCCCGGCAGCAGGGGAAGCCCCCAAGCCATGTGCCTACATGCCTGCTCTCACTCTTGACGTATGACTCTAACTACTCACAGTTAGCATCATGGGGAACGGACAGGCACACACCATCAAACCAAAGCCCCTCTCAACTGTTCATTCGTGTCTGGGGCCTGACTCAGGAGGCACAGTCTGAAAGTAGATACTGGATTGGGCCTCATGCATGGAATAGGCTAAAGAAAACTGCATCAGTGAATCCTTCGAGACCTCTGAAGCAGAGCCACTGACCCAAACAACAACTCAGAAACATAGTTTGTCATACTCTTCACAGCACATGAATTAGGATCAGCCACGTGCAGCATTACTGTATTATTCTTGAAATGAAATCAATATGCAGAATAAAACCAGAGAAATTCAGCCCAGTGGGTTTTCTAGATTCACCACTTTATTAGACAATCGTTGATGAACACTTACACTGATAGAGAATCTTCCATCCAAAGTTCTGAAACTGCTTTATAAATCGTCTCTAATGTATATAGACAGGGCATATTTTCCCATCGAGGTATATACTCTGTCCTCCATATTTCCACTGGATAAGCTATCCCAAGGCCAAAAATATTGTCTCTCCAAGTCTGCAGGAGAGAGAGCTCCATCCTTCCACCCAGCAGGTCTCTTGACCCACTTTTGAATTCAAGTGCCTTTTTCTGAATTTTTCTCTCTTGGATCTTTTCTCAGTAGACAGCTCTTTCCCGCCCTGACTGTATAACTCACCTTCACTCGCGACAGTTTCCTGAATCACTGACGCTGGAATCAATATAGCAAAGCTGGCAGAGGAGGGGGGTGGGGAGGTGTGAGAATGAAAGCCAAGGTGTTTCAACCTCTCAGCCCCAGGCTGACAGCTCCGCGCTCTGTGCAGCCTGATCAGAGTCATTCAGCTTGTACTAACACGCGCACCGATTGTGCAAGGAGCTGTAGCAGCTCAGGGCTGCTCTGTGCATCCTCCAAGCCAACAAGAGGGAACTAAAGGCGGTATCATACACGAAATGAGGCAGGACAGGGTTCTCTCACCACACTGCTTTCTCTGTGCATTGTGTCGCTCCTAATCAGCCTTCTGGACCGAAAACAGAAGCCTTCGCTATACATAGGGCCCTGCCGGTAGCAGGCACAGTGCACATGTCCTATTGGATTACAGGGCAGAGCGCACTCACATGGTCTGCTTGTCGGAGACCCAGCTGTGTCTCCGTGAAAAGGAGGAAATGAGGGAGGGCACCAACGAAAGCAATCTGAGCCCACAGACCAGTCAGAAGATTGGACTGAGGATGCCCCTAGAGAGACAGGGGTAGCAAGCAAATAAATCTTTGAGTCAGACACGTTGGGAAGGTATCCCAGAATCTCAGTCCACAGCGGAAACACGGGGGAATCTTCAGGGACTTAAAAAGTCTCTGATAAAGCCCCAAAATGGGAGAAGAGCTTACCACCTAGGAGCTCACTGTATTTACAGGTGGAACAGAGTACAGTTAGATCCCAGCTTCCAAAGAATGGGGAAGTAAAATTTGGATATTAAAACACAAAGCAGCATGGCAAAGACCAGGCCAGTGCAGTCTCTCCCATGGAAAACCTGCTTGTATCTGCATCAGGGGAAGACGACCAGCTTCACTCTGCTCAGGGCACGAAAGAAAAGGGCTCTTAGCAAGCCCGTTCTGGACTTCGTGCTTCTTTTTCCCACGCAGTTCTCACAAAAACAGGGCTCGAAACGCGATCACACGTGAAAGGGCCAAGAGTTAAGCGGGGGGGGGGGGAGGAGTAGCCGAACAGGCTTCTGTTTCCGAGGGCGGGAGTTTATCACCCAGGACAGGATTTCCACGGGGTTTATCGTCGTTTCCCCCGCCTAGAGCCAAGGCCGTTACAGGAGATGTTTCCACACTGAATTAGGAATGAGCTCCCGCTCCCTTCGCGGCGCCTCAGCGCTCCCCCCGGGCGCCGCCGCCTCGTCCCCTCCCCGCCTCACGCGCGAGCGCTCGGGCTCCGCGGCTGGAGCCCGGCCCGGCCCGGCGGCACCGCCCCCGCCCCCGGGGGGCCCCGCGCCGGGCAGCCCCGCCGCGGAAGGCGAGTACCGCTAAACCCAGGGCCGCAAACCGCGCCCCCGCCCCGCCGGCCCGGCCCCGTACCTCCCGCGGGCCGAGGCCGCCGCCGCCGCCGCGTCCCGGCCCCCTGAGGCGAGGCGAGGCGAGGCGAGGCGCGCGCGCCCCCGCGCGGGGGACGGCGGGAAGGCGGCGGCCGCACCGGGGGTGCCGGCGCGGGGCAGCCCCGCCGGCGGCCCCCCAGGGAGGAGGCAGCGCGCATGCGCGGCGCTGGCCCGCCGGCCGACCGTCGGAGGGGAAGGGGAGGGGGCGCCGCTGGGAGCGTGGGCACAGGAAGTTCCTCCGCTGTCCCCACCCCCCTGCCCGGCGACGATTGGGCGCTGTGCCCCGCGGCGCCTCTCCCATTGGCTGAGCTCAACGTCCGTCCTGCGGGGCCCGCGACGCCGGCATGGTTCGCTTCAAGAACAGGTGAGGCGGGAGCGGCGCCCCGCGGCGGCGGCGGCGCCGCCCGGTCCCGCGGCCTCACGCCGCGCTCTGCCCTCCCGCAGGTACGTGCTGTGCGAGGTGGTCTCGGAGGACCCGCGGTGCCGGCAGTGCATCGAGGACCGGACGGTGGGCCTCGCCGTGAGGGACGCCATCGCGCGGGCGCACGGGGACTACGGCCTGGCCTGCTGCTCCGTCTCCTTCACAGGTGCCGGGGCGCGGGGGGCGCGGGGTCGGGGCCGGGGCCGGGGCCGGGCCGGCGGCGCTCAGCGGTGCCCGTGCCCATGCCCCCGCAGTGAAGTACCTCAACGCCTACACCGGCACCGTTCTGCTGCGCTGCCGCAAGGACTTCTACCGGCTGCTCTGCTCCGCGCTCCCCTTCGTGAGGCAGCTGGAGAGCAGGAACCAGCGCTACCCCTGCTTCTTCAACACCTTGCACGTCGGAGGTCAGCGGCAGCCTCGGCGCCTGCGGCACCCCCCGCGGAGCCCCCTCTCGGTTCACGCCAGGAGGCCGCGGGGCCCTCCTCCGGCTCGTAAACGGGAAGAACCCCATCTTACTCTCTTTGGGTGTGATAAATAAATTTGGTGTTTCGTTAACTTACTTTTAACAGATCTAAATAGGAAACAGCCCCTAGAACCATTGTTCAGAACCTCTGTCGATTCCGATTAAATCTTCATTGACGTTGGAGAAAAAAACAGAGCAGCAAGTACTATAGTATATTGTTTAAAATGTATTTGTCTTATTTTCAAAGTATAGCGTCTGCCCCATCCTGAAAAGTAACCACTTATGGCAAAGAAACTATTATTCCAGCACTTAGAAATTCAGTGGGGGGGGAGGGAAGTCTAGAGACACTACTTATCGCTTACATTAACAAAACTGTTGCTTGTGGCATTGTTTACTGTTTGATACAATGATTTTTAGGGGGGGTGACAAAAGAAGTATACTAGCAGCTCTGAAGCAAATCCTTGAAATAAGTATTTGGCTTTGTACACTTACCTACTGTTCCTATCTCCTGTAGGTACTATAAGAACATGTCAGAAATTTCTAATTCAGTATAATAGAAGACAGCTGCTAATGCTATTGCAAAACTGCACAAATGAAGGTGAGTTGTTCCAGCTGTTTTCCTGAAGAACAGCCTCAATTCCTATGGGTTTTGTAGGATGTGCTGGGCTAC
This sequence comes from Struthio camelus, assembly GCF_040807025.1. Lineage (NCBI taxonomy): Eukaryota > Metazoa > Chordata > Aves > Struthioniformes > Struthionidae > Struthio > Struthio camelus. The sequence goes on along the minus strand of NC_090958.1, from coordinate 7,984,924 downwards.
TTCTAAATACTTGAGCTGAGAAATGTTTCTCTCTCTAGAAAGTAAAGATATTCCAGCATATGTGAAGAGATCAAGTAACAATATTGTTGCCCTTTCTTGCAGAGGAAAGACGGTCCATACGGCAGTCGCTGCTCAGCTGCTCTCTTACAGAGGAGCAGCCCCAAAGCGGAGATGAGGAAGATGGTGACGACACAGAGACAGACTGAATATGTTATTACTGTTCACCTCTGTCATGGATTTGTGTCATCAAGATGTTAGAAATCACCTTCTTTGTGCTAAGCAAAACATGAGGGAAGATGCTCTTCCTGTCCCCTGTAGACTTCATTTCCCCTACCCCCTGTGTTTAAATAAACTTTTTTTTTTTTTTAATGGCTTTATTCAAGCTAAGCACATTATGTGCCTGATTCACTCCAGGAGTCAAATCCTTCTGTACTCATAAAGAGTATAGCACCTCAATGTAGTCTTAATGTTGAGACAGAAGTGAGGCTTGGGCAGTTGGCATAGCCAAGGAATGTAGTTGTTCTTTAGAAAGGAAAGAGCATTAACATGGTTTTAAAACCTTGTCTTCAAGTGGAAAGTGTTGTTTTGAGTCACAAAAGTATCACTGTGCCTGTTCCAGAGTAGAGACTCTAGGGAATGTAACATAGAGCCATAAGTCTGAAATCCCTCCAACCACCTTATAAAACTCATAGGTACAGGTACTGCTTAGATATTTATTAAGTTTACACCAATCAGTTACAGGAAAGTAGTGCTGCTGGTAGCATCTCTTGAATCCATAGGAAAACAAGATACAATGTGAAGATGCTGGCTGATAAGAGACTCCCCCCATGGAAGGGCCACTCTTCCTTGCCAGCGTTACTTCCCTTACTTGCTCCAGTGCCTGTGAGATGTGGAGGTGAGTTGTACCAGCTCAAACTATTCTGCTTCTCTTGCCAATGCAAAGAAGAAAAGCTTGCTACAAAGGTGAAGAGATAGTAGAACACAACAGATACTGGTTAGACAGTAAGTAGTTGCTCATGTTCTATGGCATAAGGATAGAAAACGGCTTGCTATTACAAGTAAGAAAAAAAAAATAGCATTGTGAACACCATTAACTGCATACTTGAATTGTTCTTGCTTAAGTTTCTTTTCTACTCTTGCCAATACTTTTCCACTATGCATTTAAAGCATAAACACCAAGCTGTGTTACCACTTTTAGGCACCTTGTCCTTGTTTGCACTGTCTTGACAAGCTGTACTGTCTTTCTGTGAGTGTAGTTAGTTGTGACCAAGTGTGACATTAAGCTGCTTTCAAATAATGTTTTGCAAGTATTTCCTCTATCCGTGTGCTCCTGTGGCAGCTGAAATATTTACCTCCAGTCTCTTCCTCCTTTCTAGTTTACAGCCACATGAAGAGTTTTGTGAAGTGTACTGTTAGGTAGCAGCTTCACACACGTGCACACACCCAGTTAAGTGCGTTGAAGTATTTGCATACTAGTGAGCCTATCTGAAATCAAGCATCAATGTATTAACATAAACCTTTTAAATAGGGACCAAACCAATGCATTTTAAATAGCTGACTACAAAAGTCTAGAACAGTAGGCTTCTGTATTCAGACTGGTGCTAGTGTCAAAGGGGCAGAGGACGGTCTGCTCCTTACAGTGAGCACGTGAACCATTCAAAGCCTTTGCAAATGTAGGCCATTCAAACCAACTGTCAGTGCAGGTGGAGCTGAAGGTAAGAGGAGGCACATGTCAGTCTTGCACTTTATACCAGCTCCTTGGAAGGAAAGATGTCACTAGGAAAGCAGAATTTGAGTGTCTGTAACTGAAGTGATATTATGCTTCAGGTTGATATGACAGTTTGGTTATAGCTCAGGAAGATGAAGTATTATTAATATGTGCATATGATTAATTGCAACTGTTGGCCTTCACTGGTACGTTACAGCTACAGTTCATTTTATTCAACAAAATCCACACCACTTAACTCATGAGCTTCAAATCAAACCATAAGCAGTGCAGAATGAGACCACCCAAAAAAAAGGAGGAGGGGTCCAGAAGAGGCATCTTTATAGCCCGAAGTACTTAGTGCTGACCATCTTGCCATCTCAGAACCAAGCAGGTACAGGCCCTTATCCCACTGCAAGGACTCTAGTTCCTTGCTGCAGGGATAAAGGTATCTACAGACATCAGCTATCAACTGTTCTTCCAATTCAAGAGCAGCCAGTGTCAAAAAATTATTCAGCTTAGTTACCAAGAGCCCTAGGGTGGAGTGCTTATTCCAGATGATAACAGGTTACAAAGAACTTGTAGCCTACTGTTGGCAAAAGTGGAAAAGAAAGAAAAAGAAAAAAGCAGCCTTACTCACCAACATTGAAACAGAGTAGCTGAACAACTGAAATAAGCCAGGAGGTTTCTTCTGCCACTAGTGCCAAATTGCATTTTGAAATACCCAAATTCAGCAAGAGTCACTTCAAAACCAAATAGCCAAGTTCTGCTTTTACACTCACCTCAGCTTTAAATCTTTCAGAGCCAGGAGAACAGGAGGAATTCTTACTCTTTAGAAAAAGAACAGATATAGCAGCTAACACTCCAAACCAGGAAGCTCTTTTGCCCATTTCCAGTGCAGTGGAAGCCAAAGTTTCCAAAGACAGCAGTGTAACAGCTTTACTGAAACAGTACTACTGCCACAGTCAGATGGACTTCTCTCCATGAATACTTCTAAGTAAATGCTCTCTGCCTCTTCACTTAGGCAGTATTGCAGTACTCTGGCAGTGCCAGACAGCTGTACACGCTTTTAGACTGCATATCAGGCCAAAAAAAAAAAAAAAAAAACTGACTTGGCACAGACCAGAAGCCTTGACTGAATGTTCTCCAGGTTGTTTCTTTCAAAACTTTTTTTTTTTTTTTAAAAATACAAACTGATTGAGTAAGTTGAAATAAAAAGATCTTACTTTGACATACATTTCCATAGTTTCCCCCTGAACCCCCTAGAAGCCCTGGAAACACAGATTTAGTCTGTTCAAATTTAAATACTTAAACTATAGCAGCAAAACAAAGCAAAATGAAAAGAAAACCAGAAGGAGAGGGAACTTCTCTTGGATAGCAGAATCATTTTGTGTGAACAACAGAGGTGCTGAACAGTAGCTTCTGCTTCTGTTTCTTTCTTTTCTTGCCTCCTTTTTCCTCTGTGAAGAAAAAGGATACTGTCATTCATTTCCTGTGTAACACTCCTGTTCCATGAGAAGATAAACGGTCTTCCCTAGCCAAAATACCTTTTACAGGGCTGTAACGCTTCCCATAAAACTCACTAAGCACCAAATAGTTTAACTTGAAAAGAAAAAAGAAAAAAAAAATCATACACAGCAGACTCAAACTCTAAGGGAGACTCCATCACATAACCTTATTGTCATTTGGTCACATTTTGATCTCCTAAGACCTTTCTCTCATTGCCTAGAGAGGACAACTTCAGCATGGTTTGTTCCCACCACTTTTAATAGCTATGAACACATCTAAGTGGTTCCAATACTGCCAGTGCAGTGGCAGATAGGACGGTAAGCATGCAGCAGTTTGCTTTTCAGATAAGCATCACTTTCATCCTTGTTTGTAAAGCGCTACAACTGAAGAGAATACTCGCTTTCACTGAATTCCCAGCCCCTCCCCACAGTTCCCCATCATTCAGTGCAGCCTTCAAACAGAATATGAAAGCTGAAAACATCAAAACCGAGCATTCTAAGTTAGTTTTATCAGTTAGAACCATGCTTAGAGGTTAAAGTGATTATCGGCCAAAAGCCATCTTTGTCTTACCAGGATTCTTTGCTAGTTGGGGATCTTCTCAGCTCCCACTGAGAAAACAGCTACTTTAAGCTAACAGAAGCCCCAGTCAAGCTGTTCAGAAACCACTTTACAACCTGACATTGTGCAGAACTGTTCTGTAGCTCATTTTGGTCCCCCCAAATGCTCTTCTCACTTCTCCCCAAAGAAGAAAGTGAAATATTTAGTTTTCCCACTTCAGAAAACTCTCCTGCCTTTCTTTCCCCCCCTTTCCTTTTACCTGATAAAGGATTGGATGTGGATGGTTTGTCCAATTTCAGGAGGGCTGCCTCAATAGCTTGGCTGAAGGAATTTTGGAAGCTGGGCACAGGTATGCGGTCAGAGTTGTCACTTTCTCCATCACTATCCACCAGCACAGGGAGTGCCAGAGTGTTCTCATCTGCAAGAAAGGGAAGGGTCCTGAGAGACGAGGGCTGTATACAACCTTTGCAGTGCAAATACCTCTCTATACTCCAGATGTTTCTTGTAAAATCTTAAGACTTCCTAGATTTAGATGCATGCAAAAGAACCCAAAATAGTAAACCCAAGTTTTCTTACCTCTTGTCTTTGGACCAGGTTTGGACCATGTTTCTGCTTTTGCTTTTCCAACCCTCAACATCTACCAAAAAAAAAAAAAAAAGAAAAATCTGATCAAGTCCATGTACCAGAACGATCCTGCACATCTCCAAAGTGGCAAGGAAATCTAGGAACCATTTCAGAATGCTCAAATACTGTGTTGCCTCTAAGATTTATCCTACATCGCTTTTGCAGGGGAAGCGATTGTGTTCTCAAACTTGTCCCCAAATAAGATGCAAGCAATTCTGACAAGATTTGCTCTGCTGCATGGCTTACCTGGGCAAAGGAAGGGAAGGGAGACTCTTCTTCTAAGCTCCCACAGAGCAAAGGGCTGACCTGGCTGGCAGCAGGTGACAGTGGAGTTGGAACAGGCTCTACAGCAAGAAGAATCAGGTAATTAGAGCCTCTTACATCGACAAAGACATTCATCATGCAGCTTATCAGCATGAAACAGAACCAAGAGTTTTAATATACTATAGTATAATTGACAATTTTTAATCTCATCAGTTCCCTCCATCAGTCACACTGTGGGACCTCTCAAATGTTTCCTCAATGTTTTCATTTAAGGGAGATTTTTGAGGAGAAAAAACAAAATTAAATATAAACTATCCCTGAATGTTTTAAGAGTTGCAAGATAAAACATTTGGTAGAGCATCATTGGATAACAACCTCCTCAGCACTCATCCAGCTACATTTTATTTTAGTATAGCACGGGGGGAGATGGAAAGGGTAGAGAGAAAAAAAGCCAGTATTGTTTTCCTAGCATACACTATTGTCTGCTTCCCCTTTTTTGTTTTGTTTTTGGTTCTTGTTTTTTTTTTGTTTGTTTATTCCTTTTGTAATGTTACTTTTCTGCCTGGGCAAAGATTTAAGAGATGTACAACTACAGTGTAGTCCTCATATTGTTCCTAAAATGCAGCTAGTGAAAAGCAGACAGATGTCTCCTAGCAGTATCAACTTTTTGTGTGCTATCTAGTGGGTGATCTAGGAGAGAAGCAGCCTTGGATCCGTTTTAAGAAAGTTTAGCTTGATGACCTGAGCAGTAAATCTCCAAAGAACAATCAAGAGCTAGATGGAAGGCGTTTTCCCAGATGCTTACCTGTCTGAAACACAGGGCTCCTGCCAAGAGGAGACAGACAGAAGGTCTGATGATCAATGCTGGTAGTTTCTCCAGAGCAGGAGGTAAAAGCAGGGAACTGCTGCAGATTCTCTAAAGCAATATGGACCTCTGGATCTAGAAAGAGGTTTTAAAATCAAAGAACTAGGCAACATCAGGAAGACTGTCAATATGCAAGCTGTTTAAAGGACTCCAGGCAATGCCAGTGCAAAAATTTTCTTTACATCCTCTGTCTTAGAGACCAGAACAAGCCTTGCTGCTGGACAGAAACAATTCTTAGGCGGCTTTTTTTTTTTTTTTTTTAAATTTTTCACTTTCCACTCCATACAGTGTTTGCTATAAAAACAGAAACCAAGAATCCCGAGCGCTACACGTCATGGAGAACGTGTCCTCAAACGCCTTCTGTCTTTCCCATAACGTGCAAGTACGCAGGAACTGCGTAACATCATTTAACACCTTCACTAAAACAGCTTACATTTTCAATCTAAAAGTTGAGATTATTCTCTAACACCTTATAATCTTGTTCTAAGTAAATACTACAAACTAAAGGTCTTAGAGTTCATCCTATACCTCAAGAAATAAGCTCAACAACTGAAGATGGCTGGAAACGCACAAGTTACGATCAAGCAAGACTTACATTTGCCCTGTTTCTTGTTTTCTTCTATCTCAATTCTGCGTTCACGTCGCCGTTCATCACGAGCTTTCTTCTGTCGTAGGCGTTTCCTCTTTTCAAGGTCATCTAGGAGCAACAGAAAGCATTGGATATCAAAAACATACTAATGTTTTGGTAATGTTTTTCCAGCTTTGAGAACAACGTGTTCAGTTATAACACGTTAGTAAAACCTATTTACAAACAATGCACGTTCTTCCAGGCATTCAGGGCTTTTTTATTCTATGCTTAATTGCTATCTATACAAAACTGAACTGAGGTTCTCTCTCTAGTAGGCATCAGACAGTCGATGCAAGAGGAGTAAACCTGTTATTTACGTTCTTTCTTCTGCCATAAAAGGAGCTACTCCTCCTTCATCCTCAAAGTTACATGATAAAGCCACCTAGAAAGGTAATACCAACCTGAAAACAACTCCAAAGTCTCCTTGGAAATGGTAGGTGGCTTCAGAGCCAGTTCACAAATACTAAACTCACAGGTGAGGGGCAAGTGACATAAGTAACGATGACGTTGTCTTATATCCTGAGGGGGGGGGAAAAAATAAATAAATAAAATTGCAAACACCTAGTTGCAACAAGGTTAGAAGCTGCTATAATGACAAATTGCTTATGGAGCTAGTATACTCTCCTGTCACCAAATCAAATGGAAAAAAAGAAGGAACACTGACACAGTAAACACTTTTCATAAACTACAAAAACCACGAGGGATGCCTTGGGTCAGAACCAAATGATTCAGCATCTCTACCAACCACATTGTAATCATTTAGATATACTGGCTTCCAGCTCAGTTACCAATTTTCTTGCTATTTCTCCCTTCTCACTTGCATCATTGGAATGAAGCTCTACAATGCTGGTTCTTAGATAGGCTGATGTTCAGCCTATCGATTTCCCGTGATGCATTTATTCTTACACTAGAGGAAACCTGTCTTTTACACCAAAGTCCTTTTGATCACCAACTACTGCTTTGCTAGGCTGCAACAAGCCAAACTTTGTATTTTTCCCAGTAGAGCGGAAAAACGTGAACAGAAGTGCCTACTATCTCTTTGCACCCATTCTTATTCAAGTGCATCCCTTCTTGCATATGACCCAAGGGTTATGTATCATTGTTACTGGACATGCTAGTTCTTACAGTAGTCTCTGTCGCAGCTAAAGGAATCCAAGATCCACCCCCTCTTCTAGAACTTCAGTGCCTTAAGCACCCTTCATTGCCTTAAACCTGCCTCTATCTCGAACACTGAATCTGCGTTTGATCTTCTTACTCTACATAACATCCCGCCTCAACCCTCGATGTTCAGAGGGTTCAGCTGTTTGGGTCAAAAGAGTCGGAACACTACTTTGGGTTTAGAAAGATGATGAGATAGCCACTGTCTTATGCGAGAAGAGACTTTACACTTTTCTTTAAATTTAAGAGCAAACCAATCTTGAGCTTGCAATTCTCTTGCTCCTAAGCTTCCTAACATCTAGGAGGAGAAAGCAAGCCTGCTCATCAGAAACTACTGCAAAGCACTGCAGCTTACACAGATGTCCTTCACAGGATCAAGTGGATCTCATCTCTCTCAGGGCCTCATTCAGATTACCATGCTTAATACCTGTCATAGTCATTTCTTATTACCAAAAATAGGCAAGTCTCACCTGTCAGCCACAGCGATCAACCCACTAAAACAAGGGATCTTTATTAATAATAAGAGTTACCTCTGTCATTGAGTAGCCAGCTATCTCCACTACAGCTGCAGTTATCTTCTCTGGACTCTTCTCCAAGCTGCCATATTCACGAACAAGACATCGAACATTCACAGGGTGAAGATACATACACTGTCCATCCTCCGCTATAAGATAAAATATCATCACTCATTCTTTGCCTGTTAATTTTTAATATCCTTTTCCCCACCCCAGTTCCATTTGCTAGTAATAAAATTAAAGCTCCTTTCTGAGGACATAGCAATTCCATTTTGCAGGGTTTAGCTATATCTAATGAAGTAACAAATGTCTTCCCCAAAAAGAATCTCCAAGGAAGCATCTCTACCACCACGATTCTAGAATTTCATTGCACTGACCTTGATAGAAATAGTAAAAAGGAGAACTGTTCAGATGTCCACTGCTAATTGTATCTTTAGATTCCTGGCAGCTTGTTTCAGCTGTGTTTGGTTCTTCTGTAGTGTTCACATCAGATTCTCCTATGGTGTCCAGCTCGGGTACTTCCTCTTCATCCAGCGCTGCCTCTTCTACTTCCAAGGGAGGGGAAAAAGAACTTGCCAGATCAGAGCAAGGTGCCACAAGTTCTTCATCAAATGCTGAGAGATACTCCACACCACACTATCACAGCAGAGAGCATACAGTTAGTACCACATCACCTCCCTCAGGAAACAATCACCTCTGCAACCATCCTGGGCGCCAACTCACCTTACACTGCAGTGTAAAGTGACAGAACTAGATATTAATAAGATCTGTCTGAGCAGAGATGTCACCTACCTTTTTCTCTTGGGAAACTACAGGCTCCACAGCCTTGGAGCTTTCTAGGACCAGTTCCTCAACAGCTGCAGTAATTCCAGCAACGCCATTGTTTTTATCCTGATCAGCAGAGAGTGCTGTCTCTCGCTCCTACAGGTCACCCAAAGAGAACATATTTCAGTTTCCCATTTACCCCAGGAAACTCTCACCATAAATATTTTTAGCTCTGTCCTGCACTTCAAGTTTTCATAGATCTATAGGCTATCTGTGACAAGAGTGACCCTTGAAGAGAGTGCCTTTTCAATACTGGAAAGCATATATATTATAGGACACCTACAGGGTTTGAAAAGGAGTATTCTGCAGGTTTGTTCACGCATGCCTTACAGAAGTTATCCTAGAAACTGCCTGAGACAAAGGGAAACCCAGCTTCCTCTGAAAGCAGAGCTCTGTTACATTTTTGGCAGGAACGCCATTCAGAAAAAAGCATTCCATAGTTCTGCTATCATAAATGCCATGCCAGATACCTGGAGTCTACAGGCTACAGTCTCTTCCAAGATTTATATCTGGAGACCAGAATAATCACATACAACCATTTTACACAGTGGTGAACACAAAAGTGCTCAGCATGCTATTAAAAATAAAGTTACCATAAACATACAAAGAGGTTCTCACCTTCAGTTCCTGGATAGCCGCCTCAATAAAGCAAGCCTCTGGGGTATGTTTTTCCTCCTCATACTGTCTTAGTAACGCTGCTTTCTCCTCCAGAATCACACACTGCAAGACCTGCTCCCTGGATGCCAGAAGCAGCTTTGAATACTGGCTGTGCTGCTCATCTGAACAGAAGGAATATCATCAAATCATTAACATCCTTGTGCAGAAGCACCAGTTTGAATTGTTGTTTCTTCTAAAGTTCCGTTACTCCTCAATTTTGTAAGGTAATCCACTGCAGAGCGGACAATATCGAGCAGGACTTTGATACGAACTCTGCGTATTACCGTTACACCATCCACGGCACAAGCTGGTACCCACATACCAGCTTTAACTGCCACTTTCAACCTGCCAGTTCACCACCTAGTTGCTAAGCATCAAAAGTCAAGTTCAAGCTTTTCTGTGGAAGCATTGCCGTCAAGAAGCCCTGGGTGGTCAAAGCTTCCTGAAATAAGGTGGTCTGCGGCTTCTTCTCTTCTTTATATATTCAAAAACACTGCAGTTGGAATGTTTTGCGAAGTTCTAGCTTAAACAGCTTATGTATCCAAAATCTGTACAGAACATTATTATTGGGTCTCCTATGGGAAGCACAGACAAACTAAAGAACTCCAAGTTGAGCAAAAGGTAGTTTTCTTTGTTATCAGAGAGCCTATTCTAAAGGCTGGCACAGTAAACTCTGTATCAGTTACGGCACTACGTTTACTAACATAGTCCATATACTCACTGCTCCCCTAGGGTCCAACCTCTTTTAAAAGCCTTGCCTACAGAACACCCGCTAAATGCCAGACTTCCTGGGTTTGAAGTGATCTCAAATCCAGGTGGTGGTTGTTGTTTTTGGTTTTGGGAGGGGGAGGTTACATCAAGAAATATAAAATCTATTACTTTCAAATACTGAAGAACACGCAAGCACACGTACTGCATGCTGAATGCCCACTATGAGCTAGGAGACTTGACTTTTGACAGAGAGCTTAAATGCATACAGTCGTTCACAAACTTGGCTGCAAAAATCAAGTGAGCCAAGAGAGCCCGCAAAACAACAACACTAAGTAACTTTATTTCTTTAGTCATCAAATTTTCATGACACTAACAGATAAGATGATGATATGTTGGTCACATTACTTGAGCAGGGAAAACTGAAGAGATCAGGCAGGTTTGCAATAATTTTGATTATTTTCCATAATATTCATCCACAGATCTTATCAGCTAAGTGAGGGTGACGAAAAACCTTATTGAAGGTCACATCTTCAATATATAGTTTGTATTCAGAGACAGTTATTTTCGTTAAGCCACAGAATCAGGAGCGAGGGGGAAATAAATAAATAAAAGGGCACCGAAGAGCTAATAAAAGCAGCACTAGTCACATCAGTGACTGTACAACACAAAACATGCACCAAACTAACAACAAAGTTTGAGAAGGCAGCAGTTTAAAGTAACTTGAAAGGAAACAGCACACAAGTCAAAGACCTGGGAAAAATAAAGCGTGGGTGGAAGGCTTATCATTAAGACGTGGTCATTAAGCCTCCCAGCTGCTAAAACCCATGTTTTGTAGTCTGATCTATTTTAAGGTGACAGCAAGGCATCGCTATGGGAAATCTTCTCTACACAGGTCCTAGTCACAGCTACAAGCAGCATGCCAGCCACTAGGACTCGGATACACTCACCTCCAACGTGAACAGGCTGCACCACATTCATCCACTGGGATTTGGGCAGTGCTATCAGAACACCCTTCTCTCTTCTCATAAGTTGCATTGTAATGATATCACCAATTGCATATTGACGTGTTTCCATAGCAACAACACTGCAACATAAGGAAAACGTTAGTAGGGTAAAAACACGTTAGAAAGATGTATTATTTAATAAAAATCAAGTCTCACCTCTTGAGATCCTTCTTGTGAACAGAGCCATAACAAATAGGACATTTACTCCATGTCTTCTCACTCAAGGATAGATAGTGAAGGATACATGCCCAACAAAAGATGTGCCCACAGCGGGTGATCTTTGCTGCCGTAGGTGGGTAAAGACATATTGGGCAAGAGGGCACTTCATGGCTACAGATTCGCTGAAAGGGCACATAAGAACAGTACAAGTTATAGACTGGGAAATCAACTTGTAGCACAGAAACTAAGCCACCTGTGAGATCTACACTAACTTTTTAATCTTTAGTCTCTGCTTATTTACCAAAAAATTGAGTACACTGTGTGAAACTAAAGTAACGCTTTTAGTCTGCACATGGAGTAATCTTCAAAAGCCACCCATCTGGTATTTCTACTGTAGTCACATTAAAAAAACAAAACAAAACTCAACTCTGTTCAACAACATCTAATTAATTATTTTCCTCTAATTCATCATCTCCAAGAGTTAGTAGCATCATCACCTGAATTCAGACACTGAGAAGGCAGCAAATGAATTCTTGCTGTCACCTCACTTAGGTAAACAGGTCAGTAAAAGCCTGCTTAACTGAGAGACTAAACTTACCCATTTTCATGAACATTCTAGTTTAGTCAGACACTTTGTTACCATCTGTAGGTTCCAGAGAAATCAATGCCAAGTAAGCAAGCACCTAGATTTTTCAGATCTCTCATAAGGTCAGGTAACAGTAAACGTACCTTCCCCTCCAGCTGTACGGTCTATACCATACACCAAGACTAGCCTTGACAGATTAGAAGCTTCTACTTGAGGTAATAAAGGTCTGGCCACAATCAGCAAGAGATTTTTCCATTTTGTTGCTAGGCAAGATGGGCTGCCAATGCAAAGAATAATTTTTCAAAATTCTACATACTTTAGTCCTCTTCCCTGGACTCATGCCCAAGTTTTCTGCTAATATCTTGATCACAAGGACTAAGTCTACTGAAGAATGTCAGATACTATTTTTGATGAGCTCCCATCTGCGGAAGCAAGAAGAGGCTGCTAATTTTCCTAATAGATTTTAGCACTTCTCTTTTCCTGTCATGAAAAGTATTTCATAATATATTCCATGACAGATCTTTCCAAGTATTGTGGGAGTGACAGAAGAGGCCTCAAGCTCAGTTAACAGCTGAGTTTTACATAATACCACAGAGATTAAGAGGTAGCTAAAGACAAGTTGAGTTTCTTAATACACACACACAAAAATATCTAGCCCATTGCAACTGACCACTTGCTCCACAAAGTCCCAGTTGACCAAGGTATCTGGATCAGCAAAGTGGACTGTGTAGTCCTGTTCTTCAGAGACAACAAACTGGCAGCTGGGGAAAGGCAAAGAGACAGATGATCCACTCAGTTGTTTCTAGAAATTATTTGAGAACCATCCCACAGGATTCTCAACAGAGCTTCTTCTTTGTCCAGCAGAAAACTACTGGATACAGTTGGTAATTTCTACACACAACACAGAGTTACAGTCACAGTTAGATTCCCATAATACAGATGTGTCTAATTCAGTTAGACAAAACATCACATACTAACTACAGAGGGAGCTAGGCAGAGCGGTCTTCCAGAAAGAGGGAAGAAACAGCCAGCTCCACCACAGGTTTATTAAAGATACAGAATCCACACTGGAAAGAGTATGCTCACAAAAATTAGGACCACTGGAGTTCCTACAAATAAACTTCACTACAGTAAGCCACAAATCAATATGGAGAAATCAGAAGTATCAATGCTGAAAACAGCTTTTATTATCTTTAATATGATCAGATACAGAAGTCCTGAACATAGTTCAAATGGTGGTGAAAATGACTGTTATTTCCAGTTAAAAGCAGTTCTGCTGGTGGGTCAGTACAATGATCTTTGCTTGGGTTACTAATACATACCTACAGTCTTGTCACGTTAAGTCGATTTGAAAGAGTCATCAGTTTAAGAATTATGACCCATATGAGTAATTGCTTCTGGGACACACAGATTCAGATTAGCTTTGATCCAGTGACCGCTGCCCCTATCATCAACATATTAGTTCTTTGGGGGGAAAAAAAATTGTCTCTTTCATGAGGGAAACGCACAGGTCTTCCCAAATGGAGTGCCATATTCCACAAGTGATGCTGGATGTGAAAGCAGAAGACTACACTGGCCTGTGTCTAAAGGACTTGCCCAACCAGATATCTTGTCAACAGGTAAGGACGACAACTTCACAAATTTTTATCTGCGAAGCACAGTCATTACCACTAAAAATGTTACAGAGAGGTAACTTCACTTTGGAACAGTCAATACAAGTATCCAAGGTCACACAGAATTCCCTGACTGACCTTCCCTTAGAGCTTACTATCTCTGTAGAAGTCTAAGAGCCCTACTAGTCTTCCACTCACTTGGCCTGCAGGAAGAGCTCCTTGTTGAAAGGCTTATGTCCCCACTTGTTCCTTTTCCCCCAGTTGCCATGTCCATTCCCATCAAAATGGCCTGCTTGGCCACGGGGTTCAAAAGTGAAGTTCAGTAAGTGATTCAGATTAATCTTCTTGGGACCAGAGAACTGGGCAGGGCTGAACTCTGCCCGTTGAGCCTCTGCTACCTAAGAGACAACAACATTTGTTAGAACTCACCAGAACGTACTGATGCTTTTGCAATAAAAGTCGATACTTCATCCCCATCAATGATTATGTAGAGAATACGCAGCACCCACTCACTCACCTTCTCCCATTCCAGTTCTGCAAATCAAGTACTGCAGCATAAGTAGTGCATGAGAATCTGAAAGTTAGAACTGAGCAGTCTTACCCCACACTGATCAAATGGAGGAGACCGTAAAACAATCTACACAATGACAAGTGAAAGCTGACAAAACCTAACAGTCAAGGTTAGTAACAGAAGAAAGTTGCTTAAATCCTGATAATACTCTTTTAGACAGCCAGTTATACAAGTGTGGTTACCATATGCACAGGTCATACTTGTTTTAGTTAGTTTTTATATAATGAAACAAAGAACGAGAATTTAACAGAGATAGCAAGTAATGTTTGACAGAGTCAGCATTTTAGGTGAGCCATGTTGCTCATGCACTAGAAATGAAAAAAAAAAAAAATCACAGTCCTCTGTATCAAGGAGAAACCACAAATAATCTACGGTATTTACACCCACATCAGCGTAAGAGGCATCAGTCTGGTTTTACTCCATCTTGATGGCACTGTGCCTAATCTGATTATTTTCCCAACACCACTATCACTTGCAAGTTTGTGCACCCAAGCAGTTAGGCAAAATCACCCCCAGACTTTTAAAAGCCAGAAATTGCATCACTAGGTACTTTCATGAAGGACCTTTGTCGCACAAGATATGTGCGTGGCCTGACTAGGTACCCATTCCTCAGACAAGACTTCCACTAGTTTTACTCTTCTTTTTATTGCAAGTCTCTCAGAGCAGAGAGCACTCCTCTTCTGTTGTTGCAAAGTTGTTCTGATCACACTCAATCTGGCATCTCAACGATGTTATCACCTCTTATTGTTCTTTCCCTTCCCAGCCCAGGAGCTGAATACAGAAGACCTATCTAGGCAGGTCAAAGCGATCCTCTGGTCTCAAGAGAGAAGGCCTTGGAGGCACGGCATTACAATTCTCACCTCATCTCGTCTTCCACCATTACAAGAGCTAAAAAGTTTGCCACTTCCGCCACTACCTCCCCTCTGAGGGGGCATCTTGTTAAAAGCTTTGCTTTTCTGTGAATTGGAGCGACGGGACTGACTGGAAAAGTTCTCATTTTTTGAATATGAAGTTTCTCTTTTACGATTATAACGTTGTTTGGATCCACTCGCATTCTTTCCATCTGAAAGAAAAGAAAAGACAAGCATCAGAGTAGCAGCCACACAGAGACCTTCATTTGTGTCTACTGCATATCCTACACCTCAGACAAAGCTATGCTTCACCTGAATCACTTGGTACGAACATTCTTTAAAAGGCTATTCTTTATCCAGGACATCAGACTACTTCTGTCAACCCACAAACTATTTCACTGCTGTTACTGTCAAAAAAAAAAAAAAAAAAGTTAAAAACTGATTAAAGTACCAGAAAAAGATGTAGTTGCTGTGTTTTATCCTTTATTAGGATGACTAAATTTTCTTATTCAGATTTGGAATTATCCCCATAAGTTCAATATGTTTACTGAAACTGTGACAGTTGAAGTGTTTAAGAGCACATCAAGCAAAGAACTGAAGATTTAAGGATAATATTACTGCACTATTAACCATCTGCGTAATTCACTAGACACAAGCATGTTACCTAGTACATTCAATGACAAAACACCAAAACCACATCTTCATGCTCAATTACAAAAAGTCAACAGCTACTAGTTCATTTTTCATTCCATTTTCTGAAAATATGTAATTTATTATATACTTTCCCCTCCTACAAATACTGCTGCCTGCCTTTGTCCTGAGGCCCTGCTTTGCAGACCTCACGGCCTATTTTCACTCATTTCTACCCCCATGCTTAAAAGGCAACAGATCCAACTCTGTTTCAAAACACCCTTTTTTCCCCCCCACAAGGCCAACAAACACCAGCTGATCTTTTAGATCAACTACCTTGACTGGCCAACACCTCTCACCTCACAAGGCACGTACCCAAGTGCTAAGTCCACCAACCTACGCAACAAGGACTGTTTGCCCGAAAGCGTGCCAAGCGTGCCACTGGCTCTAACGCAGGAAACAGTGGTAGAAAGCACAAAGCAAAGAGCTACAGAACTACAGCTCGCGAGAACAGAAAACCAGTCAGGCTCTAGAGAGGTGTTTCCTGCATGTAAAACAGCTGCCGCATTAGACTGCTAGAGCAGATGATGAATACTGTGACGATATTCTTAACAGTCTTAACGCAAGATCAGGGATGTCTAGAGGACACAGCAGACTGCTTAATTGCATTTAACCTAGTATTTCCAGCAGCTGCTGAAAGTTTTATTTGTAGAAGAGTTATGCTGATAAGCTTGGGAGCTAAACTCCGCAGGCCCAATGAGATCCCTATCCACACCAGCCATCCCCATAATCACCTTGGATGCCCCACAAGCCTTATACAGACAGTATAAACATTACAGCCTCATACTGGCTATAATATCTAGGTCCAGTTTATAAAAGCCTACTAGTTTTCCCTTTCCCATTTCATAGCCCGTCCCATCCCTTAAAATAAGTCTTATGTGGGAGACAAATACTCCATTGTGATTCAGGACCACGTTACTCATATAAGCAGTTTTCGTTACCAGTGCTTCCAGTTTTGCCCTTCCCCTGCACCACTTCCAATCTACCCAAGCATTTAAAGCAGCTGGAATGAGACCACTCACACAGTCTCACTTTTTATTGTTAAATGTACTTTCCCACTCCCCAACAAGAAGAGTGGGGGCAAGGGATTGGAAGGTCTGCGTTTCTGGCACATTACTGAGGATCCAGCTATTTAAGAACTGGCCAGGTAATAAAAATGGCTTAACTGGATCTTGTGGTGTTCTGTTGTTTCTTGGATACGTTGGACCTCAGGCTTTGCCTGCAACTCCAGCTACAGAAGGACACTACCGCTACTTTCACATGATGCGACAGAGCCATTTTGCAGACAAACTTTGTCACTAGACCCGGTCATGTACTCTATTTGAATGACAGGCCTAGACATGCTTGGAATTAAACCAGTTCCATCAACACCACAGATGGACAATTCAAATATATGCTCTACTCCTCTAGTTTGCAAGTCAGGCTAACAGGACACGGGTAGCGTGTTATCAGGAAAAAAAACTCACCAGAAGCTGCCAAGTTCTCTGGGCGTGACCAGGCCTGGCTTAATGATTATTTAGATAGACCTTTTCTGAGAGTGTTTGTAGGGAAGAAGCTATAATCTACACCACTGAGTCTCTGGTCAAAAGTTAAGTCATTTTGAAGAGGTTTATACTACTGCTGTTACTCATATACAGAGCTTTTCACTTTAGAGCTCAACTGCCCCCTTAAATCTGCAATTCTAGTGAACACGCTAGAAACGTGTGCGCCCAGTGGGTCCACAACTTTGCAGTTTCTCTCAAATCACCGATTGGGGAAAAACCACCAAGAGGATCAAGTTCAGTCTAGAATGAGTTTTCTTTCATCTTTACACTGTCCAGGAAAAACCTGCATCTGCAACTGACACAGGAATTTCCTACCTACAGTTTTAATCAAGTTAGTCCTCAATGAAGGCACCACTCTTGCCAGTTCGCTGGTACACACACACTCCTGTCATACTGCAGTCCTTTCAGACAGATTCCTTGAGCCTTTAGGAGT
Organism: Struthio camelus; assembly: GCF_040807025.1. Lineage (NCBI taxonomy): Eukaryota > Metazoa > Chordata > Aves > Struthioniformes > Struthionidae > Struthio > Struthio camelus. Next base: position 7,967,454 of record NC_090958.1, on the reverse strand, counting down.
CACTATAATGACTGACATTTTTTACATGTAAGACAACTAAGAGTCTGAGAAGATGCATTTTAAACTGGAACACTTCCTTTCCCTGTCACTACGCAATGCTTTTCCTTCTGACCATTTCAGCAAGCACATTAGAAAGCTCCCTGCTTTGTGGCATCTGTCTAGCGTTCCCATTAGGAGCAGGGAAGAGGACAAAGCCAGCCACCCTTGTGCAAGGGGAAAAGTGGAAGATTCTCACTGCTTTCCTCTCTAGTTAGTTCCTGATTTTAAGTAGGCTAGGTTCGGATTTGGGGGCTTCTCTCCCCTCTCCCCTCCTCCCCCTTTTTTTGACAAAGCAGGAAAAAAAGCAAGAACAGCGGCACTGGCAAGGTACTTCCTCTTCACTTGCATCCTCAGTTAGTCCTTCTGCAGTTCTCATGGGACCTAACCTATAAAATATCTACCAATCTACACTGCAAAAAAACCAAGAGTCTAGTGAAATAGCGTCTCTAGAATCTCAAATCAGACCTGTGTAACACTGAGAACAAAGTTGTTCCTGGCTTTGTGCAGCAAGCCTTATCACCTGTTGTTTCTCCTGTTGGACCCTGCATGCTGTTAGAGGACCTCTCTCCCCATAGATCCACCTCCTCCCAACAGTGAGATCATGGGACTAAAAGTAGCTCTAGGTAGCTAGAATGATGATGGAGCTGCAGAACTGGTTTGCTACCAGGGTGAGGAATGCAGTTTCCTTCCGTCTTTGTCTGCCTGTTCTTTTCAAATGAGTAGTGTTGAAACCAATTATATTGTGTAAAGGGGTTTTGCGTGGTAGAACAGCAAACCTCAGCGTGATTACATGAAAACACACTGAGGCTATTACTAAGGCTAATAGTCCAGTGAGCTGGAGTTCACGCACTCCAGCTAAGCATGCTCACACCAGAATAGTAATGCCCAGGAATGTCTGCAGGAACTCAAAGGCACAAACAGGAACACTCAGGTGTTTTCAGTCCGCTCTCAAGGACTGTAGAGAAATCCAATAGGCCTACTGTCCCTTAGGTCCTTTACCACAACCTAATGGGACATAACCCATACTGGTGCACTAATATAACTGAAAGAAACTTTTCTGTTGGAAACAATTGAATTTATTTTCCGGAGCCAAGTTTGAAAGGTGGCAAATGCAGCTGGAGTGCAACTTCTACAAGTATGAGAGCCTACAGTATCCCATTTAGCCTGTTTTAAGCTGTGCTGCAAGGGAAGGAGGAGGAGAGGTTACCACAAGGTTTAAGAAATGTCCATTTCTCCGTTTCCTCAGTTGGACTCACAGCAGGTAACTCAGAAAGACATCTAAACGACAAGAGCCTCACTGGAAGTTAAATCCAGTGACTATCGGTGCAAAATGTAACAAAAGCTCATCATTTTGGGGAGTATCTGAAGTCCACGAAGAACACTCTCCATTTCAAAAGAGATGCAAGATTCTTAAGACATCTCCTATACCTGTCCTGAAATAAGAGAGAAATTGGGTGGACCACAGCATCTACACATAGCTATACCATTCCTAGGATGATAAGGAGCTGGAGAAAGAAATCTTGTAGGGCAAAACGCCAATGTCTTGCAGGCCACAGCTACTAAAACATACCCACTATTTAACACTGCTGCATCCTATGCCCTCAGATTATTAGTTCTTTCCTTTAATCTCACCAAATAAACCTTCTCAGTTTAACTGTCGGTATCCTCCAGTGAAGATATTCCCATAAACACATTTACTCCCATTAAAATAGATTATTTTTTTCCCCCCATGTCCCTTTATATACCATAAAGAAAGCAACTCACCCTATCTTCCTTTCCCATCCACTGTAGTTAAGAAACAAACATCTTAGAAGCAGAAATACGCTAAGCTAAATAGAATTTTTTTTTTTAATTAAAAGTTAATCCTTTGAAGCAGAAGAGTATTGTACATAAGGCTTTATCTTCTCACTGTTATCTCTGTTAATAGTGACATTGCTTCAAGCCTATAAAATCTGGCATCCCACAAGGGTCACTCAACAACCCCTTTATTTGGGGGTGGAGTGGAGATGGAGTGACAGGTCCTGCATTTCCTCACTCACTCCAGATACTGTTTATTCTGCACGAAGGCATACCAACCACAGGACAGACCATCTTAAATTTCTTATTGAAGGATGTTTATATTCTGTAAACAAACCTCCATTTAGCACCATAGAGCACTAAAAAAGAAGCTATAGTGAGGAAGCATCTCTTGGCAAGACTGTAACAGCCAGTTCTCCACAACAGGAGGCCTCATGTCTGCTAGCCTTTCACACCGCCTTTTGGAACATGTGCATAAGAGTTTATATATTTTGTTATTCCATTTGAAGCCAGAAATCTGGTTCTAAAGACTATTTCATACCTATTATGTGATTCCCTCCTCGCCATTTCCATCAATCCATTCATTAGAGGGAAGAAAAGTAAGAGACTGCCACTGAAAATAAGAACAATATCTAGGAACAGGAAGAGCCCTACATCAAATCCTGTTACTGATGCAAAAATCTTTGCAAGTCCATTAGGAGTTCTTCCAGAAAGCAGACAGCAGCTTGCTTTTATGTGTCTGGATTTAAAGTTAAAACTTACTATAATCACACAGTCCTGGTGTAACGTAGGAAGCCAGGGGAGTGCCACGTTCCAGGCACTCCCATGCAGACACTCCACTGGAGTCGATCTTGTGGGAGACTGCTTAATACAGGGGAATAGCAGGTAACACTTGGTCACTTAGGTCCAAGTGCATTTAGTAAGTCCAGAAAGGAGTTAAACCTTCAAGATATTGCTTTCACTAATGCACTGTGGAATACATTGCTACTTTCCCAGAAACGAAGTATTACAGCTGAAACAAACCACTAAGGAGGAAGGAAATTAAGTACAGACTGCTACACTACCATCACTGTAGGCAATCTCACATGTACTTCTGGGACTAAAAACACTGATTTTAAACACTACTGTGCCATTTCTAGCTTTCGGAAAAAAAAGTAAACGTGCCAGGAACACTCTGCTCCCAATCGGCTTTAGAGAAGTGGGGGAAGCTTAGGACTTACTGTAAAAAGATACAAGACAGGCAGCATAATGGGTAGTCATGAACTGCTATGTCAGCCCAACAAGCTATTTGCAGTGACAGATGTAACACCTCAGTTTAAAGGTCAGATGAGCAAACAATACACAACTCGCTCTGTACCCTTCTGAAGTAGGTTACTGAAACATAGCCTGGAAGGGGAATACTGCGTACCACACGCAGGAAAGCCTCCTTAAACAAGATGCAAGCACGCTCAACTGGAGCGCAGAATAAAGTTCAGGCTCCTCTAAGAGGCAGTGGCAAACATATCTTTACTATAACATCCAAGCCTTGTCTCTCAAGCTGGATAGTCCGAAGCTAAGGAAGGTGAAACGTAAATCCTCAAAGAAAGAAAGAAAACAAGTCTTATAAAGATAAGAGGGGAGAGAAGCTAGAGCTGACAGAAGAACAGGGCACAAGCCAGGAAGCGGAAGGAAAGAGAAAGCAAAACTGACAACACCCAGCTAAGAAACAAACAACCTGACAAGAAGTTCAGCCTCGCTACGAACTCAACTCAGGCGGCTGATGCTCCCTCCAGGAGCCCCGTGCTGCCAGCTCCCGCCGTGCCGCCGCCGCCCCTCCCGCCCGCCCCGGCCCCCGGCAACCGGCCCCAGCCCGGCCCGGCCCTTACCGCCTTTGGGCTTAGACTCCCCCGCCGCGGGCCCGGCCGAGGCGGAGCGGGGCTGCTGCGCTTTGCTGCCGGCCGACGAGCCGGGCGCACCGGAGCCGCAGGGGCTGCTCTTGTCCATGGCGGAGGCGGCGGCGGCGCCGGGCGAGCTCTGCAGCATCAACGGGCGCCCCGGCGGCGCTGGCGAGCGAGCGGCGGCCCTGAGCGGGGGGGCACGACGGGCGCTGGCGGAGCCGGCGGGGGCCCTGGCTCATGGCCCGCGGCGGGGACCGGCGGGGACGGCGCAGCGCGGACTCGGCCTCCTTCATGGCGACATCTTCTCGCTGCTCCGCTCGAACCGGGGAGGGCCGCGGGAGGCCGGGCCGGGCCTGCGGGGCTCCGGGCGACGACGGGGCGAGCGGCTCACGGAGCCCCGCGGGGCCCGGCGCTGCCTGCCGCCGGACTGCTCGGCGCCACCCAGGCACCCACGGGCTCCGCGGCGCCGCTCCGGTCCCGGCCCCGGTCCCGGCCCCGGCTCGGCCGCCGCCGCCGCTGCCCCGTAATGGCGACGAGTCGCCCACAGCGGGGGCCGGGACCCGGATGGAGCCTTTTATAGGCGGCCTCGCCCCGAGCATGCCGGGACTCGTAGTCCGCCGCCGCCCCGAGCATGCCGGGACTCGTAGTCCGCCGCCGCCCAGCTCCGCCCCAGGCTCAGGCCCGGACGAGCCGTCGCGCCGCCTGCAGGACGCGGCCGCGGCCCCGCGCCCCTTCCCCTCGCTCCCGGCCCCGGGTTGCGCCGCAGCCGCGCCGGCCGCTCCGGCCGCCCCCTTCCAGCGCTGCGCCCCCAACACACTTCCCCCGCCCCCGCCCCGCCGCCTGCGAGCGCTGCGAACAGGCGGCCTCGCCCAGGCCCCAGTCACCAACCCCTCTCCCCCCCCCCCCAGCCTGCGTGCGGCAAAGGCATTAGGAAAACCGGCTACCCAGAAATAATAACCTAGCTCCTAGGGTAAACCGCGTAGTTTATTTTCCAAAGCGATCCGCCAAGAGACAGAAACAACACAACAGAACAGCTCAGGGCTTCCAACGCGCTATGACTGTACCTTTCAGTATACGTAACAAAGGGGGGGAAAAAAAAAGAAAGAAGAATGATGTCTGAAACAGGAAGACAGTCATCAGTTCTTAAACTGTTAGGAGTTGTCAGCTCTGCAGTTCAAGTATATGAATCTGGAGGTCTGGGAGGATCCTAAGAATCAAGTATCTCCATTCAATTGCAACACACAACTTTGAAAGTAAACCTTAACTCTATAATGCCTAATAAGTGACGTTTTCAAACCTTTCCTTCAAAGGAAAAGAACAAAGTGGGGGAGGGAATACAGAACACACAAAAAGCCACAGTGTTTCTAAAGACTATCTTAATTTTAAAATACCATTCCAACACAGCCAGTGCATCTGCTGAACTCCTTTTCCTAATGTACAAGGTACAGAAGCACTTTGAGTGTCCTGGAAGATAAATTAGGTTTCATATAAAAAAGGGACTGGGCGCTAATAAAAAACACCTCAGGAAAGGCCTCATAAAAGGGTTTATCTTAATTCCTTCTTTTCTCTGATTGAGGTCTACTATTCTTATTGTTACTGACCAGATATCGATATGCTTACCACAGTGTTTAGATGCTCACAAGAAGCTTTTTTGGAAACTTCCCTGTTCACATTTGCATGGAAATGAGAAGTAGCAGAAATAGTATTGGGGCAAAGAGCAGAGAGGCATAAAATTCTTAAAGACAGAACACGTAACAGTTTTATTAGCAAGGAAGTTGGCTTTTGAAAGGAAATAAAGATTAGATGGTCTTTTTTTATTGGGGGAGGGTATTTTCCCCTAACTACAATTAAAACACTAACTTCTACAACAAAATCCCTGATATCACCCTTGGGAAAAAAATCCAGGTCTGTTTCCTCAGGAAGGCTGAAGGCACTAGGCTGTTTGCAACTAACACACAATCCATTAACGAGACGCAAGTTTCAGTAACAGTCCGTGGGTCTAACCAGATTTGAAGAGGAGAATAGCAACATGACCCAGGTAGAAGTAGATGAAGTGCTTACTCTCATGAGTCACATGGCTGCTAAAGTTCCTTCCCACAACGCAATGCCAAGTGGGATTGTATTTCTTGTCAAACTCCTGCAGAAGAGAGCACTAGGAATTTAGTATTGCTGTTCGCGTGCTGTTGAGAAAAAGTGGGGAAAAGGTCTTAAATAGAAGGCATGGTGAAAGAGAAGGGGAAGAAGCTGGAAGAGTACAGGGAAGGTGCAGGGAAAGGAACATAGGGGCACCAGCTTGAGGAAAATCTGACTTGATCACCTCGTGTTCACAGAGCTTGCTTCTGTAGAGCTACTTACCCACCGTTTTCCCTGCTTGATTCTTTCACGTCCATAGAGCTTTCAAAAGGAGAGGATATTACAAGCAAACATTTACCCTCTTTATGTGAGCTGCGATTTCATGCTCAATGTTGTATTCCTCCAGAGAGTGAACGGCACACTCCACGGCGTCGTGCTGCATCTCCTCGGACATGTCCGTATCCTTGATCACGGCTTTCTGGTCACTCATGGTCACCTGCACTGAGCAGAGAAGAAGGCACCTCAGACCTGCAGGAGCGTTTCTCTACCTGCCCCGCACGGCCTCCCCTCACCGTCCCCCGGGCGCTGCAGCACCGGCCCTGCGCGGTACGGAGCAGGCCGCAGGGGCGGGCTCGGGCGGCCGGACGCGCAGCTCACAGGCGCCTCTCGCTCCGCCGCCGCGGCCGTTTAACCGACCCGCGCGCGCCGCACCCGCCTCCGAGCGCGCCCGGCCCCGCCCCCTCCGCACCGGCCGCCAACCATCGGCCACCTCCGCCGCCCTGCCGAGCGCTCATTGGCCACGACGCGGCGCCTCTCGGGGCGTTTCCCTTCCGCCCGGCACGCACCGCGCTGGCGCCGTTGCCATGGCAACGGGAGGCGGCGGGCGCGGGGCACCGCTCCGCTCCGCTCCCGCCGCGGCCCCGGCGGCAGCGCTACGGCGCAGTTCCCCGCCACCCGCCTACCGGGCGAGCTGGGTTCCCAGGGCAAGGTTTCCGCTAGGGAACCGCCCCGTTCCCGGGTGACAGCCACGCTGCCGCTGCGGGGTCAGACGTGCCCCTTCCAGCCGGGCAAAGCAGTACGGTCGGAGCACGGTGCTTAACGGCCTGGTCAGGGCGCTAACGTCAACCGCGGCTCAGTCTTTTAATTGCGGGCAGCGAAGGAGACCCACCGCCACGGCCCTTGAACGCTTACAGAAACTGTTATAACCTTGATGATGGAAAAGGAAAGAAAGGGGAAAGGGTGAAAAAGGAAGCTCACTTAAAAGCCCACTAGTACTAAATGCCACTTGAATTCACTTTAAATAAGTAAGTTTAAACATGCCAGTGCATCTGCTGAGTGCTGTCCCATTACTTTAATTAGGGTAAAGAGCTCTGAGGCTATCTGGGGAGCAATTCCTAAGCTTCCTATTGGGGGGGGGGGGGAAGGGAAGCTCAATAAGGAATGCAGCAGATACTTTGCTTACCAAAAAAGCCAAACTGGTATTCCACACTTACCCTCCACTAAAGGGCTCTACACATCCACATGTGCAGACCCTAGTGGCATCACATAACTGCTGAGTCACATCACCTTCAACAGTACAGCCAGGAGAAGCAGGGCAATTAACCTAGCATTTAGCCCAGGCCTCATAAAAGGGCTTACTTTAATGCCGGTTTATCCCTGATAGCGCAAGTCTTCTCTGACTGCAAGGCTCCTCCGTTAATCTTGCAGTTACAGACAGACCACTTACTCATGCAGTTAGCTCAGTATCCAGATGTTCTGAATCTTAGAAAAGATGCCTTTCCACAGAAAGTTGGTCATTCACATTCACAGGGAAATGAGAAGTAGCAGAAGCAACATCAGGGGAAAAAAGAGCAGATAGCCATAAAACCCTTATGGGTGGAACATACATTTTTATTGGCAAAGCAGCTGGCTTTTGAAAGAAAATAAATTCAAAACCTTTTTTCACAATTTTCCCCCCTAACCACGACAGCAAAATCCTTGATATCACCTTTGGGAAAATAAATAAAATAATAATAAACAAAACCCAAGATCTGCTTCCTCAGGAAGGCTCTAGGCTGTTTGCAGCTAGTATGCAGTCCAGTAACCACACGCGAGTTTCAGTAACAATCCATGGTTCTAACCAGCTTTAAATAGAAGAATATTTACTCCACGCACGAGGAAGAAGATGAAGTGCTTAGTCTCATGAGACACATAGCTGCCAAATTTCCTTCCTACAACGCAGTGCCAAGTGGGACTGTATTTCTTCTCAAACTCCTGCAGAAAAGATCACTAGGAATTTAGTATTAGTCTCACCCAAATGCTGTCTACAGATTTTTTTTCCACTGATGTGTCACTTCTTAACAAGCATCACTATTTAAACAAGGCAAATAAGGAGTAGCACATACTCTTAGATGCAAAAATTGTGTTACTTACCTCATACATCACCTGCTCAAAAACAAAATCAAACCACCCTCTCCACACCCAGCTAGATTCCACCAGTGCTTCCTAGGTGAGGAGGAATAAGCTTAAAATACCATCTATGCTCAGAGAATGTAATTTTTCTCCTAAGGTAATGCCATGATGTCAAAGAGTAACTTTTAAGTATCTGTTATCTGAGACTATGTTCTCTCTACTCATCATACCCAGGAGCCTACCACAAGTTTCAAATACAAAGATCAAGAAGTCTACTATAAGCAGGACTTCCCAGCCAGTGCTTACACACCATCACATCCAACAGTTCTCAAATGAGGACACTCGTGAGAGCATGCAAGTGTTTGTGCTCAGTTATTACAAGCCTTGGTTAAAGTAGTCTCCTCACCACAGTTTCTCAAGTTTTAAGTGGGAGCCAGACAAAAAAAAAAAAATCTGATGAGCTGTAGGCTATGAACCATCTACTCTCCACTAGTATAGACAGGATTTCTTAGAAGTGGAAAGAACAAACTCAGTCTCCATTAAGGTAAGAGGAAGCCAAGACCTCCCTAATATATGTGACTATTATTTAGTTGAACGACTTCTCAAATAGCTCTTCCACTCAGATTAGGTTAATATTTAACTTTCATGGGCACCCTTAGATTTCTTTGTTCTCCTGATTTGGAAAAGCATGATATGCATCAGAACTAGATCGTTTGCATGTCTATTATTCTTCTACATACATAACAGCAGGTATTTGGAGTACCTCAGACATACAGTGCTCCCAGGCTGGGATCTTAACAGAAACTAGCATGTAACAAGAGGATGGACTTTTCTCTGCAAATTTTGAACAAGCTACCCAGTCTCACACAACTACTATAGAACTGCGAAGAGAACCTTAAGTTGTGCTCAATTTCACCTTTAAGTCAAGAACGTGGTAGAAAAGGCCTTCTCTCAGAGAAAAAATTATATATAAAAAATTAAAAAATCGTGTTTTCAATCAGCTAAATAGTCACAGGAAGAGGTTAGCAGCCACTCTCCTGCTAACCCCAATAACCAGGTAGTAGAGGAACAATAAAAATAGAAGGTATAGCAAAAGAGCAAGAGAAGAATCAGGAAAAGTATATGTAAGGGGGACAGCGGGATGGGGAAAGGAACATAAGGACACCAGCCTGCAGAAAGCCCAGCTTGATTATCCAGTGTCTCCAGAGCTTGTTTCCACAAAAAGCCTAGCAATGCACTCCCCACTAGATCTTTGATGCTCAGAGACATGACAAGAAGAAGATCTTACAAGCGAAAATTTACCCTCTTAATAAGGGCTGCAATATCTTTTTCAAGATTATATTTCTCTAGGGCTAATACGGCACATTCCACAGCTTCTTGCTGCATCTCTTCTGACATGTCCGTATCCTTAATGACGGCTTTCTGATCACTCATGGCTACCTGCACCGAGTAAAGCAGAAGAGACTTGGAAGCGGCAGGAGCGTTCATCCGCACACCAGCATCACCCGCACGCAGGCAGCCGCCTACGGCCGCTCCCCACGAGCGCCCGGGCCCCGCGGAGGGCGCGGCGGCTCGCACACCCGCCGGACGCAGCCCCGCTCCCGAGCGGCTGCGGCCTGCGGGCAGCACAGCCCCGGCGGCTCCGGCTCCGGCTCTGCACGGCGGCTCCCCGCGCCGCCGCCCGGCGCAGCCCCAGCGGCCCCACGGGGCCCGCGCACCCGCTGCCTCCCCTCGGCCCGGCACCAGCCCCTCCACGGAGTCACCGCCACCCTGCGCCCCGCGAGACCCCGGACCCCGCCGCTGCCCGAGCCCAGGCCCCCCCTCACCGTCCCCCGGGCGCTGCAGCACCGGCCCTGCGCGGTACGGAGCGGGGCGAAGGGGAGCGGCGGGGCGGGGCGCAGGGGCGGGCTCGGGCGGCCGGACGCGCAGCTCACAGGCGCCTCTCGCTCCGCCGCCGCGGCCGTTTAACCGACCCGCGCGCGCCGCACCCGCCTCCGAGCGCGCCCGGCCCCGCCCCCTCCGCACCGGCCGCCAACCATCGGCCACCTCCGCCGCCCTGCCGAGCGCTCATTGGCCACGACGCGGCGCCTCTCGGGGCGTTTCCCTTCCGCCCGGCATGCACCGCGCTGGCGCCGTTACCATGGCGACAGGACGCCTCACGCGCAGCCCTGGGGCGAGGCCGCCGCCGCCGCGCCCTCCGCAACCCCGGGCTCCGCCGCACCGGCTCGCCCCGTGCGGCTCGGCGGCGCTCGCGCCCCGCCCCGGCCCCCGACAACCGGCCCCGGCCGCCCGCCGAGCTGCCGGCGCAGCGCCCCGGCCCGGCCCTTACCGCCTTTGGGCTTAGACTCCCCCGCCGCGGGCCCGCTGCGCTTTGCTGCCGGCCGACGAGCCGGGCGCACCGGAGCCGCAGGGGCTGCTCTTGTCCATGGCAGAGGCGGCACCGGGCGAGCTCTGCAGCATCAACGGGCGCCGCCGCCGCTGCCCCGTAATGGCGACGAGTCGCCCACAGCGGGGGCCGGGACCCGGATGGAGCCTTTTATAGGCGGCCTCGCCCCGAGCATGCCGGGACTCGTAGTCCGCCGCCGCCCCGAGCATGCCGGGACTCGTAGTCCGCCGCCGCCCAGCTCCGCCCCAGGCTCAGGCCCGGACGAGCCGTCGCGCCGCCTGCAGGACGCGGCCGCGGCCCCGCGCCCCTTCCCCTCGCTCCCGGCCCCGGGTTGCGCCGCAGCCGCGCCGGCCGCTCCGGCCGCCCCCTTCCAGCGCTGCGCCCCCAACACACTTCCCCCGCCCCCGCCCCGCCGCCTGCGAGCGCTGCGAACAGGCGGCCTCGCCCAGGCCCCAGTCACCAACCCCCCCCCCCCCCCTCCGCCACACACCCCCCCCCCCAGCCTGCGTGCGGCAAAGGCATTAGGAAAACCGGCTACCCAGAAATAATAACCTAGCTCCTAGGGTAAACCGCGTAGTTTATTTTCCAAAGCGATCCGCCAAGAGACAGAAACAACACAACAGAACAGCTCAGGGCTTGCAACGCGCTATGACTGTACCTTTCAGTATACGTAACAAAGGGAAAAACAGCCAAAAACAGAAGAAAAAAAATAAAAAGACCTCTGTGAAACAGGAAGAAGTACACAATCAGTGCTTACACAGCACAGGCACTAACAGGGGAGAAAAAAAAAACAACAGATGCCTATGAAACTTTTAAAGGCCAAACCGCTCCAACAGCTCTACTAGCAAAGATGACAGGCTTTGAAAGAAAATAAATACAAGGAAGACCTTTTTGGTATTTTTCTTCTTTATAGCCACAATGAAACACCAACTGCTACACCAAAATCCCTGACGTTACCCTTGAAGATCAAGGTCTGCACCCTCAAGAAGGCTGAAGTAACAGGTGTGATAGGGGGCAGCATACAGTCCTGTAACCAGATGCAAGTTTCAGTAACAGTCCATAGTTCTAACCAGACTTGAAGAGAAGAATAGCGACTTGGCCGAGGTAGAAGTAGATGAAGTGCTTTGTCTCATGAGTCACGTAGCTTCCAAAGTTCCTTCCCACGATGCAGTGCCAAGTGGGATTGTATTTCTTGTCAAACTCCTGCAGAAGAGAGCGCTTGCAATCAAGAACTCCAATAAACTTTTTGTGCAAGGCAATTAGAGGAACAGCATCTAGTCTTAAGTACTGAGATTATCTTATTTACACATCACACTGATCACCCACTCCTTAGACAGAAAGATATAAGGAAAACAAAAACAAAGTAAATAAACCAACAACCCAACAGTGCTTCATAGCTGAGCAGGAATAAGCCTAAAACATGGCCTATGCTCAAGCAAAGCAATTTTTTCACTCCCCCAAAGTCATGCCATGATCTGAAATCATAGCTTTCAGTGAAAATTTTCATCACTAGTTCTATATCTGTGCAGCCCGAGCCATTATTTTAAGTTTCAATGTTCATTTGCAACAGGGGTGCTAAAGAGACTCTTAAAGCAATATCCTCTGCCACATCCTATCTAATATCAGTACTAGCAAACAAATCCTCTACAAACTCACCCCTCCTCACAATTCCTCAAGGTACAAGTAGCTGCCAGAGAGAACAACCGAAAATTTTCCAGACTAAACTATCTTCTCCACTAGCATAGATAATACTCCCTGCCTCTGCAAGAAAAAAAAGTTTTATTTTCTGTATTAAGAGGAAAGCAGAGTAACAGTTCTCTAGTTATCATTCTACTTAGGTGATACCTTCCTCAGACAGCTCTTCCACTCAGATCAGTTTAATATTTAACTTTCATTGACACTCTTAGACTGTTTCATTCTCCTGAGTTGGCAAAGCAGGAAGTATATCAGAACTAAATATTTCTCATATTCAGTACAGTACTCATTTAGTATTCCTACATGTATAAAAACACACAGATTGTGGACAGCAGACCAGCAGCACCACCAATATTTTTTTACCCAGACCGCTATAGAGAGGTGGTGATTACAGAAAGTTTGCCTTTTCCCTGCAATCCCTGACCCAGCTGGCCAGAACCTGGAACAGTATCTTAACACTAAGCTCAGCAACGTTTAAATCAAGGACTATGTCAAACAGGCTCTCTCTTAGAGGAAAGCTGTAGGAACGCTCAAAAGAGGTGCTGTGTTTTCTACCAGCCAGTCAGCCACAGGGACAGGTCACCTGCCAGTCTCCTACTCACCTGGATAACAAGATACTGGAAGAAATCACTTAAACAGAAGATACTGCGACAGAAAGGGGGAAGGACCAGGAAAAGTACATGACAGAGGCAAGGAAAGGAACATAAGGACAGCAGCCTGCAGAAAGCCCAGCTTGATTATCCAGTGTCTCCAGAGCTCGTTTCTCTAGAGATACTTGCCCAGCAACATTCCCCCTTGCTTGATTTTTTTTGATGTGCTGAGGGATTTCACGAAGAAGAGGCTACAAACATTTACCTTCTTTATGTGAGCTGCTATGTCCTTCTCAATGTTGTATTTCTCGAGGGCCTGTGTAGCACACTCCACAGCATCTTGCTGCATCTCTTCTGACATGTCCGCATTCTTGATCACAGCCTTTCGGTCACTCATGGCTACCTGCACCGAGTAAAGCAGAAGAGACTTGGAAGCGGCAGGAGCGTTCATCCGCACACCAGCATCACCCGCACGCAGGCAGCCGCCTACGGCCGCTCCCCACGAGCGCCCGGGCCCCGCGGAGGGCGCGGCGGCTCGCACACCCGCCGGACGCAGCCCCGCTCCCGAGCGGCTGCGGCCTGCGGGCAGCACAGCCCCGGCGGCTCCGGCTCCGGCTCTGCACGGCGGCTCCCCGCGCCGCCGCCCGGAGCAGCCCCAGCGGCCCCGCGCACCCGCTGCCTCCCCTCGGCCCGGCACCAGCCCCTCCACGGAGTCACCGCCACCCTGCGCCCCGCGAGACCCCGGACCCCGCCGCTGCCCGAGCCCAGGCCCCCCCCTCACCGTCCCCCGGGCGCTGCAGCACCGGCCCTGCGCGGTACGGAGCGGGGCGAAGGGGAGCGGCGGGGCGGGGCGCAGGGGCGGGCTCGGGCGGCCGGACGCGCAGCTCACAGGCGCCTCTCGCTCCGCCGCCGCGGCCGTTTAACCGACCCGCGCGCGCCGCACCCGCCTCCGAGCGCGCCCGGCCCCGCCCCCTCCGCACCGGCCGCCAACTATTGGTCACCTCCGCCGCCCTGCCGAGCGCTCATTGGCCACTTCGCGGCGTTCCGATAGCATTTTACTGCAGCGTTTTCTTGCAGCCCGGCATGCACCGCGCTGGCGCTGTCCCCTCAGTGACAGGAGGTGGTGTTCTGCGGGCGGGCGGTGTCGGAGCGGCGGCCGGGCCTCCCCCTCCCCCTCCTCCTCCTCCTCATCTTCATCTTCCTCCTCCGCGCCTGGCGGGGCTGAGTCCGCACTCGGGCTGCGGCGGCTCCCTGGGGGCCCAGCCGGCGGCACCGCGGGGGCTGGCTGCTCTCGGGCGGCGCGCGGTGCTCGCTCGGCCCTGCCCCTGTCCCCTCAAGGCCCAGCTGCCTGGACACAGCAGCCCTCCGTGTAGGGCGGGAGAGGTTTTCCTGGTCCTTCTTGTGGTATGCGGAAAGCAACGCCCTGCAGGTACATGTCTGAAGCTTTAAATGATATCCTGCCCCAAAGGACATAGAGCAGAAAGGAAATGTCTGGGTCTTAACCTCGTTTTGCAGATGCAGCGTGTGACAGTGACCAATGCGTACGCTCAAAAGCGTAGCCTGTCACGGTAGTGTCTGCAATCAGATGTTAATAGCTCTAAGGATCCAAGTGAAAACTTAGGCAGCAAAAGAACGTCTAATCCTTCAAGTATCAGTCTCTGGGCTGGTTTCTTAACAATGAGATGTAATTGCTCAAGTGAGGTTTACAGACCTCACTTGTGGCTGCAAAGCTCTATCAACTTCTAGGTGGTCCAGGCAACGTGATTAGCAGAGCTGTCACCCAGCACGTCAGGTCCAAGTTTGCAGTAAAGTTTCTGAGAGCAGGCAGAGGGGGGCAGCTGCCTCCTCTCCCCCAAAACATCCAAATTGACAAACAAACCCGGCCCTCCTCATCCCCGAGATGCTTCACTTAAGCCAGGAAACTGGAAAGCAACAGGTCTAAAAAGGTCAAATGAAGCTTATTGCAGAATTACTCAAATGCGTGTGCGTGTGTATGGGCTTGTGTAGTCTACCAGCATAGATTTAGCTTTTCACATCAGCAGCCCGTAGCACTGGTACACTTGCCATCTATTTTGGGTCAGAAACAGCGTTCCGCTCTGCGCTGGGGGAGCCTATAGGGTCACTGCGGGGGCTTGACAGCCCGGACAGGAACTTTAACGCGCGCGATTGAGGCGTGTGGCTCCTTCCTTCAAACTCGGAGGCTGCTCAGGAAGCGGCACGAAGTCAGGGGGTCGAGAGGCCCCTCGGAGGGAGGAAGGGGTGGCCCACGGCCCGCCGGCGCCGAGGGCCGCGCTGCCCCCCCGCCCTGAGCGGGCGGCGGCGGCGCGGAGCCCGCGCTCCTCGGGGCCCCTCCCGGCCGGTGCTCCCTGCGGGAGGGGGGCGGTGGGAGCCCGGGAGCCCCGCCCCTCTATGCCCCGCCCCGCGATTCTGATTGGCAGGAGTGAGCCACGTGGTCGGGCGGTGCCGAGGGGCAAAGGTCACGCCCTTGCAAGATGGCGGTGGTGGCGGGGTTGTGCCCGTGCCGGGCGCTGCTGGGCGGGCGCCGCGGGGCGCTGCGGGCTCTCGTCCGCCCCGCGCGGGGCCTGGCGGCGGCGGCGGCGAAGGAGACGCACTTCGGCTTCCAGACCGTGTCCGAGGAGGAGAAGGGGGAGAAAGGTGAGGGCCCGGGCCTCGCTGCGGAGCTGTGCGGCGCCCCGGGGGCGCTGGGCCGCGGGTTTGGGGCGTTACCGCAGTTAGGCGGTGCCGGTGTTCTGCGGGCTCCGTTCTTCCCCGCTGAGCTCCGCAAAGGTTACGGGAAGAGGCCGCGTTTCTCCAAAGAGACGTTTGTCAGGTAACGAGCTCGGTAGGATCCTGTCCCCTTTCTGGTAAGGGCCTCTGAGGCGGCCCCCTTGGGTACCGCGGGGGTGGGGGGGCGGCCCAAGGCGGCAGGGAGCAGGTTCTGCTCCCGCAGGAGCATTTTAAGCAAGTCGTACCTCATCCTCGTGTCCTTTCTTCTTAGTTTACCAGGTGTTTGAAAACGTGGCCAAGAAATACGACATAATGAACGATTCAATGAGTCTAGGCATTCACCGAGTGTGGAAGGATGTTCTTGTGCATAAGATGAACCCTTACCCAGGAACCCTTCTTCTTGATGTTGCTGGAGGAACAGGTAAATACTTTTGCTGAGTTTCATGTGACCATGATGCCACAGTCACTTGGAGCACTGGTTCTCAAGGGATCAAACAGCTTTTATCTAGGTATCTGTCTATAAGTAATAGATATCAAATTTGGGTTCATTTGACAAGCTGTCTGAGCGTAAAGAAAGTATCGTCTGTTAACGATGAAATCAGATACCTTAGTCGGGAACGCTTTTTCATCTTTTTGAATCTGCTCAGACCTTTTAACAAGCTGCCTAATGTTTTTAGCCTCCATGTTTTTAATCTTTAAAACAAGAAAAGCATCTCTGACTTTCACAGGAAAATGTTGAGAGCACATTTTGAAACAACTCGCTTGAAGACTCAAACTGTTATAGTACTGCTGTAATATGCTATGGGAAAACTTACTTCAATTTGTAGAAAGTGGTGAACTGTTTACTTTTAATATGGCCCCTTAAAATATATGTATTTAACTTATATAAAAAAGTGTGTGTGTGTATGTATAGTTCAACTACCCTAGATTTATGTTCCCTGGAGTCTTAATACTTCCAATTTCAGAAAACATTCCAAAATGTATATCTTTCCTTTAAAAATCAACACAGGTGACATCGCCTTTCGATTTATTAATTATGTTCGTTCCATGCGAGAACGCCAGCTCCAGCGGAAGCTTAAGCACCATCAGAATTTGTCGTGGCAAGAAATTGCTGACAGTTACCAGGAAGAGGCAGTTAAGCCTCTTGGGGATTCCCAAGTGGTGGTCTGTGATATTAACAAAGAAATGTTAAAAGTTGGGAGGCAGAAAGCGCAGCACCTTGGCTACTCTGAAGGTAAGTCGTGCACCAGTTCAGTAGCATCCCGGATAGCAAGAAGCTGATGTGGGCTAGCTATCAGGTAATCACTGCTTCAAGATTACAGTAACAGTTATGTAGCTGTGCCGTACACCAAAGCTATACTTGTGTATTTGCCAAGGGAAAATTAATTTTCCAATAAGCATGAATGCAATATGCTGCTCAGAGGTTCAGTGTTCCTCTTGAATACTTGAGCCTTCAGAAATGCAGGCATGGAAACGTATGTGAGGTCTCATGTCCACCTGTCCTTCCCAATGGGTAAAAATAACTAAAGCTTATTCTTTCCATCTGTGCAAACTCCTCTGGCTTCAAGATGGATAACGGGCAAGAGCTTAGCCCTACAATGATTACGCTAAAGATAATTTAATGGGTGTTTTGAGACTCAAGGCAGCAAATAAGAAATGCAAGAACTGCAGTCTATCGTGAACCAGTAAGACTTTCCCCAGTTAGAGAATGTGTTAATAATACTCAAAGAAACTGAATTATATTAAATGTTAGTTTGCAGGTCAATGGATTAATTCACTGATATCTAGAATTTGTTGGGGACCACGCCCATCCTGATTGAAAAGCCTGATTTTCAGAAGTAAGACATAGAAAAAGAAGTCCTGCTTGTGGCACAGCGTTTGTATGATAGTCATTTATCTTCTCTTCATTTATGGATATTTGGAAAATATTTGGGGAGTGTAAAATATACCAGGAGTTTGCGTGGGTACCACCATTATGAATGCTCTGGGCAGCCTGTGCATATTGCGTAGAGGCACAAGACCTTGTTGCGTGTCCTTTCACTGGACCCTTTCCCACAACCCGGTTGAGGCTCCAGTGACAGCCAGGGAATTGTGTAGCATTTACTGCTTGTTGCCAGCTCCTGGCACGAGGCCTGGGTGCGTGGGGAAGGTGGGTTCTGCAAGAAACATCTCCCAAGCAGCTGTGAGTGAAGTTCCTGCCTGCAAATACCGTGGGCTGAAGGATATGTGGCACAGCCCAGTAGCACAAAGGGGCTTAAAGATAAGCTGCTGGCACAGGTCCTTTCAGCTGCTCTTGCTTTCTGCTGACAGGCCAGCTCAGGCCATTGCCTGCCTGCCTCTCCCTTTACTTTGGGCACAACAAACTAATTGTGAAAGCCTTGGTTTGCATCGTGCTCCTCTGAGCATCTTGCAACTCCATCTGAAGTTCTCATGCACCATAGTTTGGGAGCACCTGAAGTGTACCAGCATCATAAGTAAAGACTTAAAGCTTTATGACTGTAGCTTAGTCTCTGAAATAAAGCTTGATACTGTTTCCTGGCTACTTAGTCTTTACTTAAGTAAAGTAAATTTACTTGACTTAATTGGCTTTACTGTTTAGGTGTTTTTTGTGACTTAAGACTTGCCAAATCAAAGTCTAAGGGCTGTGCATGCCCAAGAGAAACAAGCCTGTTGCCCAGTCGTTGGCTGAGCAGTCTGGCCAACAGGAATGGTAGGCTGCACTGCAGGTGCCCAAGTCCTTCTTACAATCCTTTTAATCCATTCCACTTATGAAACTCATGGGCCAGAATTTTCCTACGGTGTTATTCTGAGGGTCAGTTCTCCTATCACTCAAAGCCTTCTCTTGGTGCTCCCTTCTTAAATGTCTTTTCAAGCTGTCTGGTGTAAGATAGCTTTGATACCTTGCAGGTTTAATAATGCTGTGTGCTTCTTTTCATACAGTCACAGCTGAGGATAGTATTGTATCTTCTTTGTAAAAAATGAAATTTGAATATTTCCTGGCAACAGCTGTGGTTTTCTGTTTCGTTTCTGCTCTCCTTCGTGCCCCTTTCCAGCACGCTGCCCTTTGGAAGGCTGCTGATATCCATTTCAGAAAGCTTCTGATTTTTCTGTTAGGATTTTTTGTTCTGCATTTCAGTCAACAAAACAGTGACCCTACAATCTATTAATTCTAAAATGAGCAGTCCTGTTTTTGGTACAACTAACCTGGACACCTATGCTCTGCAAGACAGACACAGTCCAGATCTCTTGGGGTTTGGGGAGCAACACAGCTGCAACACGATCGCATGCTACGTCAGATAGTGCTAATGGCAGGATTGTGGCTATTCATTTTTCTCAATCAATGGAAGTTTCCGAATGAAATGTTTTATGTGTGTTGACTATCATTGCATGGCAAGATGTTAACAAATCGCTATAATTATTCTAGTTGTTCTTTGGTTAGAGAGTCTCTTTTTGGAACTTTATATTTCAAACACTTAAAAGGCAGCCAGTATCTGTTGCTTTCCACTACAGTGCAAGACTCGGGTGAAATTTCTTTCCTGCAGTCCAAGGTACTGTGAACACAACACGCCTGTGTCTGCAGAGAAATCTTTTGGCTGATCTGCAAAATTGACTCCTTTGTTTGAAGGACGACCGTTATAAAACAGGGTCCTGAAAGGTTTTGCGAGTATAAACTAAGGTGTGTTTCCCCACAACCAAAAAGCAGAACTGCAATGTTAGTTTTGTATTTCACTTAATAATGATCATTCCATTTTGGAATAGAGAAGTGCTAGTCTTTCTGAAGGATTCTGGGTTACATAAAGTCTGTTCGATACCATTATGTCCTTGTTTTTTATTACAGGTTTGTCCTGGGTGGTTGGGAACGCTGAAGAGCTGCCCTTTGATGATGATAAGTTCGATGTTTACACAATTGCCTTTGGAATACGAAATGTAACTCATATTGATTTGGTAAGTTGGTGTAGTGTGTCCTGGACGTGGTGGGGGCTTTACAATTCACCTGTGTTTTTTTTATCCTAGGGAAGGAAGCAAAGGAGAAACTCCTTTGCGTAAAAGAACATCTTTGTCTACTCCTGAAACATTTAAAATAAGTGGTAGGTAGTCTGCGGCTTGCTTGAATAAAGAATGCAGTTAAATGCCCCACCTTTGTCATAGCAAAAAAAGTTAGATTTATACTAGTTGTGCCCAATCTTTCCAGCTTGACAAGCCACGTATCTTCTCACAAGGCAAAAAGAGCTGTATACTGCAGTCACTACCCACCTTCTCCTAACTTACAGTATTATCGGATCTACACATACACAGCAGTCAGTCTGCATGTCTCAAATCTTCCCAAAGTGCCTCATCTATGTCCCACCTATAGTGGGTCAGGTGCTTTGTGCCCCTTTCTCCTGCCCTGCAGAGGTCCCAGGGATGAGAGCAGGAGGCAGCTGGCTGCTGCTGCTGTCATGGGACTAAGCCGTTCAGCCCGCTTCTGCTCAGTGCCTTTACGCTAGTTGGTAGAGGGGTTTCCCATGAAGAATGAGTATGGCTTTAATTTAGGTAAGTAGTACCCTTTGTTCTAACCAGTAGCTGTCCTTCCAGAATGACTAGATGTCTTTCATGTTAGCTCACCTGTCTAGCTAGACTAGGTTGTCTGTGTTTTGGAGGAGTATCTTGCAACCTTGGCTGTGCTCCTTTGTTGAGGGTGTAGCATTTGGACAGTCTAGGTCTGTACGCCTTTGAACTTCTCTTAATGCACGTGGCCTTCTGCAGTGCTTTGCCTGCACCCTTTCCAAGCACGGGCTCTTACACCCCTTCATGGAAGTTGGATACAGCAGTCTGCTAGCATAGCTCCCTGGAGGCAGAACACCTCAAAGCTTCTGATTCTCTTCCAGAGCTCCAACCACATGTGTGTACTGTTTATATTCTACTCCTTGGGAACACGACATTTGAAGCTAAGCAGATGTACAACTTGCAGAGGTTCTTAAACGCAACTTTGCTGTGCTCTGATATGAAAAACAGAGTTGTAAATGCAGCTTTTCTTGTCTCTTTTTGGGGTGTTTTATTTGGAAATAAGATAGAAAAGCCAAAGACTCTTCTTCCCTCTACCTCCCCCTTGTTCTTGCACATTGCTCCTCCAAAACCCAGAGTTGTTCTTTCTCTGATCCGTTGGTGTGTCCTGCAGTTGAATAAAATCTTATTTTTTGGTTAAAATATATGCATCATGCCCTCTTTTTCATTTTCAGTTTCTTGTAGCTGAGTACCTTCTCCTTTTCAGGTTTGGTCTATATTTAAAATAGTGGTGCTGGCAAACATTCATCAACGAAGAGTAGGGAAAGGAGAGAGAAAAAATGCATCCCTAACAACATAATGTCAAAGCCTGGTGTAAATATTTATGTAACAGCAAAAGTGGTCTTCTACTGGTCTGTGCTTCTCCACAAGTAAATATCGGAGACTGCCTCTGAAATTGTCAGGATTCTTTCTCCTCCCCTCAATTCATCACTGAGTTGCCTTCATATGACATGGTAATAGAAGCAGGTGCTGCTCTACAAACTGAGTTCATCAAGTCTGCTTTGTCTCAGGCGCTTCAGGAGGCCTATCGTGTACTGAAGCCAGGAGGGAGATTTCTCTGCCTTGAATTTAGTCAAGTCAACAACCCTCTCCTTTCCAGGTAGGAACATGGTGATACCTTGTGTCATGTGACAAGACTGTCTTGCCCTGAGCCGGGGTGAGTAGAGATGCTTCAAGGTCACCTCATCGTGCACTTTTAAATCAAATTCAGACTCCATAGCGTAGTGGTACAGTGATCAACGTGGGTTGGAGAGGTTTGGTTTTAAACTTGTTTGTATTAATCCGTACTTGCTGTTTGTCTGGGCAGGCTCTATGATCTGTACAGTTTCCAGATTATCCCTGTTCTGGGTGAGGTTATTGCTGGTGACTGGAAATCTTACCAGTATCTCGTGGAGAGCATCCGACGCTTCCCCCCTCAGGTAAGGCAGCACTTCTCTGGAATCACAAATACACAAAAGACAGTCCCACCATAATGTTGCAGGCAGCCGGCTTACGTTTCTTCCAGGTTGTTATAATTATGAAACCATTACTTTTCAGGAGGAGTTCAAGGCAATGATAGAAGATGCAGGGTTTTTTAAAGTGGATTATCAGAATTTAACATCGGGCATTGTTGCCATTCACTCAGGTTTCAAACTGTGAGCCTGCTACCTAGCAAAATACAGGAAGTATATTTTTTTTCTGAGGAATCTGAAAGATGTGGAATTTTAACTCTATCAAGATAGAAGAAAGTCTTGGGAGAACTCCGTTTTTCTGAGAAAGAAGTCATTTTATTTATTTAGCTCAAAACTTGGACTTTGAGTTTAAAAACTTGAGCAACAGATACTTGCTCAGCAGTGACCCAGAACATCAGCTGCTTCCCACTACCCAGCCCCAGACCTGAGGATGAAGTGACTTCTGTGGCCGACTTCTTACGTTTGCATTTCCCTTCAAGTGCAATCTAACGGACATGGCCAAAACCGAGCAATCCTAATAAATGTAGTGACTTCACTTACCTGTTGTGTGGATCCAGAAATAGACTGACTAGCCTTCAAACAAGATGCCTCTTTTCTTTTACTAAACTTCAAGGGGGATATCATAGCAGTGCAAAGTAACTTGGATTTACTAAATGTTTATTAAGCTCTCATTGTCTTCGTTATGTGGGCTTTAAGAGACTTCTGTGCTTCCTTTATTTCCTTCAAAGGGAAGTGGAAGACTTGTGAAATAAAACAGCTCTGTGCTAACTTTTGTTCACTTAAGTCAATATTTTAACCTTTGGAAGAGAAAGGAAGCTTTTTTGAAGGAGAATGACAGCAAACTGTATTTTGAGGTAAATGATATATTTTTACCTACATGTGGAAGCTCTACCTCAGTCAATGCTGGATGTATAGGCTCTACTTAAATATACTGTGTGTTTCTTTCTCTTCTTTAACTTGTTTGAGGCCTGATGTTTGTGTCATAGGATGTGGGAGTAGAATATAAAACCTGCCACCAGCAGTTAAAATGCATCCAACTGATTTTCCTTTGATAAGGGAGGAAAAGTTTCATATTGTTGAGCCAGAAAAGAAAAAAAACTAGAAGAAACAAATTTATCCATGCTGAAGTGCTAATAAGTGTGTTTTGAAAATTAGGAGAAGAGGGAAAGAACCACTGATTTAAGTCTGTAGTTGTTACAGTTCAGCTCACTGGAAATCAAAAAGCAGGTACCTTCCTATACCATGTAGCTAAACTCCAGAACTTGCACGGGAGGATATTCAAACTGAAATATGTTATCAAGACTTGGAAAGCAGCTGGAAAAAAACTCTTCTGTTATTCTTACAGTTACTGACTGAGCAGTGAGCATTTGCTTATATATTTAGCTTATGATTTGCTTGTTCTGGATTTGGGGGGGGAAGAAAGGGAGGGATGTTTCTCCTTCATTTGCAGGGGAGAAAAAAGTGGCGCAAGTAGTAATAGGGCAGAAGGGTTGACAGCTATAAAACTCTTAAAGGCCACATTGCTCCAACAGTTTTATTAGCAAAGAAAATGGCTTTTAAAAGAAAATAAATAGAAGGAAGACCTTTGCTTTTTTTTTTAAGCCACAATGAAAATACCAACCAATACAGCAAAATCCCTGACAACACAACAGAAGACCTGAAGATCAAGGTCTGCTCCCTCAGGAAGGCTGAGGTTAGCAGGCTGCTTGGAGTTAGTGTGCAGTCCAGATGCAAGTTTCAGTAACAGTCCATAGTTCTAACCAGACTTGAAGAGAAGAATAGCGACTTGGCCGAGGTAGAAGTAGATGAAGTGCTTTGTCTCATGAGTCACGTAGCTTCCAAAGTTCCTTCCCACGATGCAGTGCCAAGTGGGATTGTATTTCTTGTCAAACTCCTGCAGAAGAGAACAGTAGTAACTTAGTATTACTCCAGTTCTCATGCAAATGTTGTCTGAAGATTTTCTGGCATGGATGTCACTTTTAACAAGAACAAGCATCGCTTTTTGAAGAAGGCAATTAAGAAGCTGTATATGCTTTTAAGTACAAGGACTGTATTTCTTACTGTTATACCTCACCTGCTGCTTAGTCAACCAAAAACAAACACACACCTCACCCTAGTGCTTCATAGCTGAGCAGGAATAAGCATAGGACATTACCTATGATCAGGGAAAATCTTTTTCCCTCAAAAGTTATGCCATGAACTTAAGAGTTATGGTTTGAGTAAAAGCTTCACAGCTGCTTCTTTCTCTATACAGACAAAGTCATTATTTTGACTTCGTTATCTGTTTGCAGCAAGCATGCTGAAAGCACTCTTAATGGAAAATTCCCTGCCACGTTCTTCATAGCAAGTAATGAGATCACGTTCTTCCTATCGTTCTCAGGAGGCTACCGTGAGTTTCAAATAAACCCTTACGTACAAGTGTAGTATGAGCAGAACCTTGCATCAGTGGTTATATATTGCAATATCTAACAGCCCTCAAATGAGGGGATATTTTGTGAGTGCTTGCAAGTGCTAGTGCTCATGTATTACAAGGCCTCTCAGCCAAATCCTCCAAGTATTTGCAGCTCATCAGAACTACTCAGCCTCCAAGTAGGAGCCAGACAGTCTGACAATCTGTAAGCTGTGAACCATCTGTTCTGCAGTAGCACAGACAGTACTTCTTGCATGTAGGAAGAAAACCCCACCCCACTTAATTCTGTATTAAAGGAACAGCACTTCTCTAAAAGAAGCAGTCATTCAATTATCCTTAAGACTGAATTCAAAAAACATTTAAGTCAAGGACTACACAGAACAAGACCTCTCTCAGAGGAAAGCTGTAGCTGGATGATGACATTGCAGAGGAAAAGACTTGGAAGAAATAGAAGATACTGCGACAGAAAGGGGGAAGGACCAGGAAAAGTACATGACAGAGGCAAGGAAAGGAACATAAGGACAGCAGCCTGCAGAAAGCCCAGCTTGATTATCCAGTGTCTCCAGAGCTTGTTCCCCAGCAGCATTCCCCCTTGCTTGATTTTTTTGATGTGCTGAGGGATTTCACGAAGAAGAGGCTACGAACATTTACCTTCTTTATGTGAGCTGCTATGTCCTTCTCAATGTTGTATTTCTCGAGGGCCTGCGTAGCACACTCCACAGAGTCCTGCTGCATCTCTTCTGACATGTCCGCGTTCTTGATCACAGCCTTTCGGTCACTCATGGCTACCTGCACCGAGCAAAGCAGAAGAGACTTGGAAGCGGCAGGAGCGTTCATCCGCACACCAGCATCACCCGCACGCAGGCAGCCGCCTACGGCCGCTCCCCACGAGCGCCCGGGCCCCGCGGAGGGCGCGGCGGCTCGCACACCCGCCGGACGCAGCCCCGCTCCCGAGCGGCTGCGGCCTGCGGGCAGCACAGCCCCGGCGGCTCCTCCCGGCCCGGCCCGGCCCGACCCGACCCGGCCGCCCCTCACCGTCTCCCGGGCGCTGCGAGCGGAGTCGAGCAGCCTAGCTGACTGAACAGCGCGCGGCGCGTACCGCCCCCGCCTCCGCGCGCGCCCGGCCCCGCCCCCTCCGCACCGGCCGCCAACCATTGGTCACTTCCGCCGGCCTGCCGAGCGTTCATTGGCCGCCTCCGAGCTCTCAGTTGGCATTTTACTGCAGCGTTTTCTTGCAGCCCGGCATGCACCGCGCTGGCGCCATCGCCATAGCGACGGGATGCGGCGCAGCCTGGGCGGGTGGGGGCGGGGAGAGGCCCGAGGGGAACGGCGGGCCCGGCTCCAGCGCGACCGGGGCAGCAAAGCCCTCGTTCCTGGGGGAAATTCCGCCTCCGGTGCGCCCTGAGGCCCCCCGGATATCGCCCAGCGCTTTCTGTGAAGCACCGTTCCGTAGTTAGTACCTAGGCCCGACAGACCGTTTGTATTACCCGCCCCAATCTGGGCCGCGGGGCCGCAGCGCTTCCGCCAGTGCTCTCTGCCTTCGCTTTGAGCCTGAGGACCTCCGTCAGGAAGAGCCGTCGGTGAGGGGGGAGCCCTGCGCCGCGAGGAGCTCCCTAGCTGAGGAACTGCGCACTGTTATTTTTGATGTTAACTTATCTGCTTTCCGTTTGTGACTGGCTTTTAGTCTAAGGAAGTGACTGCCAATAGAAATCTTTCACCCATATTTATTGAAAATGATCAAGTCACCTCTAAACTCTTCCCTTTGGCAAACTGAATCCACCGGACTTGCATCTCTCATTTAAGGCGTGTTTTGCAACCTCACCCTATTTCTGCAACTGTCTGAATTCTCACCCGGTGTTTACCGAGCGGGATGCTCTGCGGGCTCCTCAGCGCTTTTGTATCTGTTGGTTTCACTTTCCCTGGGGCACTTTCTGCTTCAGCTCTCATCAGCAGCTCAAAAATTGCTGTGGAGTCTTGCACAGTTAGAGATCTGTTAGTAAGAAGACTGCTCCTTGTCTTATAGCAAATAGTAGAGGGTGACTTAAAAGAGACGTTTTAAAATATTGTTTGGTAGGCATGGAATTTCCCTGTGGAAATGAAAAGCTCAGGAGTAGTCATCACTGCACTTGAAATGCAAATATGTTTATACTAGTACAATCTAGTTACCTGTTTTGTGTCACTCAGTATAACTGCAAGCAACCTTTTGCTTTTGCAAGCTCTGAGGCAACTTCTGCAGAATATACTGCTAAAAAAAACCCAACAACAACTTGACAATGGGTTCGTTACATCACCCTGGAGTATCTCAGAAATAACATCTGGCTTTAATCTCCCAGTTTTTGGCATTACAAGTAAAAGAGATGCAATTCACAGCTTTATTTTCTATCCCACCATCCGTAGTGTGTGCTGAAAGTTATGACATTAAGGGAACTACCAGGTTTAATGCCGCAGGTGAATGAAGGGTCAGAAGAAACCTTGTGTGCTAGTAACTTGAAGAAGCTCTGTGATAGTCTTGAGGCCATAGTGAACAGTGAATTTACGGAACAGGGTACTCTCTGCAGCAGTTGCAGGGGATCTTTGAGTACTAGACAGTTTTGCACTGACAAAAATGAACCATTTCGCCATCTTCCCAGCACTCACTGTGAACTTTAGAAACACCCATGAATCTCTGAGGAGGTGGCTGCGTTTGGTAGCTGCAGGCAAACTGCAAAGCATTTATTAAAAAATGGTTAGCTGAACAAACAGATTTGATGACAACTGCAGGAAATGTCAGTGTGGGTGAGATACATGGCTTTAAAGAGGAACATTAAAGCCTGAGATACATGGCTTTAAAATGAAACATTAAAGCCTTACTTGTTGATCAAGAACATAAAAGTGTAATTCCCCTCAGGACAGAGCTGGAGGGGAAGGCAGAACAAATACATCCAGGAGATGATAGCTGCGGTAGAGGAGGTGCCGGGGAAGATTGGGTCATGACTAAGGCATACCATGAGATTCATACTGCAGATGGAGGATAGACTGTAAGCGCCTTGCAGCAGTGGCTTTATTTTGTGCTGTGTGAGCATTGTATAGCTGTATCTAATGCAGAGATTTTTCTTGAGGCTCCTAGGTAGTATCAAAATATAAAATAATCATTTTTGGTAATAAAACAACCTCAGTTTTCTTTTTTCCATCCCCATCTTAAGGTTTTCTTTGTAAAGCTGGAATCCATATGCTAGGGCATCTAAGCAAATTTTATAAGCTATGTATCTGTATGGTAGAGGGAATTCTCAGCAGACACAAGTCAAGCTATCTTCGCGGTCTCCAGGGGAACTACGTACACTTACATAATCTCAGAATCTGACCCTTTTTTTGGTCAAATAACAGTTTTTTTTCTCTATTGCTATAACTACTAATCACTGAGAAAAGATGAGTTGTTTCAGAAATATACGTTACGTTTGCCTCACTGCAGTTAGGAGGAATTTGCAAGTAGTGATCCCCCCGCCCCCCCACTAAAGTGAGTGTGTATGCTTTTGAGCATGCGCAAGGGTCACATTGTTGATGTTATTACACAGTTCCTTAGCTACATCTATTTGTTTGCCTGTGTTCCTAAGTCATGGAGTGGCAGAACACTGTAAAGATTGGATTTTCAAGCTATTTGTGAACAACACCTGCTGCGTTAGACACCCACCGAGGTGGACTGGAGTCATGATGTAGACTGCCCTATAGGCAGCCTGTCTGGCCTTTCCCAAGGCATTTTAGTTTGGGGTTTGCAGGTGTCTGAGTCAGAGCTGTAATTCTCTTGTCAGTGGCAAAGTTGCAGCAAAACCCTTTATTAAGGAAACATGTGTTTTCAACTCGTTTAACATAGTTCAGCCTGTGGGGAAGAAGTGTTAAGGAGGTGGCAGCAGGCAGCCCGCTCCAGCTCCGGAGCGTGGGGGCTGGGTGGCAACAGTGCACCAGTGAGGCGGGGGGGTTATGCTCAGTCTGTGCCACTTTGGCAATGTGGGATCATCTTTGAGCAAATTACTGGCTTGACTGCTGTTTACATAGTTGCTTGATGATATATTGGGCTAGTAGGTCCTGAGGCAGCACAGTCCAATCTCAAACTCTTGCTTTTTGTGTAAATAACATCGTGCCCGTTCTCTCTGATGGTTAAAGAAGGAGGCCAAAACGGATAGGAGCGAGTGGAGATTTCTCAAATTGGGAATGCTCTGCTAACATGTTTGTCATAGGATGTGCTTGCTGACTTACAGTCTTTCCCTGCTGTGCTTTATGCATGGATCCTAAGTGTCTGTTAGCAAAGGCTTGTATAGTTGTAGAAGTTTGGGATTCGCAAGGTCTAAATCTCAAAAAACCTGAGACTTAAACAGTAATACTGTGTTATAACTTTGCAGTAAATTGGATTAGTGGGACTAAATACAGATTTTTATTCAATACCCTTCAGAGAGATCAAATATATATGTATATAATTACATGTAAATATATATATATATATCTATGCCTATAGGTGTATTATGGAAGCCAAAACAAATAATGAGGTAACTGTGCAAAAACAAAATAAGAGTGGAACAAAAGTGTTTTCTCTCACTTCCTGCTAGACAGATATTAAAAAAAAAAAATTCCAGATCATTCAAAGTTTACCAAAACAGCAACTTCTCAGATAAGTGAACGAAAATGGATCTTGCCCAGTGGTTGTGATGTCTTGGTCCTGTGTAGTAGGCTCATCTTATTGGTGAATAACAGCAAAGGCAGCTGTAGTCTTTTTCACTCAACTTAGGTTTTCCATGAAATAAGTAGCACATAATGGCTTACGAGGGAGCTTTTCAAAGCAGTTTGCACACACATACAGTATTATGAGCAAGCCACTAATGGCTGAACCCAATACCATTACTACTGAAACTCTCTTCAAGTATTTTTTTCAGTGTTTTTCATATTATTATACTTTTAATAGACTTAGTGGCCTTTTGAGATGTTAAGCAGCAATGCATGCATGTATATATTTAACCTCTAATTTGTATTACCTGTTGTTTGCAAGGATGTGGAAGTTTATGGGAGAGAAGGATTAGGATGATGGCCTCGCTCGGGACTTCCTCTATCAGGCAGCTGGCAGGACCAGAAGGACTGCATGCGTGAAGCTGTTGGAAGTTCATTATGCAGATGTACAGAAAGATAGGAGTATCCAGAGTGGGCGTGTACAGAATGGGAGCAGTGGCTTTTCTTTGCAAAGAAGACACAGAACATGTACTGCGTAAAGTGGATGACATCAAGGTCCAATCTCACGGGGTAAGTTTCTGCCCTCCAGGGAACAGCATGTGCATGCACAGTCATGGAAGAGCACACTTTCCTTTTCCTGCCATGCTCTCGAGAGCCATAAAAGCAGAATCTCAGAGCTGGTGATTAGTAGTATCCTATTACAATAACTTCAAGGGTCTCTTCTAGCATTTCTCAAGAAAATTCCATTGTGGCTCATGATCTCTTCCAGTGCATGAAGTTATTATTAGAATAAATAATTCTGAATTTGTAAATATATATTTGGAGGGGACATGGTCCAGGAAGAAAAGTCTGTCACAGATGTTTTCTGTGCTTTTTTATATCTTGAAAGCAAGAGGTCTGGACTACTCCCAGTTTGCTGCACTCTTCTCTTTTCAGCAGGTCTCTGGTTTCTGTCAATGAGCCTTGGCTCCTCGTGCCTCCAGCCGCTGGAGGTTCTGTGAGCAAACTTCAGTATCGTCAGCCAGGATGAAACTGTTGCTCGCTGTAGTGGTGCTCCCCATTTTCCCAGCACAGAACCTCTTTCTGTGGTGGTCTCCTGATCTCTGAGCTGCTAAGCCATAGAGCTTGTTTGTTTGTTTTAGGTGGAGTTTTTTTGTTCTTGGAGCTGTGCTACTTCTTTGCGATCACCTTTTTACTGTCGCTGAGCTTTCTATGACACAAGTCCTGCCTGGGAGCTGAAGGCTAAGCACGCTTGCTTGGGAGATTTCCTTACAGAATTTGAGCTACTGGTATGTAACTCTTGCTTGAGAGTTTGGCGTCTCCTTAGTGTGAAGGATGGCTCTATTTTTTTGTAGCTTGCCACTGGCAGTTAAAATCCTAATGGGCAGACTCCATCCTTTACCTGTCTGGCTAGGCTGACATCATAGCATCTTACACGTTTGTTCTCATCTTCCTCTCCAAGAGCTGAACCTCTGCTCTTGCAGGTGATTGTTAACGAGGTATTTCTCAAATGCCCTCGCCAAATGTTTTGTAAAGTCTTTCTCTGTAGACCTTGAATACCAGAATGTGAACAAAGCAACTGCCACCTTTATGGAAATCTCAATCTGGTTATTTATGCATTGGTCATAGGCTCCAGTTGTTCATTCCTCATTCATGCTGGGAAAGGGCTGTTGGTAAGGATACAGTGCAAATATTTGGGTTTTATTGTATGTTTGTCAGGAAAAAAAAGTGTTTTGTTTCTTTTTTAATTATCACACTTAACGTTCTCTTTAAAACCTTTAAGCCATTCGGCATCTTAAAGATTAACATGGACACATGGACACGCTTTAATAAATAAAAGCACAAAGGACATTTGTCTAGATTTCATGCTGCCTTTCAGCTTCATGAACAGTGAATATATTTCAATAGCAAGATAATTTACAGAAGGAAGGTGTAAAAATGTGGTAGTACAAGTGCTCTTTTGATAAAAATATCCACTAGAGTATTTCAGCTGTGGCTGCACAAACCCTTGTTTTCCCAAATAAACTACTGAAATGGCGTTCTGGTTCTTGGCTTTCATTAAGATCCCTGCAGAAAAGTGTCTCTTTCTTCTAACTTTGGTAAAGGGATGTTACCTGATAGGAAACAAACAAACAAAAAAAAAAAGGTGTGAGACCAGCTGTAAGTTACCTTCCGGGTAGTACAAATTAACACAAATGTGCCCCTCCAGTTTATTCTGAATACGTACAGGCAACTTGCACGTCCTGAGCAAAAAAGTTTTGTCTGACTTCCTGCAAATGAAGGAAGGTCTATATGCGCACTATCTTTAGGGTAAGATTTCTGTACTCCTTTTGGACCAATAGATTTAAGTGTGTCTTCATAGACGGCTACAGATATTATTTCCCTATTTTAATACATTCTTATTACTGCCTAGTATTTCTGAAAGTAAATTCAGTTGTGTGTGGGGGGGTACATTGCTCAGGTTAATTCAAGCAAAAGGTAGTTCAAGCAAAATTAAGAGGTTTTTTATAAACAAGACAGTACCTGGTGGGGCTACAAAATATTCCTCTATTTTTTCTCTGGCATTTTTCAGCAGCTCCTTTGTGCAGTTGCCTTCTGTAACATCATCTTCTCTGAGATACAGACACCTGAAGAACAAAGAGTAGTAGCCTGTCTTTAAACTACAAAGTACAAAGGCTAGCACAGAAGTTGCGTGCAAGCACCATGGATCTGTTTTTTTTTTCACATCTCCATTATCTTTTAATGTTTCTGTTCAATAAGCTGTTGACATGTTAAGAAGTTCTTCCTTAAAGACGACTGGCAAATGAGTGAACAGTCGCAGCCTTGTTCCTGTCAGAAAAACTTAGTCTGTCAGGCTTTGAATATACCTAAACAATCACTAAACCGACAGTGAAACCTTGAAAACATCCCACGCCTCTTGACTTGGTGGTAGCTTTAGTATGGAGCTGGCCATACAGAGGCAAGTACGTCAGAGGACGTACATGTAGGACTGCATGTTTGCATGTAGGATTACTGGCAGCACAACTTTGTAAAAAGCTGAGCTAAACATGCCCTGTTAGGTTGTTACTAAAGTACAAAGCATTGAGTATCTCTAAAGCTGTTTTCAGTCTCAAGCAAGCAGACCAACAAGTACTAGGACACTTTGAAGCAACTTCAAAAGCTGTTGCCAGACACTGGGGGAACAGCACGTGCAGGTCCTTCAGGATAAATAGCAAGACAGCGCTAAAGGATTGGAGTGCATCTTTGCTGTGCTAACGTGTTAAGCTTGTGGGCACTAATCTGGCCTCTTTCTTCCGCACACCACCGCATTAAAGGCTTTCTGTAAGCAAAGGGGCCAAATGTATAGCTAGGATATTTCTGGAAAAAAGTTTTCAGAGCAAATACTTTGACAAATGAATAGTTCAAAGCAGGCCACTAACAGTGATTCCTCACCTGTCTTCTAGTACTGAATCCATTGGTTGTATTCCCTCTGTGTTTACCTCATGAAGCTGATCAGCAAACTGGATTGCTTTCTGCAGCCGCTCTACGCCCTCTGCGTTGCGGAAATCAACGAGCGCTAGGTGCTCCAAGTGATCCAGCACGGCCACCGTTACTGTTTCCTGTAAGAAAAGACACAGTCCCTTGCTTGGATCCTGGGAATAGGCTGCCACAGACGGATGGAAAAACGGGCAAAGATGAGTCAGTTCCAGATACTGTCGCTAACATCTTTGCTATGGAACAAGCTTTTCTTGTTTAGAAAATAACTGAGTTTACTTCTGTTAGAACATCTTGATTTCTTTTATTCCTTTCCCTTTCTGATGAAGTCACAGATCAGAATGGAAAATTGACTTTAATCAAGCCAGTCCTTCCTCCTTCTCCCCGTCACTGTCTGTGTAGCAGAGGACAAGCGGAAGAACTGGCACTTGTAAAGCTAATTCGGAGAGCCGTGGGGGAGAGCTGGCGAGGGGGCTCCAGGCCTGCGTGCTGCAGCTGGTTCTCCTCTCCACAAGCCCAGAGCCTCGTCGCACAGGGCTCGCCTCCCGACTGCGACAAAGAGCTGTTCCTGTGGACTTCAGCGCAGCTGTGACACTCCACAGCCACTGAAGATCTACCTGCGTGTGTCGCAGCAACCAGGGAGCTGTCGGCACCCTGCACACACGAGGTAAATGGATCTGTCTGCAGGGTGCCGTGAGTGCGGACACGCCGATTCCAGCTCTGCGAACTGAGGACGGGCTGTCCCGGGTGTCGGGGACAGCGGCTGTCTGGGGATGGCATCAGTGCCGGGTGTCGGGGCCGGGCTGTCCCGGGTGTCGGGGATGGCATCAGTGCCGGGTGTCGGGGCCGGGCTGTCCCAGGGTGTCGGGGACAGCGGCTGTCTGGGGATGGCATCAGTGCCGGGTGTCGGGGCCGGGCTGTCCCGGGGTGTCGGGGACAGCGGCTGTCTGGGGATGGCATCAGTGCCGGGTGCTGGGGCCGGGCTGTCCCGGGTGTCGGGGATGGCATCAGTGCCGGGTGTCAGGGCTGGGCTGTCCCAGGGTGTCGGGGACAGCGGCTGTCTGGGGATGGCATCAGTGATGGGTGCTGGGGCCGGGCTGTCCCGGGTGTCGGGGATGGCATCAGTGCCGGGTGTTGGGGCTGGGCTGTCCCGGGTGTCGGGGACAGCGGCTGTCTGGGGATGGCATCAGTGCCGGGTGCCGGGGCCGGGCTGTCCTGGGTGTCGGGGATGGCATCAGTGCTGGGTGTCGGGGCTGGGCTGTCCCGGGTGTCGGGGACAGCGGCTGTCTGGGGATGGCATCAGTGCCGGGGCCGGGCTGTCCCGGGTGTCGGGGCCGGGCTGTCCCGGGTGTCGGGGACAGCGGCTGTCTGGGGATGGCATCAGTGCCGGGTGCCGGGGCCGGGCTGTCCCGGGTGTCGGGGATGGCATCAGTGCCGGGTGCCGGGGCCGGGCTGTCCTGGGTGTCGGGGATGGCATCAGTGCTGGGTGTCGGGGCTGGGCTGTCCCGGGTGTCGGGGACAGCGGCTGTCTGGGGATGGCATCAGTGCCGGGGCCGGGCTGTCCCGGGTGTCGGGGACAGCGGCTGTCTGGGGATGGCATCAGTGCCGGGTGTCGGGGCCGGGCTGTCCTGGGTGTCGGGGATGGCATCAGTG
The DNA here is from genome assembly GCF_040807025.1 of Struthio camelus. Classification (NCBI taxonomy): domain Eukaryota; kingdom Metazoa; phylum Chordata; class Aves; order Struthioniformes; family Struthionidae; genus Struthio; species Struthio camelus. Next base: position 7,933,654 of record NC_090958.1, on the reverse strand, counting down.
CCGGGTGTCGGGGCCGGGCTGTCCTGGGTGTCGGGGATGGCATCAGTGCCGGGTGTCGGGGCCGGGCTGTCCTGGGTGTCGGGGATGGCATCAGTGCCGGGTGTCGGGGCCGGGCTGTCCCGGGTGTTGGGGATGGCATCAGTGCCGGGTGTCGGGGCCGGGCTGTCCCAGGGTGTCGGGGACAGCGGCTGTCTGGGGATGGCATCAGTGCCGGGTGCCGGGGCCGGGCTGTCCCGGGTGCCGGGGCCGGGCTGTCCCGGGTGTCGGGGCCGGGCTGTCCCGGGTGCCGGGGCTGTGCCGGGGGACAGCAGCTGTGCCGGTGCCGGGGGCCCCGCCCCGCCCCGCGCGCCCCGGCGCCTCGCGCGCCGCCGTACCTGCGGGAGCCGCCGCCCCTCCCGCGCGCCGCCGCCGTGCGCCGCCCTCGGCCCCGGCCCCGCCCGCAGCAGCCGCAGCGCGCGCAGCGCCCGCATCGCCGCCGCCGGAAGCGCCCGCGCCGCGTCACCCGGCGGCACTTGCGGCGCGCGGGAAGCGCGTCACGACGGCGGCGGGGGGCGGGGGGGTCGCGGGGTGCCGCCGCCATCATGAACAGCGTGGGCGAGGCCTGCACGGAGCTGAAGCGCGAGTACGACCAGTGCTTCAACCGCTGGTTCGCCGAGACCTTCCTCAAGGGCGAGCGCGCCGCCGACCCCTGCGGGCAGCTCTTCCGCCGCTACCAGCTCTGCGTGCAGGTGCGCGCCCGGCCCGGCGCCTCCCTCCCGTCCCCTCCGCAGCCGGTGCCGGCCGTCCCTGTCCTCCTGGCGAGGCTCGTCCGCGCCGGTTAGCGCGGCGCTCGCCGCCCCTTCCTGCGGCGGGCTCGAGGTCGCAGCCCAGCGCTGCTTCCCCGCGCCTCTTCGAGCACCTTTAGTATTACAGCTTTGTCCCGAGCCGTCCCAGCCTACTAATCCTTAGGTCTTGCTTTGTCCCAGACAACACATCATTTAGCGCGGTAAAGGTGCGTGTTTGTTTTTCTTCTCCCCAGAAAGCAATCAAGGAGAAGGACATACCCATTGAAGGCCTGGAATTCATGGGCCCAAGCAAAGGGAAAACGGAGAACTCCTCTTGACTTCAGCTCTTCCCGTGGAGTCACTAACATGAGCCTTTGGACTAAGGAACCTAACCACACAAAAAGACTAGATGCCACCTGGAAAAGGCCTTTGTTAAGCTGCTTTCTCTGTGTAGCCTTTTAGGAAGCAAGTACTCTGCTCTGCTTGTAAAAACACCACCACCACCACCCCGGATCACGTGGTAATTACTGCCCCCTTTTCGATGAATGTTGGTGGTGACTCAGCATCTAACTGTGAAAAGCCTTTTTAACTAACTTCCTATGTGAATGTACTCTGTAATGGGAGAATGCCTGTTAGGATGGGTTGAGTTACTGATCTGTAACCGATTTCTCTTGCTTATTTATATAACACGTCAGAACATTTAAAAAGAGCATGAAGGCGATTGGTTTACTTTGTCTCATCTCTGTGCTGCTGACTTGTGGAGAAAGGGGCTTGGTTGATATCCTGGATGCTGAGGGGCTACCACGTTGCTTTGTATCGATGCCAGAGATGTTATAAAAGCACTTATGCTCCGTGTGCAATATCCTAGCTAAAATAAATATTGATAACCAGGCTATATTTTGTTCTAGTAGATAGCTGTCCAGTAGAATCTGAGTATGACCTCAAAGAGATAGAGATATCTTCAGCAGAGACAGCCTGCTGAAGAGGAGCCTTTGATTGTGGAGGGTACTCCCCAGCCTTTTCCGAGGTACTGAAACAATCTGCAACTTGAATTTTCTTTCCTTTCATGTTGTCTGTCCCTGCAGGAAAACTGCAGCGCAGACCTGGCCGTCGTTCTACACGCTCTCCCACCAAGCCCCGGGTTGGCCATGATCATTGTTACACTTTTGCTCGGGGTAGCTGGAAGCGTGTATTGAATGAGGGCAACATTGGATTGAAGCTTGGCAGCTGATATGGTTAAAGCTCCAGCTGCCTGTCCTGCCTCTTGGGGCCGCCTCACCTGCTCGCAAAGCTGCTCCCGAACCACGTGTAGTTCGCACCTAGTAAAGCAAATTAAAATTGTTACCTCTTTGTCTCAATATGCTGTCTCGTAAACTACAGAAACAGATTAAGTTATTAATTCTGTAGTGGCAGTGACTGTGAAAGGGTGAGATGGCCGGCTAACTCATCAGATATCCCAGCTGAACGTGGTGTAGGTACATTAACTCCTTTGTGTAACACGACAATGACACTGGTTTTTGGTTTTCCTAAAACAGTTGCCTGAAATTGTCTGCCTTTGAATGGCAGTAGAAGGGCTGAGGAGGCTTCTCTCTGGAAAGAATGGAAGGTTCCTGATGACAGGTGTTTCCTTACGTGGTTGTGAAGAAGTCATCAGGAACTAGCCTTTTCTTCTCTCCAAATCCGTTTTCTAATTCCTCTGTCCCGAGACATTCAATGACAGAGCTTCGCTCCTCCTTGCAGGTACTAGGAAAATGAAGGTGTTCGGAAGAGGGGTGAGGGATCCAGACCGGGACCCACCCTGTCTCATCCAGGAGCCCTCAGAGCCTTGTGGCAGGGGAGATCTCCACTGATCCTCATATAGGGACGGGCTAAAGCTGTCCTCTCCTAGAACACCAGTACAGGTGAGGGAGTTAAAAAAAATCATTCTGAGCTGGGAATAAAAGAGAGAAGTCAGCTTTGTAATTCTGTTGGAAAAAAGATGAGCTTCATTCTTAGCTTTTTAAGGACTACCTGAGACATGGTTCAAAGCCTTTACTTTAAAACAAACAAAAAAAAATCACACAAAATAATTCATTTGCAGTTCTCAAACACAGTAGCTGGCTTGTCTGCGCTGCAGGTCCTAAGTAACGATTTCACATGCTTAAAATTAGCTTAGGATTTGTGCTGCATATCAGAAACTGCAGCATAGTGGGGCCTTCGTTCCCTGTGCCTTCAGCGATGGCCTAAACATAGCAGCTGTTGCGTGCTGTCTGCTCTATAGTCTGGTTTCAGCACACTCCCTTCTCAGGTGCGTTAGGCAGGTAGCTCAATAGGCTGTACAGTGATTATATGAAGCACTTAACAGCTTGTTCTGTGACACTTAAAAATTGCTGGGTCACTCAGGTATAAATAAAATTAGCTTTCTCTTATGGGAAATATGCTAGGGGAACATTCTATTCTATTAGAATAATATTCTATTTTATTCTATATTCTATTCTAAATAGCGTTTTGGGGACTGTCAAGTGTGAAACTTTTTTTTAAAGGAGTAACCTATACAACCACTTCACTTTTCCGTAATCATTTTCATACAGGAATAAATGTACTGTTATTTGGGCAGTTAACTTTACAAAAAACTAAGCCCATTAGTGCCTTGTTCTGTGCTTTTAATACAGAAGAATTTTAAAGTCATCCTACTGTAGTGTTCTGTTGAGCTACGTAGATGAAATAAATTATACTGAAACATGGGAAAAGGTGTCCTGCGGTGCCCACTTTAGAGCTTCTTACATTTAGCTCATTTACTCTCCATCACTCCTTTCAGCAGCAGGATGCCAAGTCAGCTGTGGTAGTCTTCCTTGGGGAAAAATTATGATAATAATTACAGCTAAGACATAAGTTCTCTCTGCGTTCTGCCATGCAAAAGAATATGGAAGTTGCAGAGGGAATAGGAAAACAGTTGACTTGTTGAGAGGAAACTCTTCAAAATTAATGCTGTATTGGGACAGGCAGAGAGCTTTAGACTTGGCTACTGACTTTGGAAAATAAAGTTATAGTCTCTCCTTGAAACGTTAAACTTTAACCTGCAGAGCCGAGTTGCTTCTCAGTGACACAGTGCATATTACAAAGATGCAGTGGAGCAAAAAGTGTGTTTTCATTTGCAAAGGCCGTAAGAGAGACTTTTGTACAATTAAACCACAACTATGCTCTTTGTAAAGCTGTGAGTAACTTATGTGCACTGCTTATAGCATACGAGGAAACTCCAGAGCTAGAGATTAATACTGTGAAATTGCACAGAGCTTAATTACACACCTTTGACTGCCGCCGCCTCCTGTCTCAGAACACGCTGGGTGAGAGACAGTTGCCTTGATGACTGTGTTAATAACATTTTTTTTTATTGCTGTAGTTGATTACACAGAATTTGCTTCAGTATACACTGAATTTTAATCTAGAGTGTTAGCCTAAAAACTGTTCATTTTAATGTGAGCTATGTGTTTACAGTGATCAGGTAGACCAGGCATCATGCATTATTTGCTTTCATACTCATGACAAACATATTGATTGCTAACATCAGTATTATCAGGTACAGCAGCAGGTGTAACACTCAGTCATTCAAAGCCCTTTGCTACTGCGCTATTGCTTGTGGGGGAGTGTCACCGTTTTAAGCAGAATAAACTTCTAAGGATTCACAGACTAACAAAAAAAAGTCAGATCCTGAATTCAAGTTAGGAGTTTTTATTTAAAGGACCTCTACGCAAGCACATAACAGAGGTCGCGACACCATTCGACTTGATAGTAGAAGGAATGCAGAGTTTCTTAAACGATGGTTCCCATACAACATTCTGGTCCAAATGCAGAAGGAGCCAAAGTTGTGGCTATGGTCAAGATCTTAGTTTTCGTCTTCATAACCAGTTGGGAGAGCATTAACATGGGGATTGTGGAATAGACTTTTGTTCCCATCACCCCAGGGGAAAGGCTGTTGAAAGAAGAAAGAAAATACGCCATTGGCAGCTAATGGAAGGCTCTACTACAGCACAGGAGATTAACTCTTGCAGCAGGAAATAGACTCAAACATCTCCCAGCTTGAAAGGCTGGTGAAATAAGCAAGCTAACATCTGCTTTCCAGGTTGTACAAAGAGCAAGGTGGAAAACAGTCTCCGTTAGCTGGTGACAGCTGTCTCTAGACAATAAGGTCATTGCCAGGACATCAAAGATCAATACTGTCAGGACCCTTGTTTTGGGAATCTGGGATCATAGGATCAGCTCTATTAGCCTCTGTATTTGTGTAAGGTAACTAAAGCAGCTCTGTGGCTGAAGCGTTTTCAGTGACGCCCCAGCAGGATTACTCTGGGGAAGCAAAAGGCTAGTTCTAGACCTGCAAAGGCGATGGGTACTTCAGCTCAGCTGTGAGACCCTCCGTTGCTGTCTCAGAAACAAAGTTAAAATCATGCCTATGTATGCAGCACCTCACTTTGTAGGTAAGAAAGCCACAGAAGCTGTAGTAACCTCAGATGAAGCTCTGCAGTCACAGGAAATAAGAAGGTCTTTGAACAGAGCACTGGAACATACCTTGGTCCTGATCCGGAGGTGAGCATAAGGAATAAACTCGGGTCTTTCATGCTCGTGCTGTCCTTTTAAGTAGCAGTTCAGCATGCAGACACCAACTCCAGGAAGAGCAACCACGAAGGTCAAGAGCTTCCACAGGCGGGCTAGTAAGCGAGAAGACAAATTGCCCGAATTAGAGCAGCAGCAGCAATCAAGATTTCCGCGGAGGCCGCCCCAAGAGCATGCCGAGCGCGCTCGTGCAGCCGCTAGGAACGACAGGGGCTGCTGAGTCCCCGAGCCGGGCGCGGGGCTCCGAGCGGGCGAGCCGGGGCCGCCGCGCCGCTTCCGACCGCCAGCGGGGGCTGCCCGCTGCCGCGCAGAGGGCGGCGCCCGCCAAGGGCAACGGTGCCTCGGCCGCGGCGCCGGGCTGCGCCCCCGCCCCGGGGGCCCCGTTACCTCCGCCGGGCTCGTGGGCCGCGGCCGACATGCGGCGCCCCGGCAAGGAGCGCGGGGCGGCGGCGCCGAGCAGCAGCCGGGAGACCCTGGCGAGCGCCGCCATCCCCTCTGCCTCGGCGGCGCCCAGCGGAACCGGAACCCACGGCGGCCCGCAGGGGACACACCAGCTGCGCAAGGACGGCCCGCCCGCGCGTGCGCGCTGGCGCGCCTACCTCGCGCCTGACCTTGAGCCGCGGCGGGCCGGGCCGCCTTGCTGCGCATGCGCTGTCCCTGGTCTAGGCCGCTCAGTCGGGGGGAGGGAGGGGGAAGGGAGAAACCGTTAGTCGCGTGACGTCCGTCGCGCCGGGTGGGCGAGGGGGCTCCGGCGCCCCGGCGCCATTTTGGCACTGAGGCGCGGCGGCTGCTCCCGTGTGGGCGATGTCGCAGCTCTGGGGCCGGGCCGGGCCGGGCCGCCGGGAGGGTGTAGTGGAGCGCTGGGGGTGTCTGGAGCCACGAGAAGTCTGGAAGGGCTCGTGGAGCTGGTGTAGAGGCGGGGGGCAGCAGCGACGGGGTGGGAACGTAGGAACTCCTGGAAGGAGATTGCAGGCGGGCACCAGGGACTGTCAGGATGAGGCACGGCGAGGGGCAAAACCAACGAGTGCCTGTGGCCGCTGACAGTGGTTTTGTGCTGGCTTATTCTGCACTTTGAAGTGCAGCAATGGATGGGAGCAGCGACCACACTGTTCTCTAGAGCAGAAGGAGGAAAGGCATCGATATCTGGCACCATGTGCAGAGAAAGACTAAGGGAAGAAAGTTTCCCAATGTTGATGTCCGTAGCTGAGGTTCAGAGACTGTGTATCTTCGGTACAGATGACTTAGGAGTCAGGCTGGTATCCTGGGTAGAATTTCCTGTCAATGGAGTAATTACAGTGCTGTATTTGCATTTGTTTTATATGGCAGCAGAGAATGGCCGTTGCATTCATTGACAGCACTTTTTCACATTAGGGACCAGTCTCATCACTGGGATATGGAAACTTTCCATCATGGCAGTAAAAAGATGTTTGGCATAAATGAAATGCATTTTTGTAACCACTGATGTGTCTTTAATTATGTAGATTCCTGGGAGAATTCTGCTGAAATAAAAACCACCTCAGTTGAATAGACACAAGATCTCCAGAAGAACTGTTCATTGTAATTAATTTGCAAGTGTCTGGATCCTGTTTTTATAATAACTTTTTATTGGAGTCTGATCGTTGCCTGTTTGACCTTTGGTAGAAGCCATGTAGGTGGAGAGTACATTTTCAAATGCTCATCAACTCTGAAGTAAAAGAAGAGGACTCCTGTACTGGCTGTACAGACAGAAACAAAGAAAGTAAAGAAACGGGACCTGAAGGTAAGGACAGTGGCAAGGTCTGGTCTGTGAGGGAACGATGACGGAGGAAGTGCATTTTCCATCCTCACAAGGTATGTTCATTTGTGGAAGAGGAGAAAGTGGTTCTGCTATCTGATGAGATAGGCACCTGTGAAAGATGACAAAGAGCAGAAGGAAAGCCCAAGAGCTCGGTTTGGATAGCCAGATCTCCTGGGTTGGGGTTATGATATTACCCATTGCTGCTCTGGCTATGTGTAGTATAGGCCCAGTTCAATGCAGTTCCACAAAACTGATCACCTTTTCTGTGGTAAGACCTTTGTGGCATGGCTAGGTTGCTGTTCCAACATGGTCATAGGCGGTAGGAAGCTGTGTTTGCTGCTGGGAAGTAAGTATGTTTTCATTCTGTTCACTGGGAGGGCTTGAATCTTACTGTGTAACATACAGAAATGGTGAGAGGTCTGGCATCTTGGAAGGCTGTTGTGAAACATATCTTGGTATAAAAATATTGCCCAGTTAAGTTTGCTATATCTTTGCAGTGTAAAATGCTAATAAATACTTTGGTATTTGATAGTGTCTTATTTTTTACATCAGGATTACCTCTTCCACTGATCCACCTTCATATTCTTTCATGTAATATATCATTTCAAGATCACTCCTCTTTCTGTACTGAAAGAAAAACAGATATTCCTTGGTGGCATTGTGCGTATCTTCCTACAGAACTGTTCTCCTAATATCTGCATCCATCTGATGCATTTTTTACAGTACAGACCTGAAACCACTGCAGCTCACCATGCGTGTGCATGCTTGCTTTGTTGAATGGAGTTTGGAGTAATTACATGGTGCAGTTCTTGTCCACATTGGAGGTGAATTTTGCCTTCTTCACCTACACTGTTTAGATTTCAGGCTTGTGAGGCGTATAATACCAGGCTTTAAAAAAGAAATTAGAATGTGACTTATCTTGTGAGCAGAAATTGTAAGAAGTATTTTTGAAGTGATGAAACCAAGCTTAAGTTCTCTATATTAAAGCAAATTACAGCGCTGATTTAATAGCAAGAACCATATAAACAAAATCACTCTTGTTTACAGCAAAAAAGCCTGTAAGCAAACAGCAGACATTAACACTTCCGAAGGTGACCATGCAGTTAAGAGCAAAGGAGGAAGCAGAGAAAACAAAAAAGGATCAGCAAAACAAGTAGCAAACTGCTGTCTAGGATGAGGAAAGAAGTATAAAGTGGGACTCAAAAATCTTTTGAGAGCTGTGCTGCCACAGTAGCCTCGGAAGACAACATGCAAGGGCTCAGCAGGAGGTGAGAGCAGGCAAGGCATGCTTCTTCCAAACTCTTCCTGACACCAACAGTGTGCTCCGACACCTCTGACAGTCTTGAAAATGCTCTTCCACCACAGAGTCACTTTGTAGTGGCAACTCTTCTAGCACTCTGCTGCCCCAGATCAGAAGTCCCTTGTGGGCACTTCTTCCACCCTTGGAGCTCCAAGGGACAAGTGGAGAGCAAATAAAAATGGGGGTTCGGGTTGGTCCTGAGCCTGAGTACACTGGCAGTTTTGTTACAGTCTACGAGTTACGCTGGTTTAAAATGAGACTTTCACAGGCTTTATCGTCCCAAAAGGTGCAATTAACATGTGTGTTAGCTACGTCAAGAGGCTGACGGGGCTGATTCACCTCTTCTTTATATGTGGTGTAAGTTAGGAGTGACTGCTGAAATACACAAAAGATTCCACCTGATACATCTCTTCTAACTGAGAGAAGACAAGCTGATATTTGAAGAAAAGTAGCTATTTTAAAAAGAGAATTTTGAGGAATGTTTTGATATAATTGTATAAAATATGCTGTAACTGTGCAATATGTAATGGTTATTATCACTGTCATGATTGCATTCATCCTGAGAGCAGAGCAAAAATCTTTATAAAGGTGTAGGAAAGTATCAGTGAATGAGGAGTGTCAACTGTACCGCTGCCACAGTAGCTCTGCCTGGATGATTGACACATGGTGTGGGCCCTTCCTTTTGGACTCACTGATATGCACTATTGCCTTACGTGAGAGATGCAACATGAGTTTTTCCAGAACAGACCTATGTGAGGGCCTATCAGTTGATTTAGAAACTAGCTCAGCACCTCTCGAAATCTGGTCCTAAATCCAACATTTGGAGGAAGTTTCAACAAGTACATTTTCCAAAAAGACCCGCCGTCCTGGGAGCCTTTACCTTTAGAGTGCAGAAATGCTACAAAGTTTGCTCTGCAGTACGGGCGGGGGGGGGTAAAAAAGGTACTGAGGTCACTTCCAGACAGCTGGTTTCAGTGAGGGGGTGGGCCACGTGGAGGTCAGGCCCACAACTCTTATAATCCAACTTGGATATCCAGCAACTGTCTCTGGTTGGATATGCAGTAGTGACGTACAGCGTCGGATTTGAATGCTCTATATCACTGCTCGGTTGAGCAAAAATGTGAATGGCTGCAGTCAGCTGGTGTTCAGTACAGGTGGAGTTGACTCTTCAACCTGAAGAAAAATGTTTGTAACACAGATCTTGGAAGTATATGTACTAAGCACAGAAATGCTTAGGCAGGAGGCCTTAGCGTTCAGGTTACAGTCCGAAAAGTTAGCAAGTTCTGCAATAGCTGTGCAATAGCCACTGTAATTCAGAATCAAATGACGTTTTCAGAACATTTGTTTTTCACCTTTCTTTTTCTTATTTTTCCTAGTCGCAGTGGTGGATAGTGGGGAGAAGAGGACATGGATAACCACATAAATCACTGCAGAGATGTGATTTATAAAAGCCCTCTGATACCCTCAACTGGGACTGAAGGCTCTCTCAGGGCAGTGCCGGTCTGGTCCGCCTGGTGGCAAACTGCATTCACTGGAAGCGCTTCTCCATGTAGAAGGTTTGGAAACAGCAAGTGTACTCACAAGCAACGCTGGGATTTCAAAGTGCAATCTCATGTTTGTGCAGTTGCAAGTTTTCAGAGACCTGCTCATCCCTCTAGAATAGCAACATTTCCTCCATCAGATATCGATGGGGGCAGTGTCTTAACAAATGCAGAGATGGTGCTGCCGAGACAGCGCCTGTGTCTCAAACTTCTCAGAGTTTCGGGGGGATGCTTCATCTTCTCCCTGTAGTCCTGAAACTGCCGAAATCAATATTCTGCCATCTGTAAATCCTTTGTTCCCCTTTTCACCATGGCTTTATCAGCTTTGTAAGCGAAGGAGGGAGGGGGAAAAGGGCATTCAGAGAGCCATTGTCCCTTCTCTGGGGAATGATCTGGAAGCACTATGCAAATCTTTATTTGAAGACCCTGGGAACTGGGGGAGGGCTTTAGCTGCGAGCTCTGTAGGAGGGGAGCTCTGTATCCCTGCTCACGCACTGCTGCCTGCTGCAAGTAGCTGGGAAGAGTTGTTTAGAACTGGCAGAAGAGGCATTTTGCACTTTGTGCACTTCTATGAGGCTTTGCGCTCCTTACACCTCCTGCTTTGTGCATTTTTCTGCCTGCCCCTTCTAAATTCTTGCGTGAGAATTGGATAGGGGAGAGATTTCAGAGCTGTGTTTAGTAATTATGAAATCAGAGCAGCGGAGTGTGCACCCCTCTAGCCTCCCTGCTTTGCACACTTCCAGGCTTTGCCTGGAAGTCTCCCACCAAGCTGTCACGCAGCTCCACCAGTGCTAGCGTAAGTGCCAGTACGTATAGCCTGGCTGCTGGCATGAACCTAGGCCACAGACACAGACAGTTTCAGTAAGCAAATGATTCAGCTCCTCAGGAGTGATGGGGTAAAATAGTTGGGAGTTCTCAAATTATAGCACTGCAGCCAAGTCTTAAAAAGCCTCCTCTTATCGGGGCAAAGACTCACAGTCCAGTACGTGCTTTATGAAACCCTGCAGTCTGTCCTGGCTTGGCTCAGAGCTCTGCATCACCTGTTTTGTATTAGGACAGGGTCACACTAGCTGCCAGTTTCCTGGAAACTGTGTAGGGTCCTTCTTAGGCCTCATGGAAAGGGAAATATCCTGGCTGCATAGGCACATGGGTGAACAAGACAGTGGGGGAGGGAGCATGCAGATTCACATCTGGGCATTTTTGTCCTGACAAGCTCCTGTAAAGGCAGCCGCAGTCGTTCTGATTTTCTGACCTTCGTTTTCTCTCATAGCAGTAGTCCCACTGTTTACTTTGCAAACTCTGGGGCTGTTCTGTTTTCCAACAAACTGTAAAAATGACTTCAAACAATGACAGCCCTGGAAAGCCCAACACTGTTTTCTCTCCTGGGCCACTGAGAAGATGATGCCTCTTACAACTCTTGTTTTCAAAGTTACAGGAATACATGCCATGAGACCTATTTCTCCATTACCTTCCACCTTATATCCAAAGCAGTGTAAAACGCTACCATTTTGATCTGCTAGTGCTACTTTAGTCCTTTGCAGATCGAAAAGACTGTATCCCAAGCATATATATGCATGAGTATATACACGAGGTCTAAATCATTTTTTTCCAGTGTAAATCTAGAGTGACTCAGCTGACTTTGGTGAGCATGCCCTGGAACTGTACTAGCTAGAAATTAGTCTGTATGTGCCCTCTTGCTCCTGCAAGTGCTCCTGCTACCTGTGCACAATCACACATCCCTGTAGATGCTTTTCCAAGTACAGTTGTTTGCATGCACGCTGGTGCACGAATGCATGTTCTTCTCACCCACTCGTCACATATGCATGCAGACACACGCGCGCGCGCACACACACGCACACACACGCGTTCTCAGTGCACACATCCATTCCCTTTCTCTCATACACATTTGCACACATACACAGACCTTTTTGAAAGCTCCTGTTTTCAGAAAGGTTTTATTTATAGGTCCTGCCTGGTTGTGAATGTGAAAGGGAGAAAGCCCCTCAGAGGGTTCCTTTCATGTGTAAATCAGCCTGGGCTGAGAGCTTTGGGGTCACTGAGAGGAGGATTTCACTCTTAATTACTCAGAGAGAAAGCAGGCAGGGGACTTTCTCAAACTAATAATGTTGTTCTCTGCTGGGGAAAGCAGCTTGAGATGCCGGAGTTTCTCTTGCATCAGACGTCGGGCTCTGATTCGCAGGCCTCTGCCAGCAGCAGGGTTGATGTGTATGTGGCGCTTGGAAGAAACACGATCAGCTTCCAAATTGGCTTACTCACATATTGGGGATGATAACGTTCGTTCTCATAACTGGGTGTTCTTTGGAGGCCAGTGGAGGAGCTGAGCTAGTTTGATTGACTTTATACCACTTTTATTGAAAAATTATGTTAGTCTGTGCTGCACATACTTGTGACTGCATCTGAGGACCACAAAATTCTTCCAGACATACCTGAAAGCTCCCAGTTCTCTGCAAAGTAGAAAAATGTTATTGTCTAGAGGTTAGTCCAATGAGCAAGGCTCTGAACTTGGACTTAAAAACAGCACTGAATTCCCAGTTTGGCCACACAATGCCTTTGTGACCTTTGACAAGAGGTTGGCTACCCTGTTCCTAGCTGTGGAAAGGGGCATAATGTCTCCAGAATGGGAACGTTAAGAACACAAGCCAGGATTGTGATACTCTCGGTAATAAGGCTGTGAGAGCGCTGAGATAAATAGGGGTGATAAGCATATCTGAAGAGCTATGGCTTTTTTTTTTTTTTTGAATGCACTACCAGCACATAGGTTCCTGTGCTGATGTATCATTATCACCTTTGTTTCATTGATATTTTCAAAACTGACTTCAGAAGTCTCCTGCAAAGACAGGAATACTCAGGGCACGAGCCACCCAGTTCTGTACAGGAATCGTAGGACCTGCTTGTGCAACCACGCATTAATATGAAGTACAGCCACAAAGTGCAGCTGTCGGCAGTTGCAGAGAAGAGATCCACTGTGTTGTTCAGTGTGCGTGCACACACAAGCAAGTGTATTTTTTAACGTTGGTTGGCTCGGTTAAAACTACATCCTTTCATTTGAATGTTGTTTTCACATGGCCTCCGCTTTTTTAGTTAAGAAATAAACGCTGCAAGGGCTGACAAATTTCAAGCTATTCAGAAACAGCCCCACTGAAGCCCTGATACAATGTTCTTGAAGTTACGTTACTTAAGCTTGCCTGGGAAGGCTGAGGTTTTTGTCTGGGACCACCTGTTTGAGGAAGGTAGCAGTAGCGGTGGGTCGGAGCCATCAGCAGATGAGGTCAGCACTCTGAAGTGTCTGCAGAGGTCAGAGAGAAATGAATGGGTCATTTCTCTTGCAAATGAAGAGCAGCAGCCTGGAGCAGCCTTAGCAGAGCCCAGCATGTGGGTCCAGGCTGTTCCTTTTATGAGCTGATGGAAATGGGGCCCGAACGGACTTCCCTGATGGGGTTCTGTCACAGCCTTTGTTGTCACAGCCTCCCACAGCATGCACCAGGCAGGGAATATGGATTCGGGGTTATCCTGGCTATCCGCACAGAGTCAAGAGAATAAGGGCTTTACAGCTGCATAGAAGACACTGTATCCTTATTGCCATTCCACAAGGAGAACCTTGCTTTAAGATGTAGAACACATGTTTTTGTCTGCCTTAGTGCTCCTTTTTACCCAACACTCATTAAAGTGAGTAAATCCAAGGGCTCTCTTAAAATAATGCATATAACTGAGTAGCGAGGATTAAGAAGCCTGGATTCGAGTCTTGATTCTGATGGTAAATTGTCAGTTACCTTGAAAAAGTCCTATGAATGCTTTATGCCTCAGTTTTCCTGCAAAATACTGAATAATCGTATGTACTGTAATAATACTATAAAAATACTGGATAATAGTAATTTTTCTAAAACATTTTGAGGACTTTGGGTACAGAATACTTTATGCAAAGTTTTGCTAATAAGCTAAGCATTTAAGTAGCACGTTCTGTCAGTGAAATAACTATTTTTGTCTGTTTTTTGTGCAGCAGTGTTTTTTCTCCAAATTGTTAATTTAGAATTAATTTTATGCCATATAGGCAATGTCAGTTCTATCTTGCCATTTGCTCCTTTTGCTTCTTTGCAGACCATCGCAGAACTTCTCTTGCTGTGACAGTGTAATGGGAGGTGGAGACACCTCGAGGAGAAGGTCAAAAGAGACAACAGCAATTATAGTCAATCACATCAGTGACCTGAGAAAATCAGGCCCCAATATATGCTTACATGTGATCTGTCTACGCCACCTTTCCTATGTACAGATATTTAAAACAAGGCAGGACATGGGAATAACAGTTTCCCTTGGAGGAGTGCTAGGAACAGTGTTCCACAGCCTCAGATAGAGCAGGGCAGGGTGGGAGTTTTAAGGGAAAAGTGGGTAAGGCTGGAGTAACTGTGCTCTGGCTTTTTCTCACTGCTGTAATGTTCCAACAGAGGCCATGGCAAGCAGCTGGAAGTTAGAATAATCCTGGCTGTGCCAGAGCTTGCACCAGAGAGGAAAATGGACTTAGGTTTACATTTCGTTTTTCATCTCCTGCTATGTGCAAGGATTGTTTTTTATGGCGTTTATCTGCGTTTTCCTTAGAAACCTCAGGAGGACTGTCCACCCTTCAAAATCTGTTAGGATGTATTTTAACTGCGTGATATCGGAGCCCAGCTGCTCTTGGTGGGTTGCAGAAAGAGGACATATAATCACAATACATCTTCAGAGGCGTAAGTGTGTTCTTTATTTTCTAGAAACAACCAAGTTTAAACTACTTTGTGTAGGAGGAGCTAAAAGAGAAGATGGATGTTTCTAAGGGCTTGGGGACAGTTTCACATTTGGGGTGAGGCTGGGGTTCTCAATGGAGGCCTGTGTCCAGGCAGTAATTTGACAGCAGACATGGGTACACAGTAATGCAGGCTCTGGAAATCACAGAAGCCTGCTGAGTTATTGTGAGCTGGAGGAGCCTTTCTGTTTGTGGGCGCATGGGTCTGTCTGCCTCACATTGTGAAGACGTAACTGAGACATAAAGGAGGCTGGCAAGTTGCAGAACACTGATGGAAGGGAGGACAACAGGCAGAAGAGGAAAAAGAGTTTGTGGGCAAAGGGCTCAGGCCTCGTTGTGAATTCCTAGCAAGTAGCTGGTCTTTAAATAAAAACGTTTTTTAAGTAATGAACTGATAAAATGTGAGAGACAGATAAATATCTGTAAAGGTTTTTGCACCCTATTTGCAGTACGATTGCAGGAGATGTTAACAGAGAAAGCGCTTTTACTTACTACCAAGGTGTGTTTTTATTTATATACCTAAACTATATAGGGCAGTCTGTATAGAGCACATCACAGAAAGTGAGATGCAAGTGACACTATGGGGTATGGGCATATAACGGCCCCACAGATTAAGACTAATTGCAAAGAAGGCACAAGAGCCGGGCAGTTGTAACTTACTTTCCTTCTTGCAGCACCCCTCACACCGCAAGCATCATTGGTGGATTACCCAGGGCCTTCCATTAGCAACACTTTGCTGTACCTGGCCAGTGGTCTATATCTCCTGTCCCACGGGCCCACCCTGTGACAACCTGGGCAATACACCCTGCTCAGTACCTCCACTACAAGTAATGTGTTCTTGGACACTATATTGTTCTTATGTCATTGCACTAGGACCTCAGTAACATGGTGTAGTTGCTTGCTTGCACTCAGTAGTGGCTGTAATTGGACTGCACACCTGTGCTGTGCCCATTGCTGAACTGGGGGACGCGAGACGTTCCACCGAGCACAACGAGCAGCTCCTCTCTTGTCAGCACGTATCCTCTTTTTGTGTCTGCTAGCAAATATAACAGGCTTTGTGTGGCAGGTTTGTAGGCAGCCCGCCCCCATGCTCCCTGTACCCTACCATAGCTCTAGCTGCTCCACAGGGTTGTAGTATTTTAGATTGGTGCCTCATTTCCGCTTTTCTAAACTTTCAAAAGCCAGTTCTTGAGTCTTGAACCATTCCCATAATGCAGCCTTGTGAGTTAATTGCCAAGGACTCACAAGTTGCTGATAGATGTGTGCAGAAACTAGCAACGTAGTTGGTCGTTCCTGTAAATCATTAGACTCTTCATACATTTCAGTCTGGGCTTTTTCTTAAAAGCCCTCTCCCAAACTGGGCACAAGACAATGGACGTCAGCAGGCACAGCTCCCAGTGACTAGGATATTGTCACATATCCAAAAGCCTGGTGGGAGAGGAGCAGACATAGGCTTGAATTCATCCTGGCAGGGAGATACGGCTGAGAGGAGGAGGAAGAGAAGAAGGTCAGAGGCAGCTTCAAGGAAATGGCTTTGGTTTAAAATGTTTCATTAGAGTTTGCAGACTGGAAATATAAAGTACAGAAATATTATTGCTTGGCAGAGGAATGACATTTATTAACAATACCGGATGCTTTCAGTACTCTGTGCAGAAAGAGACAAAATATATCACTAGCCAGCTTAACAGAATTACAAGTCCCTGTTGTAAATGTGATTTTTTTTCTAAAATAGCTCACATAATCTGGGAATATTTTTTTCATCAATACTAGTAACAGACTTTTTTTTTGCAGTGTACCATTTCCTTCTGCTACAGTGACAGAACCTTTGCAGGGCAGACTAACTTTATCTAAGCAGAGTATCAGCGTCGGTCCAGCTGGGAACGCTATTGGGATACTCACCTCACGTTGTTTCCCTTCCTTTCTGTTTGTCTTTGATTTTTCCCGTTGTAACTCAGTAAGATAATCGCGGTCACCCTTTCCCAAAGGGCTAGTCTTTGCCCTGTTGATCTGACAAGCTCCTTTTCTGAAGATGGTTCACACCTGCCACTTGAGCTTTGTTGCCTCAGGATGTTTTTCCTCCTCATGCAGGCAAGCATTGGGATTTGGCTTGGCGTGCATACCTGCAAGATCTGGCCAATGCAGGGTTATGGCAAATGTCACCAGTGAGGATGCAGGAAAAGGGATGCCAGTATGTCCAGTCTGCTTTCTTCTTTTGGGCCATAGCTTGGCCAAAGTACTGAACTGTTGAAATGTCACAGAGGAATATGTAGTGTGGATGGGTTTTTCATGGGAAGCCAGAATTGGTTTACATTTGTTTTTTCTGTTTTAAGTTAGAGGTGAAAAACTTGGAGAGGCTTTGCCTTTACATCCCAGAGGCAACTTTGCAAATACTCTGGCTTAAAAAGAGGTGTTTCCCAGCAGGCTAGCAAAACAAAAGCACGCATATAGTGCCCTACAAAGGTCATTCCTGACCAGAACCTGAAACAGCTGAAGTACAGATTGTCAGTCTCCTACTCGGCCAACCCCTGTGGCATTTTTGTACCCACAGTGTTTTTGTTTTGTTTTGTCCGCATTTCAAATAATTTTTATGTTCTTCACTGACTCTGCTGGGCAGCGTGTTGTCAGGGCCCTGTGTGCGGCAGCTGACTCTGCAGGCTCTTGCCCCTCTCCTATGGATTTGGCTACCTGTGTTCAAGACCTGCTGTGATATGGTGCAGTGTAACCTGGGATGAGAGTGCTGCGAAAACAGCAGTGAGAAGTCTTGTCAGGGGCCTTCCCCAGGGCTCTGCCACTTTTTGGGGAGCTGCGGCACAGAGCTGCCCTTGCCCCTGTTGCTTACCTGAGGTGGCTGTAGGTATGCCTGTGCCTGGCCGTGGGCCTTGCTGATCCTAATCCTAGCTCACTGACTTGACTTTCTAGCTTGGCCTCGGACCTGGCTCGTCACTACAGGCTTGTCTGATGGCCGCTGGACTCTTGGCTGAACCTGCTTACTGTCATCGGACCTGCTCAGCTCTTGCTCAGGCACGGTGGTACTGCACTCCTTGTCAGCGAGTTCTCTGTCCCTACCTGCCTCGCTGCCACCCTCGGCCCCGCTCACCTTCACTCCTGGTGTTCCCCAAGCTCGTCTGCAGCTGCCCCGCTGCCCTGCTCCCTGTGTTGTCCCCAGCCTTCTAGACCCAGCATCTCTGTCTGTTTATAATGTTAGAGAGTAAATGGGTGGCAATACAAGACACATTGTGGGATCAAGCTGGTTTACTGCTATGACAAGTAAGACCTGGCATTAGCTTTGCTCCTTTTATTTCCAGCTTCCTAAAAAGAGAAAATAAAAATCGGGTCTGCTGGCAAGGGCTAGGACTACTAAGAAAACAGCCAGCAGGAGGAGCTCTCTAGACATCTCGCTTGATCATTTTTCAGTCGGTCATAGCTGCATGTTTCAAGGCCATCACTTTAGAGCCACTTTCTTCGACTTCCTTGCAGACAAACTAGGAGCAGCAGAAGACACAGGCAGCTTCCTGGAATTGCAGCTGAGCAGCTCCAGTGATTTTTCGGAGACTTCTCGGGTTCCTTTTTCCACAGTTGTTCATTCAGAAACTTCAAGTGTTCGTGAAAATGTTTGGGCTTCCTTTTGGCCCCTTCCAGGTGTTTTATCTACCAAGGAAGCGAATGTAAGATTTTACGGGCAGCATCCTAACCACAAAGTAAAGAATTCCAAAGTGGTGTTTGCCTTTGCAAAGAACCTGCTGGATTCCTCACAATTTCACAAGGGGACCTCTAAGCAAAGAAGCTCCAAAATGTATCAGCACCACTCTGAATATTGGTCTTACAAAGCTATTCAAATACTTCTGCCTCCTTATATATAGTTCATCTTTTTATTCTGTGAGAAGCAGGTCTGGGGGACAGTAATTGTACTCCCTTGCACAGTACTGTGTTCACATTAGGTACAAAGTCTCACCCTACTTCTCAGACCCAGGCCCGCAGCCCTGGATTGCCTGGGCCCCACGACCATGTCTCTTCACTGGCTCTTGAAAAGAATTCAGATTTTTTTATGTGGTGGGCCCTGTGTTTTTGTAAATCTGGCCCTCATTTTGTTATCTAACTGGGAACTAGGTGCTTTCTGTTCTTGAAGGTTGCTGCAATAATTATTTTGATCCTGAATGAGCCAGAAACTATTCTAATGCATATCAGTGTAAATTAAGTCAATAGAGAGTCTTCAAATTTATCCTGGTGTTCAGAGAATGGAATTCATGCACTTCAATTTACAGCTTATTAAGTGATCAGAATTAATGAACTCGCAACAACCTTTTCTATTCTTGTTTACACGTTTTCTTCCTATTCACTCATAATGTACATCGCTTAGAAAAAGCAGAGAGTTGAAAAGGCAGTGTGTGGGTCAGATATGTCCCATGGAGCACAGCATTGTGCTTCAAGGCTTTAATCACATTTGCAAAGTGACTGTGTAGAAATGGCACCTTCTGACTGAGTTGAGCAGTAGTCTGTGCATTCTGATTTGGATCTGCTGACCATGAGGGGAGAGAAGCAAACATTTTGCTCCTTTTTACTGCTGTTAACATGGCATAGGAATGAGAGAGTTGGTTTCAGAAACAAAGCCAAATGCTGCCCTTGGTTCCTTCTGTGCAACCAGTAAGAGAATGTGCCCTGCAGAATCTTTATCAGTGCTAGTGATGCGCAGAAACCCACCCTGATTTTCAGAACCCCATTTCTATTCTGGAAGCTAGAAAAATATTTGCCCTGAGGAACAGAGATGTTCTTCAGAATCGCTGGAGAACAATGGCTATAGAACAACTCTTCTGCTTTTTGAGAGTCATTTTTCACTGCGGTGCCGTATTTCAGTCTGGAGATTGGGAATATTGGAAGCTATAGGATCTGCCTTTCCTTTTATTCTGAGATTTGGAAGTCATATAGGATGACACCAGGAAAACCTCATATAAACCTTCTTTTTTCCAAAACTTCAAGGTACCAACTGAAGGTTTGTCTCACTGTGGTTTTTCATATTCTTCTTGGTCCAACTCAAGGTTGGAATGATGAAAGGATTCCATTGATTTTTGTGTGGTTTAAGGCTAAACTTGTGGGACTGGATGCTCATCTGAACATCATTTCTCTCTGACTTCATGGCACATGACAACTTTTCCATGCTCCATCTGTTCAGCTGCAAACTTTCAGAGATATCCTATTATCAGTGGGAGAGAACACCACACTACTCTGTGAAAAAAGTAGATAACCAAAAAGGGAAAAATGGAAGAGAGGCAGTAATTTAGATACTGATGCATCTGGAGGTCAAGTAACTGGGTGATAGTGCTCCTATATGTCCCCAGCCTACCAATACCTTTATCTCATCTCTGCCTGTCACTCCAGTGAAGTTTATCATGTGAGCACACTGAAATACCTGTCACTACGTAAGTAATATGGGGCTTGCATGCAACCGCTGCAGAACTCCAGGAGATCCAAAGTTAGGAGGAAGAAGAATGGGGGCACACAGCAACCCTAGTGTGAGGGAATTGAGGGCAACAGTGTAGAGGTGCACAGAGAGCCTGATGGTGACATTTAGAGGACCTTTTTACATGGAAAGGCACATTCAGGGAAAAGGGGTGGGTGGGACGCTGAGTTGCTACTGTAGGAGAGAATGAAGGATTCCCAAAGAGGAAAATGGGTGGAGCAAAAGGATTCTTGAAGAGGAGAAGGTTGGGAACCTGATGACCTGTACACGGACAGCTTGGAGGCTCATACAGAGCCTCAGACGTGAGAGCAGGCCTGAGAGAGGTGTTTGGAAAGGTGGCATATGAGGCATTTGTGAAGGGGGGGCTTGTGGAGTAAACCACTGTATGAGAGAGCTAAATCTCTAAAGGAACTGTTATAGATAGTGAACTGCCCTCAAGGAATGAGAACTGAAGCGTGGGCCAGCCATCTCACACTGACCAGAAACCCTGCCAAAGCTGCCAGGAGTGAGAGAGGCCAAGACCTATATAAATTAGGCTTTCCACATTTTACCAGCAAAGGGGAAGGGTTATTTCAAGCCCTGTGGGCTGGTGGTGGCTGACGCAGGGCTTACTGAAAACTGGAGAAACTGGTTAGTAACTCAGGCAGGCCAGAGTGGAGCCCAGGGCTGGACAGAGCTCAGAGCAGAGCTGTGCAAGCTGCTGACTGAACCTTGTCCTTGCACAGCAGCTAAAACTGCCCATGTGGCTCCTTCTGTCCATGGGGTGTGGAGGTGGTATGTTGCAGTGGCTGCTGTGCAATTCTTGAGCTATGCAGAGGCAGGTAGACTCTGGAAATTGATGCGTGGCAAGTTCATAGTTTTGTTTACCTGTTTTTGCTTATGTGCCTGTAATACCGGCACTAGGACATGAGAGAGACCCGCAGAGGAAGGAGTAGTGAAGTGGTGCTGGACTCACTCTGAGGGTTACTCCAGGTTCCTGAAAGAGGAGGAGAGGGTAGCCTGCAGTGGCACTTGAAGAAGGTAGAGCAAGCTGGATTCACAGAACTCAGCCTTAAGTAAGACTGACTTAAAAGTCTGATTGAAAAACAAACGAGCCCTAATATATGTCTCAAGTACTGCTCTATTTTGTGAAGTTGTTTCCTTTTTCTGTTCTTTCCTTCTTAGTATCAGGTTTTAGTAGCAGCACGCAAAGCAACCATTGAGCAACACTGCTAGAGTTTCCAAGTTCTATTTCTTTAAGAAGTTCATAAAAGTTGTCACAATCCCCCCCAAACAGCTCTTTCTGCTGTGCTGTCTAATCCAAAGTAGTTTATATCAGATTTATGTTCTGGCAGCTCTCTGATAAGCTTGGACTCTACCACATTGCAAACATAAAAAAATACTTAAAATTGTTGTTATTAAATTTAAAAGGTCGTTTTGTTTCATGGAGTCCTGCACCCTTGTATCAGGGTTGTGGTCTCTAAGCTTCTGCACCTCATACGTTTACAAACTTGGGCAACCTGGGGTGAAGAAATTTCTACCAGTGGTGACTTAATATTTTGGTAGTTTTAATGTCTTCTCTGTGCTAAAACTGTGCATGTCTAAAACACTGCAGAAGATGTAATGCACTGAAGAATTCAGTCAAGTCTGGTGTTTAGACAGGCCAAAGGATCCTTGATATGTAAATGTTAGGTTTTGCCTCTCTCATGTAAGTCACCTTAAACCTCATGCCTAAATTCATAAGGCTTCCCTGAAACCTTGGCAAAATATGAGTTTTATCATTAATGAATTCATCATGAAATTACTTGTCTTGTAAAGGTTATATATTACTTGCATGGGACTGTGCAACCTGGTCTCTATAGAGTTTCTGTACTCATGACTCCCAGCCATCTGTTTTAAGTGTTCGTTATTTGGCTCTGCTGGCATTAATAAAGCATTCACTAAATCTAGGAGTTTTCTTCTAATGTTATATCCCAAACACATGATTTTGTAACTCAGTGGGCCCGCGGTGCAGGGTCACTTTGCATCGCTCCAAGACCTGTCAGATGTCTAGGTGTGCAAAGGCAGCAGCTGAAAAGGGACAGGCAGAGGACAGAGAGAACCTCCATGCTGGCTTCTTCTTTCCAGCCCCGTCCTCTGTACTGTTGTGTTCTGCAGTGAGAATCCTTCAATTCTTCTTCCTTTTGGGGTTTTGCTGCTAGCAGATGGGAATCCAGCTCAACTTTCAAAAACTGAATAATTTATTAAGAACAAAATTGTTGGGTCTGAGAGCTGGTTCCTTCTCTCTCTCTTTCCCCTTTTCTCTCTGCAAACTGCCTTTCAGAGGTAAAGTTTCTAATTACAGGTCAGGGAGGCAGGTTTAATCACACAGCAGAGCCCTTGATGCAGCATTAGAGAGTGTTATTTATACACCTGAATTAATAAGGATGCAGCATTTCAGTTGAGAAGAATAAGGTGGTTTTCAATTTCACTCTTTTTTATGTGAAACAAACCACACCAGATTCATCAGGCTTTTTGACCTAAATTATTGGGATTTTAAGTAACTAACGCGTAACTGCTACGCAGAGCTAGAGCAAAAAAGAAGCAAGATTGGAGAGAGAACTGCACGCATAGCAAAAAAAGGGGAACAACAGAAGCAAGATGCATCAAAAGAAGCCAGGAGAGGATAGAAAGAGGAAGCCATAGGGAAAACTGAACAGGGCAAAAATACAAATGTGCTGCTGTCTGTCCCAGGGAAGATGTGTGGAGGGTGGTAGCATCCACAGAAACTGAAGTGTGTTGCATGCAGTGTGTTGGCATGCCCCCAGATACCTCAAAATATTGTTGTTCTTTTAAGGCCAAGAATAGGAGAGGTAGGTGGAGATGAAACGTGAAGTGCGTGAGGAGTCCCTTGTCCTCCGTGCTGCAGGGAATGGGATCCCAGTGCTGTCAGCACTTAGACTGACCGTCAGCTTTTACTGGACGTATTGGTTCTGTAGCACTGGAAAGAACTGGGAAGCCCTGGACAGGATCGTTCCTGCAGCGTTGTAAGCTCCAGTGTGACTTATTTACAGCAGTACAGAAATGAATTCTCTGCTATTTTGGTTAGGAAACGCATACTCCCTGTGGACTTCTGTCCACAGTTATACCTCTGTCTCTAAATTGTCTAGTTTGGTTTCATGTTTGGTTTTTGCCTGGATACTTGGAAAGTCTGTGAAAATTTCAAGGAGCTTTCTGGACTTTTTCTAGGTTAAAAAATGGGAAACCTATGCCTATGTATCTGATTCTCTAAGTTACAGGATATACAGATCTCTCGGTTGACTGAGATCCTGATGTCCAGACTCATCGTGTGGGCTATGTGATAGGGTTGCATGTCTGCCAGGGGGTAGGTGTCTGGGGCCAGGTATGGAAAAGGGCCTGCAACGCTAGGCTTTTGCCTTCTAGCCGCAGTTGTCCTGGTTGCAGTTTGTTGATAAGGCACCTTTCCCACAGTGCACCCAGGTGCACAGCATGTGAGGCTTAACAGGGCCTTCAACAGCCTCTAGAAGCTATATTTTGCTGCGAGTGGTACCTCTTTACATGCCCTACTCAACAGTCTCTCAGCTAAGCTAAGAAACAAATGAATGCAAAGCCGTCAGTACTTATATGATATATTACTTAAGAAAAAAAAGGTTATCTACTTTTGTAAATTTACTTTTAATTCTTAGATAAGTTTTTTGTTTAGATTACACAGACTGGGAACCTTGTTCTTACGTATGTCTGCAAATCATTACCACAGTGCTGAAGCAGTATGTGCTGGGAATAGAATCTGATTCACTAGGTACAGAGCATCACAGTGCGCCGGCTGTTGGACGCTGCAGTTCATTCCATCAAATTGGGTCTCAAGCAGCGTATCAGGATCCAAAATTGGACTGCAAGATGGATGGAAACTCAGTTGCAGGAGAGGGCTCACAAGCCTGAGAGAGCAAGCAGAAGAAAAGTCTTCAGCAGAGAAAGATGGACAATATTGCTCTGCAGGACGCAATGAGAGCAGCTCAGCTATGCTTCTTAGGCCTTGCACTGCCAATGAGAGGTTCTCCACTAGGCTGCAGAGAAGGAGGGATGCGAGGTCTGTGCATGCTCTGCCTGTGACATCCCTGTTATTACTGTCACACACAGATGGCTGACACCCACCGCGTCAGAGGCAACCAAGGGGTTGGTGTTGCGCTGTTCTAGACCACCTGTCGGGGGTGTGATAGTCAGCCTGCTCTTCCTGAGGAGGGAGATTTAGAGGGAGCTAAAGGGGGTGCTTCTGTATGTATGTGGTTTTCTCCTCCAAAAATAGCTATCTGTCAAAGTGGGAGGATTTCAGAGGAGGAGGAGGAGGCTTGTTAGGGAGAGGATTAGCAGTGATGACATGGATGGTCATATTTCAGGGCAAACACCTGTAAATCAGTCTAAGCCTGTAAGTAGCAACCTATTAAACTGAGTTCACCTCAGCAGCATTCGCCCTGTGTCTGTTCAGGAAGGCTGGAGCCAGCTCCCCAGCCCTCAGAGTAAGACTGGTGCTACAGACTCTTCCCTGTCCCATTTTATGCACTCATGGAAATGGAGCAACTTTTTGGATGTTTAGAGCTGACAAGACAAATCACTTAGTGACATATTAAGGAGATGATGCCATCTTTTTAATAAATATTTTTACATTTCTACTTGCCAATTAGGAATCAGAAATTCTTCTGATTTCTAGTCCTTAGGTCTCTGAAATGCCTTTCCCTCCTCTTTTCTTGTTAGAGGCTTTTTATTAGAGAAATTCTCTTTAACTAGCGCTGCCCTTTCTGTTCAGCAGAAGAACTGCTCACAAGGATGTGTTGCCTGGTTTTCTGGAGGTGAGGCATACGACTCTTCTAGCATCCCATGCCCTTTGCAAGCTGCAGATGTGGGATGTGGAATCGGGACATTAACCTGACTCCTTCGTTACTGCCACTGGCCTCTCCTCTTTCAAGAAGGACCGTGCTATGCTGAGGTTCTGAGTGAACTCCTGCAAACTCCCCGTTTCCTGAACCTTGTATAACAAAGTGTTTGGAAAACATATTTCCTACAGATGTATGATAACTCAGCCTTAACCACAAAGTATCAATGATAGTTCATGAAGTTACTTTGCGAACAAATGCTCTGTACCTGCCATCTGGCAGTGAAAATGTGACAGGCTCTCTGAACTTAATCCAGTTCTCCCATCAACTTCCAAAGTGATCTCTGACATGACAATATTTTGATGCCTGGATTCTACCTCAGTAAACAGGATAATAATATCTGCTTCGGTGGGGCTCTGATGACAGTTGAGATCTTTGGATAGTTGGTGCAACTGAGATACAAAGCATCCATATATTTACTAATATTTAATTATGCTGTTAGCTGCTCTCTTATTTTATATAACTTATTTATGTTGAATATTGTTGTGAAAGAAGATCCAGCAGTTTCAAGTATTAGATTTTAGTATTAGTTTGTAAGTTTTCTCCCTTTTTTAAAGGAAGATAGCAGAGTTCCATCATACTTTTTAACTTGCCACCACTAGATTGGAATATAGCTTAATATATTTTCTTTCTTACAGGGCCTAGTACTAGATACTTTGGAGGATAGTATAAGAAAATGTGTAATGGAGAATCACTTGGATTTCTCACCTGTAAGGGAATTTTCTTCTGTAGGTTAGGCAGAATGAATATACTGTATGAATTGAAGTTCTCTCTCTGTCTTAAGCACGTGAGCTGGTCCAGTAGGGTCTAATAAGCCAGTGATTTCAGTAGGAGTACATCTTTGCTTAAAGTTAAGCATATGTTTAAGTGCTTTGCTGAGCTCAGGCTGCATCTCGTATTTAAGGTAACTGGCTGTTCTGGATAGTGGTATAAATGCCTCTTTCTGCCATGTGAATACTAATAAGAAGGTATGTATGTACCTGGGCAATATCTGACGTTGTTCAGAGCATAGCAGTGCCTTTGGGTCCGCCTGAGAGTAGCAGGCTGTGTTTAATGCGTGTGTAATATGGGGCATGCAATGCAGGTCTGGATAATGCAGGGCTAGGCTCACCTCTGAGTACTCCTCTGCCCCTTCCCTACTGTGGCTTTTTTGCTTGAAGAAATAAGCCTGACTCACCTGATCATGGCGGTCGTCAAGTTCACCAGACTCTGGAGCTCTCTTCTTTTCTCAGATGTTCTCATGATCCTGCAGGCATCACAGGTGATCTCTCTGCTTCAGGCTAACTGCTGTCCTTGACCTGCTGCCAGGTAATGTGGCTGTGGGTCAACATCCCCAGCAGCATGTTGTGTATGATGAAGAGCTGTTGTTTCCTTCTATCACTTTGTGTTCAGAAATAGGGAGAGGTTTTGTAAATGACTGAGAAATATGCCTGAGTAGTTTTGGAGAGCAATTAAGAGTTCGAGCTAGAAGATCCAGTTCTGTTTGCACATCTTTCTGCTGGTGCTGCCTGCCGTGCCTCTGAGCACGGAGATTCCAGCGACGCTAGTGCTGGATTTTCCAGAAGGGACTGGACATGAAGAAACAGGAAAAATGTGACAAAGCACGTGAGCCCTGTGTGTTTCTATTGATTCCACATGAGCTTGCAGAGGTAACTGCTGCAAGTCTGAAGGTTCTTAAGCTTCACCATTTCTTCCTGTTAGCTACGTGCACCAGTCTCCCAAGAAAACTTTGGCACTCAAAGCAATTTGTATCCAAAGAAATCAAAGTAAATGTCATCATCCCTATTTTGCAGATACAGAAACAAAGATTTTGACAAGTAATTTACTCAAGTGAGAGAAAAATAAGAGTCAAATCTTGTGCAAGGACACTCTTGTAAATACCTGTCCTGTGTTTTAACTAAGTGTTCAGATTTCCTTCTGGTTTTGGAGTTTGGGAATTACTGGAAACAACTGATGTGTCTCTGAGATGTTGCATTCTTCACTTTAGGGTTGTGCTGATAGTCATTTTCCATGCTGAAACATGTTGCCTTAGTTTCATTCTAGGAACCCTGGATGTTAATTTCTTAAGAAATTTTTGATAATTGTAGCGTAAGCAGTTTTGGGGGTGGGAAGAATCAGCTGAATCAGAAAGAGATGCATGTGTAGAACAATAAAAATCTAACTATAGTTCAACTGTGTGCCCAAATTCTCTTGGGTGCTTTTGGGAAATACGGCACCTCTGAGGGAAGCACAACTGGCCTGGGTAAGTTGCTGGCAAACAGCTGTCAGATAAAAAATGCAGTCTGCGCCACTGCCTGAGTAAAGAATATTTCATTCTGTAGTAGGCCTAAAGAGTTGCCAGTGTCGTTGAAATCTGTAGCTCTGAATAGTTGCTGTAAATTTCATCTGGGCAATATCCCCAATTGCGTTAGATATAATTACATTCAAAGTTCTTTTTAATCATTTATTTGGAACATGTCCCAAGATTCAGCAGTTTTGGATTGGGGTAGAAATTGAATTATTTATTATCAATTAGAGGTTGTCAGAGCCTTTGACACCACGTTGAGCTGGCATTGTTTGGTATCTGTATTAATGATCGTATAGATAAAAGCATGAAATTATTGGTTAGGAAGCTTTTATTCTGGGCTGAGAAGGCTAGTTTGCATACTTGGCTGGGTGCTTTCCTACACTCACTGTCATTATGGCTCTGTTTAATCAAGTCAATGTTGCCTGTGGAATAGCTTGCCCATAAATTGATGAATTGAGCGTAAGAATAATTCCCCCTAGATGGAACCCAGTTGTGACTTCCCTTGCCATCCCAGCCCAGCACATTGAGACTCTTCTGCTTTGGCTATGGTCTGCTATAGACCCTGGAACAATCTTTGTCACATCTGTTCTTTTCTTACTAGAGCAATTTATTTATGGCTATTTGTGCTATGGTAATGCTGGGTGCTGAGCTTTTGTTCCCCCAGGTGAGGGGATGGAGAGGGTAACCTCACAGGTGTTCTTGAGCTCTCCTCACAACTCTCTTCTTCGTCCTTCCCTCATCAGTGTGGGTCCTACAATATACTTGTTGTTAGTGCAATTTTGGCACTTTGCAAGAAATCTCAGTTTGGAAGGAAGATCACGTAACAGAAGACTGCAGATGCTAATCCCAGATACATTGCTGCATAAAGGGGAACTGTTAGGAAATCAAGGGAAAAGGAGTATGGAGAAGATGCCACACTTGTCTCCTTGAGGCACAAAAAAAGAGTGGCTGAAGAGAAAAGGGGCTGGTGTGACATTATCTCATTCCTATGTCTTCTAGATGTTGTCTGTTGCAAGGGCTACTACAGCCTTGGCAGGAGAAAGGAAAAAAAAAAAAAACCACTTCTGAGGACATAGCTGCATAATCTTTTGTAGCAAATACATATTTTCTCTGCCTGTACTGCGAGCTGCTGGAAGCAATGCGTATTAGCCCAGGAAGGAGACTGATCTAACATATTGAAAGATATGATTTGAATGAGGTTGTTAGAAGCTACATGCTAGATCCAGGAGGAGAGCAGGAACTTCTCATACAATAGATTTAATAATTCATGTTATGATTCCCTCACCAGTTGTACTCCCATTTGAGTTGGTTTCCCTCATAGTAATCTTCTGTTAATTCCAGTATCATTTCTTCAAATTTATTTAAATTTCCCAGTGGGATTACTGATTTGTTAGGAGTTTGTTTGTTTGTTTTTTTCTACTTCGCTCACATTTATCAAAAGCAGAATTGTCCTTCAGCGGTCACAAGTAAATTATCACATACGCCGCTTTTCTAATTATTTCATTACAGCAAAGGAAACTGAATCTAGAGAAGGACAGAAATTCTCATTTTACAGGGAAATGCTGAGATTTCAAAACTTTCAAAACTTTTTTGATTTCAGAATGAAACATTTTAAATTGAACTTTCTCACAAAATGAAACTCTGAAAACATTGTTCTGTTTTGATCAGAGCAGTTCCTCTGATTTCAGGGTCTTTATGCAAGAGACAATAAATTTGGTTTTGAAAAGCTTTTCTAGACAACCCCCAATACACTGAAAATGCCAACATGGCCTTTTTGACATTATTGAAATACTTCATTTATTTTGTTGAACAGAAAAATCACTATGTTTTTTCAAAACAGTTGGATTTCAACAACTATATTTTTCATTTAACATTCCTCCACACACAAACATCTGTTATCTAGACAAATATTTTAATACTACGTAAATCCTTTTCCTTTCAAATTGATGCTTGTATGGTAAGAAGTACCTTTTCCAGTGAACTCATTTGGAAAAGCTGCAGCTGCATGCATCCAAACTCTCAGGCCCAGTACTGCCTTCCACAAAGGAAAGTATGCAACTGGAATTCCTGGTACGGACCTCTCTTGAAGTATGTGCTTTGTATCGAAGATGCTAATTCTCAAAAAAAAAAAAAAAAAACCACCAAGCCAGCCCTAACAAGCCCTAACCAAGCCTAGCCCATAACAACAAATCAACAAAAATAAAAACCACTTTTGTTATAAATCAGCTTTTATCTTGACTTGCAGAAGGTGCAATGGCCCCTTCATCGGCTCAAATCCTTCTACTTAGAATAAAAAGTGGAAATGGAGAATGTGGAATGCCAATCTGCGATACAAACGCGTCTCAAACTCTGGGAGCAACTTTTCTTTCTCAATCTGCTAGTGACGTTTCTGATTCCCAGCCTCCGTCTTTAGAAGCTGACAAGCAGCAGCAACTCTCAACTGAGGCGGACTGACTTGGGAAATGACTAATTAAACAGTGATTGCAGGATTGCTTCCTGACCTGGGTATCAGACCACAAGGGTGAAGCTTCATAAAGATAGAGTGAATGCAGGAAGTAGTCCTGCATATTTCCACAATAGGGGCATTATGGGGACATGCCCTGGAGGATGCTTGAGACCTAGTTGAATGGATCCTGATACCATCGGGGAATGGAGTACCTGCTAGTTCAAAGCAAGCCTGAATGCAGGTTTTAATCCCTTCTGACAATTGTTGAGAGGAAATGGCCTTTCCTCTGACCTTATCGTCGTAAACAACAACTAGTCATCAGGTTTGTCCTGCTAGGGGAATAGCCAAGGTCTATGCAAGGATTTTACTTCACTTTTTTTTCCTTCTTCTCTGATTACAATGGTTTAATTCTCTAGACCTGAAATACATTCTCACCCCTTAATATACTGGCTTCAGGTACATTCTTTGCTAATTATTGAGTCCATACAGCTTGGCCTGGTTCAAATTAGCTTCTCAGAGCTGTGGGCAGACATCCTATGGCCTGTTTTGGTGCTCAGCCCTGAGATTTTTTTTGTGATGAGTGTTGTGAGATACCTTTTGGATACACCAGTATTCCCAGGACTGTGTGTGAGGCACTCTGGCAAACTCTTCTCGCATGACAGAAAATCACTTAGACATATTTTCAGAAGGCCAGCGGGCAGGATGGAGGACTTGCTGCTGGGCACCATTAGTGTGGGGTAGAATGATACATACATTCTGGAATTGCGGCAATGGGTGGCTTTAACTCTGTGGATTTGTGTGATGTTTAATGCTAAGACAGTACGGGTCTTAGCATGGAGGTGAGGAGGAAAAGGAAATGGAGGATGGAGGAAAAGGAACCAGGGCAGTAGCTTTAGCTGCTCCTGAGGTTAGACCCAACTGGCCGCAACCAGTAGGATGGAGTGAAGATATAGAAGCAGGCTGACCTGCTGTACTGGCAAAATTTCAGGATGCTGAAATCCGTTTTCCCCCAAGCCTGTGCAGGACTCTGCCACTGAGAGACCCCAGTAGCGGGAAGCATATCGCTGTGGCCACCTATAAGCACACCTCCGCAGCCCTGTCCCCTGCTCCCAGTTGCTGCTCATCAGGTGCTAAGTGGTGCGTCAGAGATCAGCTGTCACAGCCTTTCCAAAAGATAATTTGCAGAACTAGTAGGAGGGCTTTTCTCTGCCTAGTCACGGAGCTTGGCAGAGTATATGAGTTTATCTGTGACTTTGTATGAATGGGCTTTTTCATTCCAGTAGAGGCTATGGGTAGGACTCATAGGTCTGTTCTTTAGTCTACCACCCTAAGCTAGACTATGAGCTGGAAGGGAGGTTTCTTCCTTGGACTGTAAGGCCTGGTTGATCACTGCGAAATGAAGAACGGGCTGCAGAAGTCAGGGTGCCTGAGTTCTCTGGAAATTGTACTTTTTTTCCACTGGAATAAGCAAAGGAACATTTCTTTCCTGGGTAATGACTGAGAGTTGTGATTTCTCTTGTTATCCTGGATGACCCAACTTAATTTCTGCTTCTCTAGCTTGTGAGACTTCTTATTACACGGCTGGACAAGAGAAATGTGGTGTAACCGTCTCCTAAGTAAGTCTTAAGCAAGTGATGTTCAATCTGTGTTCTAGGATCTTTTGGAGAAGACCTCTTTTGGAGGTCCGTGGACTGCTTCAGAGCCTGTGAAAGGTAACTACCAAAGCAAGTCTATTTTCAGTAGGCCGAAGTCACAATATGTAGCTCCACATCTGCAGAGATAAAATTGTATGTGGGGGAGAAAAGTATGGGTCTGCAAATGAGGAAAAGTTAAAAGCCTCTTTCCCTAGTTTTGAAAGAATGTGTGAAATGGGCTGTGGCAGGCTAAGAGAAAGCTTATAGATCTTCATAGAAAGGATGGATGCTTCTCACAATTATATACCTACCTCCTGTGGTAAGTTTGGGCTGTGTTTTGTGTAATGTATCTGTGGGTACAGGAGAGAGCCTAAACGCTGTGGGGAGCAACTTCCTGAACGCCGTACCCATCCTCTGCAAAACGGATGGCCAAGGTCAGGGTCTCAAGTGGCCAAGGACACCAGGCTGAATATGCACTGCGCTCTGTCTCTGGGGCCCGGCTGTGCTGTGGGTAATGGATGTACTGTGCCCAAGGGAATGGGTTTCTCTGATTTTGTTGGAGAGCTATGGCTGTAGGTGGAGGAGGGTGTTATAACAAATACATGCAGTCCATCCTGTAACCACATGACGCTTTCTGGTTGGTCCATACCAAAATGAGTTGGGATCACATTGCTTTTAGTTTTGTTCAGAAAACAGTTACCCAAGGCTGTGGCTCAAATGTGAGACCAGTGGGACTGAGGCACGAGTGAATGGGCAAGTGCTCACACAGCCCTGGTGTGAGCTGCCTGGAAGGGTTTCCTTTCTTGCTGCCCTGGGGCTTGAACCTTGTGGCAAGGTCGTGTAATTAGGCTGCTTTGAAATCTGGTCACTGAGTACTGTGTGCGCTCTCTACCTTGTATGACACCAGCAGGTCGGGGGCAGGAACGCCATCCCCGTTGCTTGCCTGTGTGTTGTCTGTATCATCTGTGCATTGTCTGCATCAGGGTCACACTGTCAAAAGGCTGAAAGGAAGCATGTTAGAAGAAATATTCCCCCGCAACGCTGCCCTCATGGCCTTGGGTTGAGAATAATGCAGTTGTTCCTGAAAGAAATCCTCTCCTGTTCTCTTTCCACCCCACCCTATCTCACCACTGAGATTTGTTTATTTGCAAGTGCTAACTCTTTTCCTGATTGTGGTGCTACCTGCGCTAAGGAGAGTCATAAAAAGCTCAAGCGCTTGCTGGTTCAGTAGTGGGAACCGTTTCAACAGTGACACAGCGTTACTTTTCCCTCAGTTCTGGAATACTCATCCCGTTTGCTGTTCCCACGCTGACGTTCCCTTTAAGACTTCCTGAATTATTTCCTCTACTATATACAGCTATAACAAAGGATGGGTGGCTGGATAACTGTGCCAGCTCTACCTAAGTAAAAGGGGCCACAGAGAAGCTGAAAGGGTGCCTGTCAGCAGGCTGCTAATTGCATATGTCCGTCAGCAGGTTGTCCTTAAACTGGAGAATGTTATCTTGAGATGAATCCATAGGCAGCACAGAAGGGTGTTGTTGAGAGAGGCGGACCGGGGAGCTATAGAGTGCTACTGCTTATCAGGACAGTGTCTTCTCAGCAGGTGCAAGAGTGAAAGAAGAGCACTAGCTATGTGAGAATTGCTTTGCCTTGCAGTGCTCGTGTTAAAAAGGAGTACACTTCTCTCTTCTTTCCCATAAGGGACCACTTGCACATCAGTGTAAAATGCAATGCAGTGTTTTTGGAGCTCTGCAACAACTGGCTAGCGTTCTGTGTTGTTTGTGGTGTGGGAATGCTGCTTTTCCCGCCTATTTTGTCCACTGTTTGTAAAAAAAGATCAATATAATGATAATAATACCTGAGTATTTTTTTTCTCCCTGAACCGTGTAGGAGGAAACTTTGCTGCTCTATGCAATGTAAGTTCTGAACGCGTCTAAAAATTCTCATACAGTTCAAACGTTCACTGTGGCCTGTCTTGGAAGCTCCTCACTGAGGCCAGGGAAAAGGGTGGTTATTTAAAAATATTCACACATGTGGTTAGACTTTTTCTGATCTCCTGAGAAGTAATCACAATCATTTCCAGATTGCTTCTTTGAGTCAAAGAAAGTGTCCTCAGAGCTGACTAGGTCTCACTTTTCAGTACGGTATATATTGTAAATAGGATGTATATTGCCATCAACACCGTAACTTCCCAGGAGAGCATGAGCTGAGGATTTTGCTTGTTTCCACCCTTACTGAATGCACGTGAGAGTCTCATGAATGTTTTTGAAGCAGGTTAAATACTTGCCGTCACAAATCTTTAGAGGCCCTAATGAATGCAATCCTTTGAGTAGAAGCGGAGGTGTATTTCTCCTTCCTTGCAAGAAGGGCCAGGGAGTTCTGGAATAATTTTGAAGTAGAAGGTAATGCCTGTGGGGGTGCACTGTGAAGGAGGGAGGGAAGGTGCCTGGTCTTCATTCAGCTACAGGTCAGGTGTTTGGCACTGTCTGAGAGCAGCAGACAGGTCGGGTAGCACTGTGGGA
Source organism: Struthio camelus (assembly GCF_040807025.1). Taxonomy (NCBI): domain Eukaryota; kingdom Metazoa; phylum Chordata; class Aves; order Struthioniformes; family Struthionidae; genus Struthio; species Struthio camelus. The sequence goes on along the minus strand of NC_090958.1, from coordinate 7,899,639 downwards.
CAGCAGTGATACGCTCTGGTATGGAAATTTCCCCCCAGAAGCAGGATTGCTGATTATATGGAAGGAAACAACTGAGAGTTAAGGAGACTTTGTGTATGGTAAAATCCCCCTCTTTATTCATCTATTTTTATTCTTTAGAGATGCTTACACTGTTAAATTAACATCTCACAAACATCAACATTATTCAGCAAAAGGTCACAAACAACCCTGCTGAGGGGCAGGGGAAGCAATGAAACCAAGGCTGTGCGTCACCCGTTTGATTCCTTGGCTACAGGCTGAAGCAGAGGAAACCCTCATGGTAGTGGAAATCAGCTTTCATGCAAAATGACTTGTGGGACCCTCTTTAACCTGACCAGGCAGCAGGGAAGCACCTGAAATGTCAAAGGGGAGGGCTGGGCTGAGACGCAGGATGTGAAATGCAAGTCAGAGGGGGTGATGTTACAGCCGGTAAGACTTCCCATGTCCTTATTTCAGATCCTCACTGCCAAAATACCTGCTCCAGTATTAGCCCCACTGACTGACTGAGGAATAGGGCTACTGAGGAGCCGAGGGATTTATCTTGGGGCTCGGTGGCAGTCCTGGGAGTGGACACAGGTACTCGGCAGAAGAACCTGCTGTCTGCTGGGAGGGCCTGGCCGGGTGTACATCTGCACTTCTGAAAATCTGACCAGGAGGACTTAGGTGCCTGTATTTAGGCATTAGTGGTTTTGGCTGGAAATGGTGGCCAGGGATTTTCCTCCATGTTGTTAAGCCAGTGTTGCACCCTTGATTAGGACCAAGCTTCAGTCTGTTTTCTTGGACTCATGCTGCCAGGCCTTCCCTTTCACAGTTAGGTCACCTCTTGAATCTAACTATGTGTAAAAGACTAGTGAGTTTCCAAATGTTGCCCTGTTCATAATTATAAGTTCCCTCCTCTTAAGGCACAGGCAAGGTTACTAATGCCCTTGCTGCACACGATGTCAGGAGGGCTGGAGTCCAGCTTCTGGCGCCGTTTGGAGATGGAGCTGCTGCAGGAGGGGAAGCCTGCATGGTGGTGGAGCCTGGGAGAGCGAGGTGTCCTGCCTCCCGCTCCTGGGCAACCGCAAGGTTTTCTCTTCTTCAGGGCTACTATGTACATCACGGTAGTTTTTTGTTTGTAAAGAGGAAAGAATAATCTCTCTTCTGACTTTACTGCAGGAAAGCTTACCCCCACGTTCCCTCTCCCATTGGCTCAGCTGGCTCTGCCTTGGGGCCAGGGAGGACCTTTTCTGTAAACTCCCTGCATACAGGAGGCCTCTGTGAACTCTCGTAGAGTAATTAGAGGAAACAACTTCAGGCTCCCACCACCAGTTATGCAATAGGGCTGGATTCAGCTACTGTTTATTACTTTGTAGCCTAACACCAGCAAGCTGTTGCCTTTTCCAGAAATGCCTCCTTCATCAGGGTCCCCGCTCCCGGGGAGCGGCTGTGCGCACCGCAAGTGGCAGCCAGCAGGAGCTCCTGTCCCACAGTCATCCTCGGCTCCCAGGTGAATCCCGCCTGGGACCTATCGGGGAAAATTGTAACCCCTCGGTAGAAACTGTCCAAGTTTCCAAGGTAACCGGCCTCTAACCCTGTTCTGAACGCTGCCTGGTTCCCATAGAAAGTTGCCCGTTGGCGTCCCGGCGTGCTCTGCAGCAGCTGTTGCCCCCTTGGAGGGAGTTGTCCTTGGCGTGGGTCCTTTGTGCTGCCCGGGGGGGGCCGCGGGCGCATGGGCTGCCCAGCACCGCGGCCCCCGGCGGCAGCCGTGTTGCGTACTGCGGGGCCGGCTCCCGGGCAGGGCGCCGCGCGCGGCCTCTGAGCGCGTGAGGGCGTGCTGCTGCCTCCCCACCTTCCCAGGGGGCTCGAGTTATTCGGGGCTCCCAGGAGGTGCCCGGAGTTAGAGGCTTGAGCGCAGATGGGGCTTCTTTTACGTTTTTGGTGAGCTGGAAGGTGACAAGTGAAGAAAAAGGACACAGCGTTTTATTTAATTAGAAAAACCAAACTCCCTAAAACTAGCCTCCGAAGGGCCTCCATTGTCATCGGCTTCACAAAGAGCTGTGACAAATGAAAGGAACTGAGCAGAGAAAAGGCTGCTTTCTCTTTGTGTCTCTTTCCCAGCTTCTGTTTGCTTTGCTGTCTCCCTTGCTCCCATTGATCAGGCATGTGGAAACATTCCTCCTCCTGCGCTCCCATTGTGGCCGCCTGGTTGCCAGGCTGCCGTTGGCTTGAATAACTTCACTAAGCCAGGCCTCTCCAAAGCCATGCCATCCGGCGCGCTGGATCCGGGGCCAGACAGTGCCCTCCCATCCTTCTCCTCGCCCTCCCCCTTCCCGGCAGTGGAGGGGCACTGTGAAAAAATGTGTGAAAGAACAAGGGAGGTACGGCAGAGCCCCAGCTGGCCCAACCAGGGGGAGAGGAGCAAGCTCGCCCTAAGAAAATAGGGGCAGTAAGGAGAGGACAATGGCCAGCCTGGTTCGCTGGGTTAAAAAGAAGGTGGGTGGTGGTGGTGAGGGCTTCTAGCCTGAAGTTTCTGAGCGGAGAGGGGACAAAAAGGCATGTTTCCAGGCTGGCACGCCTGCGGGGACACAAACCAGTAAAGCGCAAAGAGGTAAACTTCCAGCCTTGTTTTCCTTGGAGGGGAGAGATGGCGAGGACAAAACAGGAGACAGCAGGCAGCCGACTGTAACTAGGAGCGATTCATAGGCAGCCCTCGCTGGCTGCAACCACAAACCCACCACTTCAGCAAACGGGGCACCCCGGGCCAAGCTTGCCACCGGTGCTGGCTCATGCAGCTCCCCTTCTTTCCCTGGAGTTGCACGGGCTTGTGCCAGCCCTGAATAGGGTGCCGGTGCCACGGCTTGCAGGGAGACACGGGTGGCAGGACAAGTTCCCGCAACAGGTGACAGCTCCGGTGCAGAGCCCTGATGTGCCTGCGGCCCCGAGGAAAGTGTACGGGCAGGTCGGAGGGCTGTGTGCCGGGGTTTACTGCTGGTGGCGCAGGGGGACTCTGGCGCTGAGCCAGCGGCATGCCCAGGGGCGCGGTGGGCTTGTGCTGTGGCTGCAGCAGGGCTGGCACCCGACTGAACCTGAGACACATCTCATGCAGCTCCACTGCCTACAGCAGTTATTATGTTGGAGACAAATCTCTCCTATTGTTCTTAATACCATTTTTCATCAGTGAAACAGCAGTAAGCACTCTGGGCTTTCAGAAGTGCTTATTGGCTCAGCACGGCTGGGGTTAGATCCTCAGCTGGTGTAAAGCAGTAGTGGCCCGTTAGCTCACAGTGTCACTGTGCGACTCCCAGTTAGTCTTCACCCCTCCATCAAGCGTTGCCCAGCGGTCTGGGTCAGAGGAGCCGTATAAACCTGGGCTTCTGCTGCCTCGCGCCTCACCGGGACTCGATTTCCCGACCACAGCACAGGGGTGTGCCCCTGTGGCCCAGGGGGGTGACCGTGGGGCTGGTGGCAGGGGTGTCCCCCTGCGTCCCGGGGGGTGACCGCAGGCCTGCCTAGGGAGGCAGACGTGGTAAAGCAGCCCGAGAGCAGAGGGAGGAAGGAAGGAAGGAAGGAGGAGTGGGAGGGAGGTTGGCTTTGCTTTGCAGAGGGGTCCTGGGCTGGGACTGGTCTGAAGGGCAGGCAGTGCTGAGCTCAGGTGATTAGCATGACAATCCCGGGGCTCTGCCTTCATCCTGCAGCTAAAGCCTGGTTTGCTCAATCCAATTTCCAGCCTCTGCCCTTTCTTTAGCAGGCTAATTACACCGACAGGACAGTGGAAATGACCTTCTTAAAGTGACAGTGCCTCTTTTCTATTTACCTGTCAAAACACAGGAGGCTGAGCAATATACTGTCATTCAAAGAAATAACATGTTTAGGTACAACGACCAAAACTATTGAAGTAGCAAAGCACCTCTGTGAAGCTCCTAGTGGTAACGTGAGTATCGTGTGTCAGTAGTGAAGTGCATTTGCAAAAATCTTTCCAAGCAGGGTCCAGTGAGTAGTGGGGTGATGGGGCTGTGGGCCCATGCAAGCTTAGGGAACAATAAATGTGCAATATTACACCAATACATGGGCAAAGAATCACTGTATCGCATAGAAACCCGTGATTGAGGGCACTGGCTTGGAAAGCTTTTGCAGCGCTGGTTTCTCTCATTAGTCATCCTAGCCTCATTCTGTCTGCATCGTTCGTAGTCCCTGGCCGAGCACAGTGATGTCTGTCCTCATCCCGAAAGGGCTGCGTGGTTCAGGCCTAACTCAGATGTGGCCTTTAGGCCCAGTGCCGTTCTGCAGGCCCCGATGTCCAGCCCTGCAGGAGCCACAGCCTGGGCATCTGCTCGGGCAGCAGCCTGGCGGGGAGTGCGGCCTTCCAGCGGGCTGCGGCTTCAGAGGAAAGGGTGCGGGATGCTGCAATCTGTCCTGCAAGCTGCAGGCAGCCCTTGAGCTGCTGGCAAGATGCTTCTGTTGCCATCTATGGGGTGAAGGATAGGTGCTCCCAAAGCCCTTGCAGGGACTTGTCCTCTGCAACAGAAATATGATGATTTCCAAGGAGGGTCGAACATGTTTCTGTATTAGTGTTTTGACCAGCTTTGTAAAGAGTTGTGCTGTAGGTGGTCTTCATGTTATAACTCTTGAAACTATGTCAACAGCCACATAAATCTATCTCTTCATAAAGGGTAACAGAAAGGAAAGGCTTGTGCCTGACCAGGAGTTTGGCACAGGACGTGTCTGTTGTGATTCTGTTGAAGTTGGCAGTGGTACCTTGTTAGGGCTGAATTTTGCCTAGGGGGCCTTCGTTCGTGTGATGTTAGCACTCGCAAGAAGGAGGCGATCCTCCAGTTACAAGAGGTAACCGGAGGTTGAGCTGTTATACCGAAACTTCCTCTGGAGAGCTGAGGGGCTAGTTCTGCTCTCTCTGGGAGAGACTAAGACTAAAAGGGAAAGCGGAGATTGTCGGTAGCAAAGAGGAAGCTGAGTAGAGCTGAGTAGTTTCAGGGAAATCAGAGGTTTGTTAGCTTTCTGTGTATCGATGTATAGACAGACACTAACTACATTTAATTTCTCTAGACTGCATAGAATTTATATGGATATTCTGCATAATATATATCATCCTAATGGGAGCCTGCACTGGGTGGTTGGGCCGTGCCATTTCAATAAACTGTATCATCTCATCCTGGGCATGAGAATTACTTTGTAGGTCCTAATCCTGTACTTCATTACCAGACAACGCTTTTCCTGCTTGGAAAGAAGGAAATATGGTGAAGCGTCTTGAGGCTGAGGGTAATGAAATAGGCTAGGAATAAAATTAACTGGATAACTGATACAGATGTGTCAGTCACACTTTGCGCCAAAGCCACTGCTGATCGCTGAGAGATACCTGTTCCATCAGGCATTGAGAAGAGGTAGGAAAACAATTTTCAATTCATGGCAGTCTTTTAGAGGCCTGCTGCACACAGCAAATTTGATGCTGTGATAACTGACACTGTTTGTGACAGACAAATCTGTGGCTTGTGTAGTGAAGCAGCTCAGAAGTGCCTGCTGTCGCATACCAAAAGGCTATGGAAATGGTACTTGCTAGGAAAATGTTGTAAGAGGATCCCAACTACCAGAAGCATCTATGAAAGGCCATAAGATAACAGCAAGATTTTTGAGCATAACAGGGAAGTTTTTTTTTTCCCCGAAGGCACAACTGGCATTTAATGGCCTGTTTCTATTGGAAGCTACTAGGTACAGAAAAGAGGATTGCTGAGAAACAAGGTGGTATCAGGAAAACTGATACTCCTGCACCAAAGTATAAAGATAAACTGAACATGTCTGAAGGAGAAGGAAACAATTACAGGAAAGGCTGTTAGTAGAAAACTGCTGGGGTAGGGCAAACGCATCCAGTGCGACAAGTCTAGCATAAATATAGAGAACAATCTTGAAGGTATGACCTTGCCCATCCTTACCAGGTCAGCCCTTTCCTAGATTCTGCTACTGGGAAGATAACCACGTTGGATGGAGAATGGAGGAGTTGCTCTGTCTCTAGCATTGAATACAGGATTATAGTAAACGCAGTCCAGTTCCTTAGTTCTCTGCAGAGCAGTGGGGCTTTTTCAGGAGTTGGGGATCATGTTTTGAATTATGTGCTATGCGATGGGCTTGCAATATGACTCCACGATGAAGAGCAGCTGGTTGCGCCAAATGAATCAGATGGCATTTGTAATGATGCACCTGGATTATCTAAAACTCATACAAAGGACAATGAAATAAATCTGGTCTGTAACATGTATGCTACCTGTAATGCAAGTGCGCATGTGTGAACAGGCAAACTGAAGAGCATAAGAAACGCTGCTAAGAGAAAATTGTATCTCGAGTATGACTTTTACTACGTGAGCCTTTTGGGGAGACTCCCTTGCTGGAGGAATGCCCTGCTGCCCGTGGGGCAGGGCTCTCGCTGGCTGTCACCGTGCGAGCAGTGACAGTCGGCAGCGTGGCCGAGTCACAGTGTACACTTTGCACTTTTAATAATCACCGCAAGTAGTACTAGCTCTTTTCCATGTGTGGGTAAACATTTTCTCTGTAGCTGGTGCCAGGCCAGTATTGTAGCCCACTGCTCACAAATACCTTTGCTTGATGGAGACCATGTCTGCTTTAAGCTGGAATTAAGGATCAGCTGAGACTTCAGTTCCTAAGTCACTTTTAAATGGGACTTAGACTTGTATGTCAGGGAGGGATTTTGGAAAATTGCATCCTATGACATTTTCAATGGGTGAATTCACTGGATCTTTTTCTTTTTCCTGCCCTGAGATACACGAATAACGCATGTGTATGTGAGAGCTACCCCACAGACACAGCTGTGCCAGCCGAGAATCTGGTGTTTCTCTTCTGCTATGACACCACGCTAAGTGACTCAGACCTAATAGTCCCTTGAAAAGAGTGGCCACCGTGAAAATCCTGTGTTCAGCATCCCACACTGTCCTCGAACAAAAGTCAGAGACCTCCCATTTGATTCCATGTAGTAATTAGTTGCAGTGCCCCAGATATGGGAGAGATTAATCCCATGGCTAAGTCTAGAATCGGAGGTCATGCATTCTGATTTTGTTATCAAGAATCACAGTAAAAAAGTTCTTCTTGCAAAGAATATCTGCTGTGTATGGCTTAATACAGAATAAATTGCTTAAAAATACAGGAGCAGTATTCTTCTGTCAGGAACTCTGTAAAAGAAAACACAGTAGAGTTAGTGCTTGCTGACAGTGTGTTTGATATGTCGTTCACTCACATATCTAAATTCCAAATGTCATGGTAAAACAACATTAATTCATTCTCCCATGATGTACTGAACTGCTGAAAATCATTATACTTTTGTGAGACGCGTGCCCCCCCCCCCCCCCATCACCCTGTGGTGGTTGTCTTGTTGAAGCCTGGCTTGCAGGTACCTAGGGTGTCTTTCATAAACTAGTGAGCACACTGTACCTCCCACAAAGCTAACCAAAATCTCGGTAGCTCCTGAGTGCTTGGTAACAAAACCTGTCTGAAACATGCTGCGTGTCTGGCAAAACGAGCGGCAGCTCTTACGAGGTCCTTCCAACCTGGTTGTTTCTCTCACTGCTGTAATTCTCCATGCACACACACAGCCATGCCCATCCCAGGATTTTCTTCTTTCCATGTAGGCCTTCCATGTGGTGACCGACTATTTTATTTTGGAGCCCAAGATCATGGAGCCAGGTTAGAGGATCTCCAAGGGAAGTTTTAAAAGTGTTCAATAAAAGAAGGACTGCAGCAAGAAAAGAAAGCCCTGACTCAAATAGCATTATTCTCTGTCCTTCATCCCTTTGAGGTTCTCCTGCCTTCCCTGTCTTGTGTGTGACCTCCCTTCTCTCCCAACCAGCCGTCTTTCTTTTTTCAGTCTTCCTCCTGCCCCTCACCCTCCTTGTTCACTGGTCTCCCTTTAGGCTTTACTAGTGATCTCCCCCTCCCACGCTTTCTCTCCCTCAGTTTTTCTGATTCTCTAACATAAGACAATTGAATGAGGCCAGACTCCTAAGCCTTAGCTGGGGGTGTGGGGTGAGAGGGAAGAGGCGTTAAGATTTAATGATATTGCCTCTTTAAGGAATCCCTAATTCCTAACACCCATCTCCTCCCCCACCTGAGAACCAATTAAAACTCAATGAATTCAAGTGGAGGCTTTTGTGCATCACATGTGCTTGACTAACAAAGCCTTCTCCATGCTGGAATAAAAGCTGCTATTCAGCAGCCAGTTTGTTCTAATTCAAATCACTTCCACTCCAGCATCCTCTGCCTCCTCGGTCCTCAGCGTTCCCAGGCCTGCCTGCCCTGCCCAGCACTGCGCTCCACCTCGCCAGGGCCACCTTGCTCCCTGGAGCCCAGAGCTCCGTGGGGTTAGTGGGGAGCCCGCGACATTTATGGTCCTACCTCCGGGCAGTCTGCTGGGCTGCGAGGTGACCTTCTGTCGTGGAGGTCCAGGAGCTCCAGCCTTGGTGACTGTCTCCCGTGGGGGCTCTCGTCAGTCTTTGGGAAACAGCTCACGTGTGCGGAGTCCTCAGTGCGGAGACAGAAAACTACCTTGCGCATGGGCAGAGTTCGACCTTCCTTGAAACCTGTGAAAAACCTCTCCTTTCTTCTTTGCTGTGGGGGTTACGCAGATGTGGGGACTCCTGAAGCAGAAGGAGAATCACAAAGCCCTCAAAGTCTCGGCGAGTTTAAATAGTTTGCCCTTGTGCTTTCAGCAGCCTCAGTGTATAAATTGCACTACCTAGAAACTTGAGGATAACTCTGTCCTCTGCCATGCTTTGAAAATGAAAAAGAGGCTTGAACGAGGTAGTCTGGGAGAAAAATATATTTCATTCTATTAACTGATGTCACAGACTTAAAAACCTCACTGCAATATTTTGCAGCTATAGATCTGTCTTTTGGGTGATTTGTGTAGGGAGGCAATTCTCTGTCCAGATGTTGGTCAGGCGATCTTCCTGGTGTAAAGCACTATCTGCTCAGAGCTTCTGTCTGTCCTTACTGATCACAGTGTTACCTGAGCTGCTCACAAAACTGTACAAGTTACATTAGCCGGGCTCTCTTTTCTCTGTTCCCCTAATCTCCTATTGGCAGAGGTTTTTTTTTTTTTTTTGGCTCTTGTGAGAAATCTCTGGGAGAAGCAGGTTGCATGTTTCACTCTGAAGGCAAGGAGATTTGTCCTCCCTCTAATCTCTCCAGAGAGCGAGCTCCAGTGTTGTGGGCCAGCTGCCAAGAAAACTGTCTGCTCTGCTGCAGAGCTGCGGACAGTACATGGCAGTTCCTTTGGTCCTGGAAAATGAGGCTGTCTTAGGGAGTCAGGAAGACGAGGTCTCTTGGGTAGCTGGGACCCGTCCCACAAAGAGCTCTGGAAGTTAAGATGAGCTCTTTGAAGCTGTTTTGATATTCACGGAAGAACCAGTGGTGAGAGGAGAGTTGGGGGTTTACGTGCAGTTAGTGACCTGTGTTGTTTGACAACTGGGGTATTGCGTTGTGAACTCATTTGAACGTCTGTAGGGCTGGTTGTTCTCTTTCTGCGGCAGTGTCTTGAAGCTGTCAAGCATGGCAGGGAATGAGTATTCATGCAAATCAGACAGGGCATGTTGAAGCCTTCTAGTCAACATTTATGAAAGAGAGATTTGAACTCTAACATCACTGTTTGAACATCCCTTAACAGTCCTATTTCTCACTACACATCTGACTCTAATCCCAACTGTTGACAGCAACTAGAGCTGAAGATGTGTTGGTGCTCCCAGAGAGTTTGCTCAGTCCTATGCTTGTCTGTCTTATTCATGTCATTGCAGATTTGGACGTTGAACGCTCCTTTACTGTCAAAAGACTTCTACTTTTTAGTAAATCAGTACAAATTTTTCATCTGGCCTTTTTTTTTGTAGTGCAAGTTGGCCCCCTGTCACAGTGATGTGCATAGGTGAAAACAGTTGTGCTCTGGGTAAGTATGCACAGCCGAGTTTTCTTTGGCAAATTCAGTCCTATGTCTACATAAATGCAAAGGAGTAGGGGCCCTAAAGACACGCAAAACACACTGGGCTCTCAGAGACTGACCCGCAAATTATAAAGAACAGTTCTTTAAGTGACAAGTTAATTTCAGGCAGTGTTATGTGATATCATGGGGACATCAATTTCAGAGTATAATCTGTGTCTGTGAATATGATGAGGGGGAAGAAGATAGGATCTGAAGTTGTTGGATTGAAAAAATACTTTATTCCCTGTGAGTTAGAGAATGGTGACTATTCAAAGGACGTTAAAAAGTATTTGCCTTTACAGCTTTCAGGTTATTTTCTATAGCATGTTCTGTCTAAAGATCTCAAAGCCGTCTTTGAGGTCAGGAAAAAGATCCCATTTTTCAAGTAGAAAAACAGAGTTTCTTGCCCCAAATCACTCAGCCAATCTGTAAGAAGAGGTAAGAGCACGAACACCTCCTGAGCTTTACTTAACCGATCAGTCCTCTTTCTCAAGTCCTCCTGCAAAGTATCTCAACTGTGTTGTAAACTCTTTAAGGCAGGAGGGCTGACAACTGTGTTGCGCCTGCTCAGGGACTGGCACAGCATAGTTGGTCCCTAGATGTTTTTGTAATAAACATGCTTAATTGATGGGAACAGCAGACCTGAACTCTTGAGCTTGCGTGGCTTGGTGGGTAGAACAAGCCCTTCTTTAGTGATGCAGCTGAGCACTCCTTTTATTGAACACTCTGACCTTCGTCTCTGGGGCTCTGCACTTCGTTCCTGTTTCTCGTTAGTGAAATGAGTTTGATGGTCTCAGACCCTTCCTTGCTAGTAAATGGTTTCTACTTCAAAACAAAGTGCAGTTAGTTTGGCGGGAGAGTCCCAGGTCTGACCTAAAACTAAATTACAGCTGACCCTGAGACAGCGAGGCCCCTCCAGGTCAGGGACAAGGGCATTGTCAGGACACCGGGAGCTTGCACTGTAATTAGCAGCAAAGGTATCAAATACCTCTGTTTCTAGCATTCCTGTCCTTAAAGCAACACAAGCATAAAATCTCCAAATTTCTTCTGTTGCAGTCCTGCTGAAAAAGTGGAAAGTAAGACTGAACAAACTCGTATTGATTTGCTTTTTCTCTGTTCTGCAGTAAATCCCTCCCCATCTTAAACTGACTCCCACAATCCCTTGTTCCCCCAGCATCTGGGAATGAATTTACCAGACACTGCATTGCTTTCAGGGCTCCAGAATGACCAACGAACCTGAGCACGTTTTGCCTGACTAGCAGCAGTGTGTAAGAGGAGCTTTCCCACTTCAAAAATTTGCTTGGCTTCAGAGCTGCTTTCCCAGCAAACATCCCTTCTCTCCCCAGGTTTCTTCAAACACCAGAGAGGCTTTTTCAGATTCACCCTACAAAATGTAGTTTGTTTTAAATACATTTTACAAGATATCACAGGAACCTGATAACTTCCTAGGTTTGAAAAATGTTTGAGCTAGCTTTCTTGGCTTCTAGCAGAGGCCACTGAGCAGAGGACAGGGTGGGTTTGCAGCTGAGACCCAGGGAGGCTATAGATTCTCTGAGCATTATGCGATTGAGCTAGTCACCTAGGCCAGCACATACAAAGAAATACTGATCTTGGGCACACACCTTGAGACACCACACACTTGTTTTTCAGAATTGCTGCATACCCAGGGCCTCCACAGGCCCTGTTTGGAAACAGGAACATTTATAGCATCTCCAGGTTTTCAACACAAATGCTCACAATCAATGGGAAGTTTTGAAAAATGGGGCCTTTACTGCCTCACTCTTTCCATCTGTCACAAGTGGGCAGTTTCCAAACCCCAAGGGCATTGGTGAAGTAGAGAACTTGGTGATCCCCAGAGCGGAAATGCTGGAGCAGGGCAGGACAGACTAAACAAGGCTTCCAAAAACACCCATGTAATCAGATTACAAGTCCAGTGAGTCAGGATGCTGCAAGCCTGAGTATGATCCCACTCTCTCCAGTGTAACTCCCCTCTTCTGCTGGCTCTAGAGCTGCGCCCATCACTCCTGCGAACAGGAGAGCCCAATCGTACTGTTCAGTCTGGCAGGTAGACGGAACCGAAAGTTTAAATTACAAACATTTAATTAGATTAACTTTTTCTAGGAGCCTAAAGATTTATGATATTAATGTTCCGCATTTTGATACCTGTATCTTGACAGAAACTTTGAATTGTACCTGTTACTGTTTCATTCCTATTTTTAGGAAAGGTGTGGTTCCAATATATGTTGTGCTCTGCCACTGTGAGAGAGTTTCCCTCTGCCCCTCTGCATCCCCCCATTTTTGGCAGAGTGTCTCCCCTTTGCTTACGTACCAGCTTTGTGCTGAAGAATGTCCTGGACAGCTACTTTGGAGGGAGCTGGTGGCTCGCTATTGTGGTGCCTTGGCCACCGGCCAGCTAGGAGCTTTGAGAGTACTGCTTGTGAATCTTTTCTTGCTCCTGGTGGGAAAAGAGGCAGTGACTCAGTTTACTTCAGCTATGAGGTCGCGTGGGCATGTAATAGGTGGGAAAGTTCTGTCCAGGACAGAAAAGTGGAATAAGGACCCTAATGTAGCAAAATCAGCCTTGAGGGAAATCCAGAGCAGGCAAAGGCGTGAAAAGATAAATGCTCAGAAGCTGTGAAAAGTGAGCAGAAGATACAAGGGCAAGAACAGACAAGTAGCAGCAGGAACAAAATATTTTCCACTAGATTATGAGCGGTGCAGAATCAGAGCATGTCTACAGTTAGAGGTCAGCTCCCTGGGTCTGTGGGCAGAGGGGAATCACTGTGGCTTGGGACCAAAGAACGGGTTTTGAGCCTTTTTCAGTTCTAAACTCAACATACTTAAAGGCTGGTTTAGGTTGTCACAGCTAGAGGCCTTAGCAACAATCCACTCATTTCACATGCCCTAGCCTGAAAGGATCAGGAGCCTATAAGCCTGAGTGAAGATGGTGTGCATGAAGCAGTGTGTCAACTCCCTGGAAAAAAAAACAAGAAAACCCCACGTCCTTCTCCAGGGGATATCGTTCCTGGCCCCAGAGCATCTGCTGTAGAAAGACAGGAGTTGTTCTTCTACGTACAACACCCGTTAGGTGAGTTTGTGCCGTGCTTGGTAAGGTGAGCATTGAATATTCTTCAACAGCAAACAGAAGAACTACCAGAGATGACTACAAATGCACTGGGTTCCCTGCAGTCTCTCTCTTTGGCCTCCCTTCCCCCATCCAGCAGGGAGGAGGCTTGGGCAGGGAGTTACTTGCACAAAGCAGCTAAGCTGCTCCTGCAGCCTGAAGAGGGGAGCTTTGCCTGGGAAGACACTGGTGTCTGTCTTGATTAGGATGTGATGCCTGATGTAAGTCATGTGACAAGTACAAACAAAATACCTTGGCAAAACCTTGAGGAACCAGGACAGCCTGAGCTGCTTAAGGAGATTTACAGCATGTATTTCTGTCCTGTGCACTTGCCTTGGTCTGAACCTTTCCTGTCTCAGGAGCTCCAGCATGCACCCTGGATTTTAAAGATGCCTCTTTTCTGCTCATTCCCCAAATGATCTCTAGACCGTCTCAATTTTGTTAAGTTTAACAGTGTAGCCCCAGTTGCTTTACACCATCACAGTACCAGAATGCTATAAAGGTGTCTTCTGGGAAACGCTGTTGGGATTTGTGGAGCAAAGGTCCCGTCAGCTTAGATTAGAAAATAATCTTGAAGAAATGGGAGAGTTAAAGGCCAGTGCGAGTGTTACAGCAGAGTTAGGAAGTCGCCTATGTCCTGAAAGAGAGGGGATGAAGAAACAGCTTCCACTCCCTCAGCTCCTCTTTATATGTTGGGTCGAAAGTTCCCCATTTGCTGCTGTCAATGCCTTTTCCTTCTGGGAGCTGCTCAGAGGCAGTGCTGGCACCCGGATGCTGAGCCTCCACCCAGCATCTTGGCAGAAGAGTCGGTCCTCCTTCTTCTGAGCCCTCCTCTCCTCTTCTTCCCCTGTTCCTTAGACTCAGCTGCCTTTACAGTGGATTTTAGAGGTCTTTGACATGGTGCCGACCTCAGCCCCAGATGAATAATTCACATGTGCGTCAGAACTGCGGAGGACGCACAGATCAACTGATAGTGCAGTGTCACGGAGCTCTGCCTGAGAGAAGTCGTTCCTGGAGGCCAGCAGCCAGGCTGCCGGGCACCCAGCAGTGCCACCGCCGAAACACCAGAAAGCTGGCTCCTCAGTTTTTTTCACTAGACCTTGGGATTTTCCTTTATAATACAGAAACCCCTTTTGTCTAAGATGCCTTGCAACCATTGGCTGGCAGATGCTCTCAAACCTGACCCAGGCGTTCTCTTGATAACACTATTTATCCAACCTGCTCCCAGATCTTTTCTCCAGGCCTGGCAATGTTTGATGCAGCCCAGCCCCAAGCTGCACCGTTCCTTGTCATGACACATCCCTGTGGACCGCAGCTTATAAACGTCTCCATTTTATTCCTGTCTCCTTCTCTAGCCTTTGTCTATGTTTTCCACACAGTGGAACTCCCCTTTCTATTGGACAAGCTCTCAAGTTTTGCCTCCTTTACTCCAAACTCTTTCTGTTGTTTCACCTAACGAGATGAAGAAATTGCAGAAACTGAAGATCAAAAGCAATGACAAGAGGTCACCTCTCTGCAGTAAGCAATGACACAGTATAACCTGATCACCAAAGAGACGTTTGTCTAATTTCTTCTTAAAAATCTTTATCGATGGGAATTCCTCAGCCTTCCTGGCCAACCTCTTCCATCTTAAGCTGTCCTCATAGTTGCTAAGTTTTTTTAATGTCTAACCTTAATCTCCTTCTCTGCAAGCTGAGCCAATTGTCCTATCCCCTATAAACACAAGGGACAGTTTAATCAATGTCCTCTTTAAAACAGTCTAGCACATTTGGTGCATTTCTGTTGCATCCTCGCCTCAACTTCTCTTTTCCCTGGTGGTAGGGAAATGGATCCCTCCATATCATCCCACTCTGCGCTCTGATCTTCTTGGTGAGGAAGGGAAGAGCAGGAGACAATGCTCCACTTCTAGAGTGGGGAAGAGCCTGTTAAGAGAGGGCTGATGGTCAGGAGAGGTGCCTTTCGCACAGATTGCTGGAGAGGACCAGGGAGAGGTTAGGTAAGAGTAAAGATGGAATAGGACACAGACTGATTAAAGTCTGCAGCAAATGGTAATTAGGAAGTTAGGGGGAAGGTGGAGTCCAGACCACCTTTGAGGGGAGAAGTCCCATTTTTCACTTCTGCTGTTGTTTTCTATCCTATATATGCAATCTTTGGACAGTTTGCTTCATTGAGAAAGAAGATGAAGGGGAAGTGAAGATGCCTTCAGCTCACCCCTGAAGAGGGGAACCCTTGCAGCGCATCGTGCGGAGCTGGCTCCCGCAGGGCCCAGGCTGGGCACCAGCGGGCTCTGGGCTGCTGCGTGCCCCCGCTCCGGGCGCAGAGCAGCTCAGGTGGGACTGGCTGCATGGGACATGCCTCCTCCCGTGTTTGCTGTGCCATTTTGAAAAGGTTCGTGGAAGCCAGATGCACAAGATAATTCCTAGAGCTCGTAGGGAGGGAGAATAGCGAGAAGGGTGTGCTGATTTTTCCCTTAGCTATCACCTCTAGGACAGTAAGTGGAAGCTTGCAATCTCCTCCCACTGTCCTTCAGAGACCTTTTTCTCCCCTTTTCTGCTGAATCCCTATTTGCCATGTTTTGTTTTGTTTTGTTTTTTCTAGAGATCCAAATGGTATTTTGCTTTCATTTTCCTTCCAGTGCAGACTTCTTTCCCTTTTTGAGGAGACCCCAGTCTCTTTTGCTGTTTTGTGGTAATCAGGGTACTCGCCTTTCTTCCTCCTTTCTTCCAGTTATCTCAGGTCTCTGTATTTACTCTTCATAGTCCAGTTCTTTGGCTCTTTTTCCCCCCCCATCTGAAACCTGTTTCTCCTCTCTTTTCCTGTCTTTCATGCAGCCCTATTCCTGTCCTGTACTCTTTCCCACCCTGTCCTTAGGTGCTTTGCACCATATAGCCTATTTTCCAACCATGAATCTTGCTTAACGCGGTTTCTTACATTAGCGAAGAAATCCTGGATGTGCTTTTGCAGCCATTCCTCTTTTATTATTACTGACTCTATGCCTCTTCCCCTCCAACCTGAGTCAACTCTAAATAATTCAGTTTCTCTAGATACTATATCCCCCTTCCAGACACGCACACATACCTGGAGGTTCACAGCCTTTAGCCGTTCAGTCGGGGTAGATATTCTCCCCGTTTGTACCTAACTCCTTGCCCCAAGCCAGTTCCCGCCACGCAGGAGGATAGCTGAGCGCTTTCCGTTGAGGCAGACACCAGTTGCTGCCTCGCGCACTGGCCGGCGGGAGTTTTTACCATCAGCCTCTCCAGAGGGTGAGCATCATTTCCAAAGCATGCATGAGCATAACTGGAAGCCACTGCCGACAGACTGGCATTGCCCCCAGGCTGCCTAGAGAGCTGCAGTTAATATCTTCCAGGTTTGCATGTTCAGTATCGTAACGCAAATATTACAAAAATTATTTGGATTCCAACTCAAGTTTGTTTATTAACCGGCCAAACTAAATGAAAAGCAAAACTTCTCGTAGTACCCGTTTGCCAAAACCTCCTGGCTCCTGGATAGAGAAAGGTCTCCAAGACACAATCTCTCCCTAAGCCTTATATGATGAGGGAGGAAAAGAGGCGGCTGCCACCCTGCCCCTCCCCTAACCTCGTTTCTTGGAACCTCCCTCTGGTCATGAATAACTCCAGTGTCTGCCCCTGGTGCTGGGCAGAGCTTTGCCAGTCGTGGTCCTCTGCAGGAAATGGACATGATTTTGATAGTGTCACTCTACCACACACAAGACGCTGAATAGCTGCAAGAAAACTGAGCAGTTTTGTTAATCTCACTGGTGTTTGGCAACCTCTCAGCAGCAGCCACAGAGGCACTACAGCTGTCTGTCTGCAGACCCAGGAATACAATGCTGCATTATTTTATATTCAGCAGATCATCTTTCCAATCATAAGGCCTGGAATGTTTTATATATTTACTTCTCCATGAGGAAAGCTTCCCACTGTCACTAATCAACAGATTTTTCAAGACCTGCTGTCTTGTGTGTTATAAAGATAAACGCACTGATATTTACAAAGCGCTTTGGGGTCCTAAAGTGGAAATACAAAATATTGCATGTATATTTTGGAAAGGGCCTTGGAATAAATAGTGTCATTCCCAATGATGCAAGTCCAACCACATCCTCCATCCAAATCCTTCTGAAGACTCAATTTTTTTTCCTCTGAGCTTCACAAATGTTAACTCAAATTGATCCTGTTCTCCCTTCTCCAGTAGTATTTTGGTGGAGAAAAAGAGAGTGAAATAACATGCAAAATGCAAAAAAGATACATGATGAAGTATTTAACATTGTGTCCTTCAGAATAATCTACTTTGTCTCATAAATAATACACAATTATAAAGATGCACTTTTAGTAAACCAAGAGATGTTATCACTTAGTGTGTCCAGCACCTCTCTCTCTCTTCACTCTTGTGCTTAATTAGCACTAATACTATGCCTCGGGTGGGTAATCGTGGAGGAAGGAAACCTGGTGCGTTTGGGCCATGCAGCAGGCAGCAGGCGCAGCTGTCTAGCCGCCCAGCCGCCCTCCAGATTTCGCGGGACATACAAGGGAGGCGGCTGAGATATGGCCCCAGCACTGCTGCTTCCGCCGCTGCCAGCTGCGGTGCCACCCCTGCGGGTCATTATTTATATTTCTCTTCTCCCCCAGTTCAGCTCTGTCTCAAGACACCTCCACCCAAAGCAGTGATTTCAGCCCTGTGGAATGACCAGAGAAGCAGCTCAGCCTGCAGAAGCGCAACCCGGCCTGAAGCCAGCGGGAGCCGGGGCTGCCCAGCGCCGCGGCTGGATGCCACCTAGCCAAATTTCCCACGGGCCGCACCCAGGTCTTTAGTTTCGAGAGTGTCGCTGTGCCCAGGTAGGGGGCCGGGCGTCGGGGGGTCGCCGACCTAGCTTGGGAAACGGACCTGGTGAACCTGGCGGTTCAGCAGAGCTGAGAGGCAGAAGGTGAATTTAACCTGTAGCTGCAGCCGCAGGCAGGACGAGACCACGTAACAAAACAGAGACTCTGCCCAGCTGCTGCAAGGCAGCGTCAAACCAGAGGGGCTCAGTTCCTCTCCAGGGTGGAGACTGGGTGTATCAGGCAGCAGGAGACCAGGGAACACATGGAGAAACTGTCATGAAAGAAGAGGAAGAGAGGTCCAAGGAGGATGGCAGCGCCTTGACAGCTTTTTGCCACCTTGGTGTAGGCAGTAAGAGAAGGTACGGGGGGAAGGCTTGTGCTTGGGAGGAAGATAGAGAGGTGCGTGGGGAACACCCAGCTTTTTCAGAACTGAGCAGCACTGAGGCACACGCCCAGAGAAGCCCAGTGGCTCGGTATGCTGCAATGCCACCACGTAATGAGGGGCACACAGCGACTGCCACTGGGATTTGGCACACTGCTGCGTTCTGCCACGCCACAAACGCACACCAGTGCCCTTTTGCAGAGCAGCGTGCCATGCAGTCAGGGCAAAGAGGCTAAAACTCTTCTGCGAGTCTAGATGTGCAGGTGACAACCAGCATTTCGTTTCTTCCCAGCTAAGGAGCTCCGCTCACACGTGCCAGGTTGCCCAAGAAGCGAGGCAGCAAGTGCACAGACCTGCTTTAAAAACCATCAGCACGTGCATGAACTTGTGCAACAGCGAAGAGAGCCTGCAACTTGGAGCAGGTCGGTCTGTTAATTCATACGAGCGAGAGGCTGCGCAGCACCTCAGGCCGGTCTCACCAGCACCCCGAGAGCTGCCGGTAGAGAAGGGAGCAGAGTGGGCTGCAGCCTACCAGCTGCCCCAGCACCGCCGTGCCCGCAGCAGTGCTCAGCAGCCCCGGGGCTCTCCATGCCAGCCCACGGGCACTGCCTGGCCGCGGCCGTGCCCCGCTCCCCCGCGGGGGCCCCTCATGCTCCGCGCAGGACCCCGAGGGCAGGCTCGGGGCAAGCTGGGGGGCCGGGGGCTGCCGCCGGGAGGCGCCCCCGGCGAGGAGGCTCGGCCCGGCCCGGCGCCCGCCCCGCGGCGGCAGGTCACCGGCTGCGCCGGGGGCAGCGGGGCCGCCGCCGCCGGCCCGAGCGCACCGAGCGAGGCCTCGCCGCCCCCGCGGCTCCGGCAGGGCGCTCCCCGCGGCGGGGCCGCGGCCCTTTGTCCGCCGCCCCCGGGCAGGTGCGGGCGGCGCGGCGCGGCCGGGGACAAAGCGGTGGTGGCGGTGGCGGGTAGCCCCGGGGCTCGCTGCGTCCGTCCATCCGTCCGGGCGCCCCTGGCGGCGGCGGCCCCGGCCCGGCCCGGCCGGCGCCGGCGGCGGGTTTTATGCGCGCGGCGGCCGGCGGGGTGGGAGGAGCCGGGCAGGTTGTGCCCGCCGGGCCCTCCTCCCTCGCTCGCTCCCCGCCCGGCGGAGAGGGGTCGGGGGAGGGGGCAGCATGGCCTGTCCGTCCGGCCCCTTTTGCGGCGCTCATCTGCCCCGGGAGTGCGGCGCGGCTCCTCGCAGGGAGAAGAGCTCCGAATGGAGACCGACGCCAGCCAGCCCGGCCTCGCCTCCCCGGACTCCCCGCACGACCCCTGGTACCGGCGCGGCGGGCGGCGCCGGGCGGCGGCCCCCCCCCGCCCCCCGGCCGCCGCCCCCCCGCCGCCGCCCCCTCCCCCCGGCCCCGGCCGCCCCGGCCCGGGCAGGCGCGGCGGCGGCGGCGGCGGCGGTGCCGCTGCCAACATGGCCGATGCTCGCCCTCCCCTCCCCGCCGGCGGCCCGGCCCGCCGCTACCGCCACCGCCGCGGCGGCGCGGGGCAGCCCCCGGCGCGGCCCCGCTCACGGCTCTCTCCCTTCCTCCCGCAGCAAAATGTTCATCGGGGGACTGAGCTGGCAGACCACGCAAGGTGAGGCCGCGGGGCGCCCGCACCTGCCGGGGCCGGGCCGGGCCGGGGGGGGCTGCGCCGGGCGGGCGGGCGGGCCGGGCGGGCACCCGCGCTGCGCTGCGCTCAGCTGCGCTCTGCTCCGCTCCGCTCGCAGAGGGCTTGCGGGAGTACTTCGGGCAGTTCGGCGAGGTGAAGGAGTGCCTGGTGATGCGGGACCCGCTGACAAAGAGATCCAGGTGAGGAGGCCGCGCCGGCTCCTCCCTTCGCCCCCCGCCCGGGCCTGGCCGCCACTTTAACCAACTTTCTTTCTTCTCTCCGCATCCCCCTCTCCTGCCCGGCCTGCGGGGCTCAGGGGCTTCGGGTTCGTCACCTTCATGGACCAGGCCGGCGTCGACAAGGTTCTGGCCCAATCCAGACATGAGCTGGACTCCAAGACGGTGAGATGACTTCTCTCATCTCCGGGGTGCATTGGCCGGCGGAGCGGCCGCGCTCAGAGCAGCTATCGATTGTGGCGTTTGATTTCCAGTTAGAGGCTGTAAACTATCGATTACTGATAAAGATTGATCGGCCCGTTCTCCACCCCACTTATCAGCTGGTAAAGTAGCTGCTGTCTGAGCTCGGGGTTTGGTATCGATCAGTGACCGAATGTCCGGATATTGATTTGTGAATCCTTGGTTATGGTTTTCATCCTGCCCATTGATTGCGAGGCCCCTTTGAGAAGTGACCGTGGCACTCCGTGAGGTGGGACAACCGAGTACGTTTGAGGCGAGGCTTTGCCCCAGAAACGAAGGCGCGTGTGTCGAGGGAGAAGGGAGATGCTGCCTGGCCCCCGTGCGCGTGCTCGGCCTTTCCGGTGAGCACCGCTCCTTCCCCGGAGGTGCGCATCCCCCCGACACTGCTCGCTCCTTGCAGAATCCAAGGCCCTGTTTTCTTCAGCCGTAGCTGCTGCCTCTGCAGGTCTGCGTTTGCCCCTCGGTAGAGAGCGTTTGTTCCTTGTACCCCGGAGACTCTCTTGTGATTTCCCCAGACGAAGTGTTTGTAACGGTCGTGAGGGTTCAAGACTTTATTGTCTCCCAGCGTGGCTAGTGCCTGCCCATGTGGGCCACCAACCGCCTTTCAAAACATCAGCCGTGGCTCCAGCCCTTGCTGCGCAAGTAAAAGCTGTTCAGAGAGCCCTTGGCTGGGCTCGTGGGCAGATTTTGGTAGCTCCCTGGGTCTGTGGTGTGCGATACCCACGGCTGCATTGCACGTTGGTAGCGCTGGGGAGATGTGTCGGCTGTTTTGGGGGGTGGGGGTGGAGGTCTGAGTGGGAGGTCCTTTCTCTGTAGTTTTAGTGGCTTGCCTCCTCTCGAATTCCTTTTTCTTATTGCTGCCCTGGGGGTGAAGGTGAGGGTAGGGTAGGGGGGAGCGGCGGGGGCTAGGAAGGGGTGACAGGATGAAAGAAGAAGTTCCAGCTCCAAGCGTGGACTAACGAGGAGTCCAAAAGTGTAACTTTAATTCCCGGGCGGTAGCTCAGACATCCTCCTCTTTATCCGAGCAGAATGGAGAGGGCGGGAGAGCGAGACCCCCTTTCTTAAGGTTTACGGCGTGAGTTGCAGTGAGATTTATGTCTGTTCCTGTTTAACTGCATGGATCGCTCCCTTTGATGTGTACAGGTCCTTCCTCCCCATGGGAACTCCTGGTTAAACCTATCCCAGCCTTCCTTGCTGAGGGTGGATTCCCAGGACTCTTAAACCTCATTTCTTCATGAGGGATGTAAAGTGAGTTTTGCTCTGGGGGAGGGTTATGATACAGTGTTTTGTGGAGGGCCCAGGGTTTTCGTTTTTCTCTTTCTTTTTTTTAATAGCCTGTGTAAACACGGTGTCTGATCAGCTAGTCCCGTCATTGAGTCTGTGGACTGGCGCAGACCCCTCGTGAAAAGGCAAGTGGCGGGTGTCTGTAGCAGTAGTAATCCAGAAAGCGTTTTGGGGATAGGAACGAGGTGAAATCCACGGTCTCCGTTCTTCCGTCCGAGCGGCCGCTGCCGCTTGCCTCTCTGCAGCCCGCGGCGTGGGCCGCCAGGGAGGGCAGGGAAGGGGCGGCCGGGGAAGCCGCTGCAGGAGAACACAAGGGCCTCGTGGCGGGGGCGCGCGGGGACTGGCCAGCCATTGCGATTCCCTGCCGCATCCGCTCCGCGCGGCGGGTCGGGGCGGCAAAGGCAGCGGCAGCAGTTTCGCCAGAGCCCTCCCTTTGTTAGGAACTTCCATCCTTTCCCCCCTCCTTTCTGTTTTTTACTTTGCTCTGTTTTAAACTGGGTCAAACGTTACGGGGTATGTTGCCAGGTGAGAGATGGGTGGTGGTGTGCTGCATGGAGCCTCGTGTGCCTGCTTGGCCCAGGGCCTCTGCTGTGAGTCATGGGTTAAATGGCACAAACTCATCTCAGTTCTAATTTAGGCTTTCGTAAAACTTTGCAGGAAAAGGCCTGGTGTCCTGCAAGGGGATAGCCTCCTCCCTCGGCTAGGTGTCTCCTGGTAAACGGTGTCTGCCCAACTTGTTGCTCCATTGTTTTCCAGCTCTTCCTATCCTATCCTAGCGAGTGTTGTTGGCCTGATTCTCTGGGGAAACCTTGTGCTTTTCAGACTTCTCTTTGTTTGTAAGCTAGATAGCGGCAGCCTACAGGGTTATTTATGGAAATGCTTGATATGAGAATTGGCTTTGCAGTCTCAAGGTAAAAGATTTGCCTGACTTAGTAAAGCTGCAGCTGGCCGCTGCCTTGAGCTTCTTCTTTATGTGCTCGGGAAAGAGCAGTCCTGGAGATGCAGGGTTGCTGTATTGTTTCTTTGTTGCTATCGCTGAGTTTTTGTCGGGTTTGTCTTTGGTGGTGGAGGGAGTGATGTGAACCTCCGATGGCAGGGCTGGCTAAGGGAACGGAGCTAGCTGTGGAGGTGCGAAGAATGAGCGAACCTAGTCAAAGCATCACAGATGTGGCTTTTGAGGTCTCGTGGGTCCTTCCCTGCCCTCCCCCCGCTCTCGGATAGCGAGGGCGCTGGTACCAGCCGGGTTCATGTACGAGTTATGTGATCTTTGCCATTACACAGTGCTAGGTGGCCTGAAGAGCGTTACCGAGGAGCCCGAGCCCGGCTGCCGGTACACCTGCGACGTCAGAGGGATTCCTTGTCCCGAAAGCCTAGCAGGGCGAAATGAGAGCGATTCCTGCTCAAGTGACTTCCGCTCGCTGCAGTCCGATACTGGCTTTTTGTTTTTGGATACAATCTGAGCAGTTCTGAACGCTTTTACTCTTAGCAGATTTATATCTAGCTTTGTAAAAAGGATCCATTACGTCAGCGGGTGACCCTGAAACGCAACTCCTCCGCAGCTATTTGTTTTAATACCAGAAATGAGGGAATAAGGTACCGGCACTTTTGCTTTAATTAGAAAGACTCCAACAACCGAGGAGCAGTCCAGCTTTAGTAACTCGAGTCCGGCGCTGAAGCCGCTGCCCTCCGCGTGTTCCCAGGGCTGCCTCGTCGGTCGCTCGGCCGGGCCTCGCTCCACCTGCAACAAAGGCTAGTTGTGCAGAAGAATTTGTGAAATGACTGCCTGCTCCCTCCAGCCAGGAGGACGCGTTATCTCTGCCCAGTTGATCACACTCAGGGTAATGAGAAAATGAGGCCGAGCTTAGCATTGCCGAGTATGAAAGCATCTTCTTGGCAGGAGCTGAATGACACTGGCTGAGAACTAAAAGACAGTAGATTATTGTTTTTGCTTATTATCTGCCATCAGCCTCCTGGTCTCCTGCCGTCCCCTGTCCTCAGTATTCGCTGTGGGTTTCTGCGCTAGCCAGGAAGCTGAAGGGCTCTGTGTGTGTGTGTGTGTGCGTGCGCGCGCACGGGGAGGGAGGGACCGCTCAGATGCCCTGGGGAGGCACCCGGAGGGTATGCTAATCTGCCTCCGCTTGGAGCCTGTGGAGGGAGGTTTATTTTTGAGTTTATTTGTGCTCTTCATTTTTTGCCTCTGTTTACTTACGTACTGGGTTTATTTATGTAGTAGGCTGTGAGTCAGGACGGAGGTGGGGAAGGCAGGGAGGGGAGCTGGTGGAAGGGCCGGCAGAGGCCAAGCTCTGGGTCTGTGTGACAAGTGAAAGGACGCGGGACGGGAGGGCGGCCGGGCTGGAAAGCAGAACAATGGCTGCGAGCGGAGCTGGAGAGATGCCGCTTCCTTTGGGCTGCTCGAGCTGCCGGGCTGATGGGATGACCCTGGGCTGCTCTCCTGGCCGCAGCCTTTCCAAGCATGGGGATGAGCCAAACCTGCCTTTAACGCAGGTCTCCTTAAGCTGATTTGTAGGTCTGGATCATCCCTGATGTGATGTAACTTTACAAGAGTTGCTGTAAAAATAGGCTCTAAAGAATGAAGTGGTGGCTGAGGAGGAGCAGAGGCTTTCGGGGCGTTTGGCTTTCAGCTGCGTTAGTTTTTTTGCAGCTTTTGTGGTGGTGGTGTGAGGCTAATGCAGGCACGCGCTCATCTCTGCTGACCCCAGCAGAACATGCGGCACCTGGATGGGGGTGCCGAGACGAGAGGCGGCCGCTCCGGCGGCCGGCAGGTTTACAGAGAGGCTGAGCAGGCAGCGGCACAATGGAGGGCTCAGCCCGCGGAGGGGAGGCATCGCTTCATTGTGTGCGGCGCAGCGGGCGGGAGGGGAGAGCGCGCTGCCTTCCAGCCACAGCCCGCGCTGGGATGCAACGTTTTGGGCTTTGGTCTCCTCTGTTTAATATGCACCTTCCTGTCTGCTCTTTTATTTCTTTATCCTGTGTTTTGCAGAATTAAGTGTTTGGCTTTTTGTGTGCTGCCTCCTCTCTGTCCTATCATTCACCACGTGAGCTCTGTACTTGTAGGGGGAGAGAGGGGGGAGAGGAAAAGGGCAGAAGAAAGCACTTTTCATATGACGCTGGTGATGCAGGGCACCCAGGGGCAGGCCGAGTGGGAGGGTGCAACTGCGCTGGTTAATCCCAGCATGTGATGGGCTCTCGGTGCAGTCTGGCCACTGCTCAGCTGGAGCCGGACCACTGCATGCTGGGACTTGTAGTCTCGCGGGTTGTGCCTTGCGGGCGGGAGCGCTGTCTGCAGCCTGCGGGTAGATTCTTTGGGTGTCTAGCAAGGTGCCACGTGGGCAGAGAAAGCTGTGCGCATGGAGGAAATCCTGCATTTGTAAACAGCAACAAAAGCATGTTCACCTCTTCTTCCCCACATCTCTTTCAGATTGACCCGAAGGTAGCGTTCCCCCGCCGAGCACAGCCCAAGGTAGGTACTGCGTGCAGCCCTTGCTGCTCCAAAGGGTGGAATTCGTAGTGGTGAGTCTTGTCCCTCTGCCTGAGGTTGCTCAGGACTCGCTTTGAGCGGGAGCTGCTGTGCTGCACCGTCGGCTTCAACACGCGGAGCTGCCGAGTGCTGCTCTCCAGCTTGCAGTGGAGCGCGGGGCCGTTGTGCGGTGCTGGAGGAGCCAACAGGCCTCTCCATTATACTACAGCATGGCAATAGTTAGGACTGGTGAACTAAACTCTGCCTAGGATGAAGCTGGTCCTTAAGTTACAGGCCTACGGAGAGATACAGGGCGGTTTTGTGCTGCACTGTGATCCAAGTGGAAAGAGGGTTGTGTGTGCGCATGCACACATGTGCGTATGAACAAACGTATGGCAGGGAAGGAATTTCATTTTGTTCAGGAATTTGAGGAAAAGGATTTCATTTTGTGAAATGCCCTTGAGTGCTTCCGCACTGGAAAAGGCAGAAGGGGTTTGGAGTTAGACCTTATCTGCGAGAGGCTGTGGCATCAGACTGAGCAGTTGCAGGAACTTGTTCCAAACGTGCAAGCAGAAATTTTTAGCTGAGGCGGCAGTGGCCCAGAGACTGCTTTTAGATTTGGGTCTCCCTTTAACTTTTACGGTCTCAATTCCAAGTGCTGTCACAGGAGAAAGAGCTTGGGAGGAGCAGCGGTGAGAAGTGCAGAGGGAAGAAGAGACTGGTGCAGGGAAGGAAATGAAGGGGGATCAGGCATGGGGAACAATTGGTGAGCAGGTATCCTGAGTAACTGGAGCCAGGAAGCACATGGTAGGAATTGGGTTAATTCCATTAAGCAGTTTGGTGACAGAAGGTGCTTTAGTGTTAGAACGGGCTGCTCTCCAAGCCAGGGAATTGCTGCGGATTAGCCCTATGCTCCTTGGGGTAATTAGGACCATGTGTTCCTCTGAGAGCAGGGGTGTAGCCAGGCAGCGAAGGGGAGGATGCAGCTGGAGAGCCAGTTCAAAGGATGTCAGTGTGCCTCAGCCTGGCAGCAGTGGCCCCTCACGGGGTACCTAGTTTTTTTGTTTGTTTGATTTGTTTTGTTTTTTTCTTGCCCCGGTTGCATGAGTGAGAAGCGGCAGAGGGTTCTTCCCTTTGCCTTTCTCCCAAGGGAAAAAAGATTCAACTGGAGTCTTCTGGGCTCCATTTAAGTGACTAGGGAATGGGTGCAAAATGGGGCTTATTCCATGTAAGACAGGACGCTGTGCCAGTTGGTGAGCTAGGGCGGCGCGGCCCGGGGAGCCTACCTGCGCCGGCAGCCCTCCACGGCGCGGCCCGGGGAGCCTACCTGCGCCGGCAGCCCTCCACGGCGCGGCCCGGGGAGCCTACCTGCGCCGGCAGCCCTCCACGGCCCACCTTTCCACCCTGGAAAGCAGCGCAGACTTCTCTGCGGGAGCCTGCGAGAGGCTGGTGGGGTGCAAAGTGGCAGGGCTGCAGGAAGAGCCAAGGGCGAGAGCCAGCGGGCTGGGAAGGGGACCATAATATCCTGCGTCCCTGGGGGGTTGCGATCGTGCCTAGCGAGGGGAGAGGCTGGCGAAGCACTGTACAAGCCAAGGGGATCATCCCTTCGCTCCCCATCGAGCGAAGGGGATGGGCTGTGCGCCAGCGAGAGCTGAGGTGCCGATGACCTGGTGAGCCTGCATGGGTGGGGTGGGGTGAGGGCTTGGCCGAGAGCGTGCCTCGAGGTCCGGTGTGGGAAACGCCGGCTGGTCACGTTTGGCTGTGGAGCTCCGTGACGGGTGGAAGCTCGGCCGCAGCGAAAGGGCAGATGCTTCCTGGCAGCAGAGAGGGAGTTAGTGGCCTTTTGAGTCTTGTTCTCTGCTCCCTCTCGGTTTATTTGGTGAATTCCTGTCCTTCCCTTTTCCAGATGGTGACCCGAACGAAGAAGATATTTGTGGGTGGTCTGTCAGTGAACACTACTGTGGAGGATGTGAAACAGTATTTCGAGCAGTTTGGGAAGGTAAGTCTCTTGAGTGGTGTTGGATCAAAGCTGTTGCTTCTGGGGCAAAAAGGAGTTTTCTGAACTCTTTTGGAGGCAGGATTAGGAGTCTATGAGTCTTCTCCGTGGGGTTAGGTAAATTGAAGGTCAGCTACAGATGTTGGGTAGCTGTAATTTCTTTGTAGGGGCTACAGCCTGTGATTCCTGCCCTGTGCTGATTTGAAACAGAGAGCTTGTGCTCGTTCTTGGAGTCGATAGGACCTGGGCTAAAGGAAATGCTTCTCCCCCCTCCTTACCCAGAGGCCTCTTACAGCATTTTGGTCCCGCAGATATGCGGTTTGTTCAAATGCTGAGGGAAAATTTGCAGACACTCTTAACAGATCTGCTTCAGCATCAAACTTGTGATTTTGGCCTTGTTTCTCATTCTAAGCCTTGTGATTGATATTTCTGTAATCCTTTATTAAAAATAATCCCTTTGGTCCTGCAACTTCTCCTGCTGAGTCCTGGGCAAGTGGTGATGTTGTTCTTGGATGTTTGAAGGAAATTTGGCATGTAGGCTGTCCCTTGTGTTCGCATGGCTTCTTCTGTGCCAGCTGCGGGTGCAGGGAAGGGTAGGCTTCTGTGATTTGAAGTCATTTGTGCCCTTGGTCCTTGGCAGCCACTTGTGCAAATTGCGTGTTGGGACAGAATTGGAGGATAGAAAGGGGCTCAGTCTTGGCCCTTCAGCTGCCTCAGGAGGCTGCGAGCGCTCTGAGGTGCAACACCAGTAATGTTAGACTGAAGGATCGCAACATTTTTAATGGGATTAGGAATGGAAGGGGATTGTCGTACCCAAATGCTGAATACGGTCACGTCTGGGGCAGGGCACTGTGACTGTTTTGCTGTTGCTCGATGGTGTTGTGTGTGGATTAGCTGTTTGGAGCAGGAAGCGTTGGGTTTGGGAAGGAAGTGTTTGGGTTCTGGCTGTTGGGACCTTCCGGCACAGGCGGAGGTGGCAGAGCAGTTTGCTTGGCAGTAATCTTGCCAGGGTGTTACTGATAGCATCCTGGATCTGGAAGAAGGTACCACAGAAACTGTAATGAGTATGAGGCATGAAGACTTTGGTATTCATTTTCTTATGAAAGATCATGTGAAAGGGCGATGGTTTCTATTACAGTGCGTTAACTGGTGAGAAGAAGGGGAGTTTTTAAATCAGTTTTGCTGTATCCTTGGAACTTTTGGGCAGAAAGTTTGGAATAAGTGTTGTTCAGTACCTTTATTCAGCCTCTGAAGTCAAGTCTATGCATGGCCTGGGTTGCTATAGTGATTGCAAAGTAGGACTTTTTCGTGTTTCCAATCAGCCCTTAGAGAAATAGTAATGTGGAAAGTGGTCAGTGCGTCAGAATTCCCTATGTTTGTTAGTCATTAGTTCTGTGTGATTTTTATTTTCTGTGTTAGAAATAAGCAAACTGTATCATGTCCCTGGCAGCTTTTACATGGTGTTGCTGAAGGGCTTCACTAAAAGCGTTGTTGTCCATGTGGCTGTGTCGTGTGAAGACTGTTAGTTTGACTTGCACGTGCTTCCATGCTGCTGCTGATGCAAGCTTTCGAGAGGAGACCCACATGTCTTGGGCGTAATCCCCTTTTAACCTTAACCGTACCTCTGTTAATTTGAACCAGAAGCGTGTCACATAGCACTCACAGTTTACAAGCATTTACAGTCTGTCGCTCTAGTTTGAGAAGTCCTTTCCAGTTCTTCTGGGGTGTTATGCTGTTATGTTCCTTTTATTTAATGGTCGTGTGTTGAAAGGAGTCATGACGTCAGGAGACTAGCAAGAACTGGTTGTGTCAGATTGTTTTCTCAAACCGGGCAGAAGGGAGAGTTCTGCGTAGCTCAGTGCGATTCATTCTCCAAGAACCAGCATCCTGGACAACATCCGGCATTCAAAATGTGAATGAGGCTAACACAGCTGGCTTCTTGGCTCTGAGGAGTTTCCACGGGGGAGAGGTCAGGGTTGGTCAGATTGGCTCTCCATCTTGGGGCAGCTTTCTGAGTCATCTGGCCATTTCAGCTGAAGAGAGACTCCTCAGAGCTCTAGTGCAAAGCACGTCTCCTAGCTTGCAACCATCTTCCAGGCCAACCCTCAGTTAATTCACTGAAGGCCAGGAGAACTGCTTCCTGAGAAATTCTCTGGTCAGTAGCTCCACAGGGGTGATGTGCGGGATCAGTGGGAAAAGGCATTTCAGAGGCAAGCCTATGTGACAATCAGCTCTGGGGTTCTCAGCTCTGAATGTCCCACTCTGTGGTTTCTAGGGCTAAGAAAAGGCTGTTGCTTACAGTTTCAGATGTGACTCATTCTTATGGAGAACATGAGTTGAGTACACAGACTCGTTTGGAGTTTGTTGTGATACTCTGGGGCCTCTCACTTTTCAGAGGTTCCCTAGCATGCCTTCTTTTGAAGGTACTCCTGGCACCTGACTCTGTGGTCTCCCATCTCCTGAATTTATGGTGCCATTAAGTTGAGAGGTGACGAAGGTTTGGTCACGTTATCTTCGTTTTAGAAAGTTTCTCTGAAGAAAATGCTTTCGTAGTCATTTGGGCCAGTACTTCTTCTGGAATTGGATGGAGACTATCTGGAAAAAAATTGTTAAAGATGCCCTTCTAAAGCATTGTCCTGTAAGGAGATGGCTTTGTCGGTGTCTCCTCTTCTAGAAAGCCATGAGGTCATTCGAAAGGAGCTGGAGAAAAATTACACCTCTAACCTCCTGCCTCTCCAGAAACCACTGCGAACGCTTAAATTTTAGTGTGAGGAGAAAGAGAGGGGTACACAAATCATGCTGTCTTGATTCCTTAAAATCAAGCTGCTGGATTCCTGGGGATGATTTTTAGTTGATCTTTGAGAATCCAATGACAATCTCAATTTGGGTCTCAGCTGTCAGTGAGAGATCATCCGTTGCTTCTGAGGACACAGGAGTACAAACAGCTGAATGGGCTTCAGGTGAAGGTTATCTTCTAGGCAACCCTGAGACTGCAAGCCTAAGCATGTGGTAGGTTTGTCAGCACTTGAGGTCTTCAAATCGGGATTGATGCAGTCAGAAATCCCGAGTCAGATGCAGTCAGAAAGCATGGGCATGCTGTAAGAATTGTTAGAGAAAATCCTATGGCCTCTAATACAGAGGAGGTCACGTTAGATTATCCTAATATTCTCTCTGGTCCAAATCTGTGAACTGCGAATTTGCAAGTCTACTCAGATAGCTAGTGCTGTTGCATCTATGATTGGAAGCAGTGTTCATTAGCAGAAAAAGTGGAAGTTTTTGTTTGTTGGGTAGGGCTTGAAATGAAATGGTTTCCCATTTCAAAAAAACAAAATTCTGAAGTCTGACGTTCCCATTTTGGCACTTCCCCTTATTCTCCCATCTTTGTTTTTGTTTTCTTGTTTTTTTTCTTCCCTTACTGAGTCCAAAACCTTCTCTGAGCTTTTTAAAAAGGAAGTGACAAAGAAAAATGAAAATGCATGCGAAGGAAATCATGAGCATTACTTAGGGGTAAAGGAAGAAAGGGAGAGGCTAGCATCCCCTCTTCTTCCTGTCAAAGCCAAATATTTTGACGTGAAAAGGTGAAACTTCAAAGAGGATCCCAAATACAGTGTGAGAACTTCTCCGTTTCAAAGGAGGACTGCCTTCTTTTCCTTCTTTCAAAACTGTGAATGAAAAATATGGGCTGCCACTTTCGTGAGGACAGAATACAAAGTTGTTTTTGGAGTCCAGTGAGTGAGACTGAGGGGTGCTCTCAAGCTGGCTTCAGTGAGTCAGGTACAGCTACTAGGGCTTTGAATAGAGTGGGATCTTCTAGGAAGCACTTTTGGATCCAAAACTCCAATCTCTGTGATGCAAGCTAATACCATGGGCATGTTTTTTAAAGGAGGTTACCTATTCAACTGTAGGATGGAAGTCCTAGGGAGAATTGCGCTCGCAGTATGTGTAGCCAAATGTCTTGGCTCAGGGTGGACTGTTAGAAATCTTTAAGCTTCACAAGGGAATATTTCAGCAGCCTCTTAGAATCAGGCCACCAGCCTCACTGAAACTTGAGCCAGAAAGAGAGGAGAAATAGCTTCCGCCTACCACCTCAGGCATAGCTAGTCCTCTCTGTAGCTCAACATGTAGGAGGATGCCCCAAAAGATCTCGTATCCCAGCTTCTTCCTTTCCTACTTCAACCTGTAGGAGCAGATTGTTCTATATTATTTTGGGTTGGGGGAGGGGTGACCATCAGAGTAATTTCTTTGGACAATTAGGTTTCAGAGCTTGTGATCAAGACTATTTATTTGAGATCATAACTGAAAAAAACTCAAGCCTCCTTTCTTTTTCAAGGGTTGGTCTGATGAGCTTGTGGGGTAGGGAGAGTCAAATAAATTACAAGATAGGAGGTTCAGAAGAAATAAGGTCTCTTTGCCACAGAGCTTACCCAAGCTGTGAAATGTTTGCCCCAATATGTTGTCATTCAAATTTATGTAGGCTCCAAAGTAATTGGACAAAGTCATGGATGGTCTTTTAAATATCTGGACACCCCTTCTAGTTCAGGAAGTACCTTGAATCAGAAATGGCTGGAAGGTGAGGGAGCCTTCAGGGGTGTATAACAATATCCTTGCCCTGTCCTTAGGTTCTGCCCAAGGTGTCTGCTGTAGGTCAGTATCTTGGGCAAGGTGGACTTCTGCTCTAACTTTGTGCAGCCGGTCTTTTGTCCTTCAGAAGCGTCTTTAGAAAGAGAAGTTGGTCCTTACCAAAACTAGAAATGAAGAGGTTTTTGTCTTTTATTTCCAGAAGAAATAGGGGTCTGGACCAAAGACTGGTGTTTGAACTCACGGTTTTCTCTCCTGTGTGTTTTTTACATTTGATGAAGCAGAAGTACAAGAAATATATTCATGATGACATCTTTGCATGACTCACTAATCAGTTGTGGCTCCTAGAGTGCTTGACAAGTGCTTGAAAACAATTTACATCTCTCCCTGGGCCTGCAGGTGATCTGCGTATTTGGATGAGTCGGTCACAAAAGCACAGCCTCTCACTGAGGCAGATCATGCCCAGGAAGAGACCAGCTCTCTCTAAAAATACCCTGGGAGCAAATGAGAGAGAGAAAAAAACTGCTGAGGTCCAAGTGCAGTTCTGACCTTTAGGTTGCCATCTAATACTTAATCCAAATTCCAGGCTGTTTGCCTAAGACAGGTTCTGAGCTCTCACTCGGGCAATGAATCTAGTACTGTCCAGACCAAGAAAAAAGCATAGTATCCTTGGCTGGATTTGATGACAGTTTGTGTATCTGTCACAAATACATATTCATGTACACCTGTCAGAGAAAC
This sequence comes from Struthio camelus, assembly GCF_040807025.1. NCBI lineage: Eukaryota > Metazoa > Chordata > Aves > Struthioniformes > Struthionidae > Struthio > Struthio camelus. The sequence continues at coordinate 7,867,134 of NC_090958.1, read as the reverse complement.
GGTCTGGTTGACTTGGGTGCATGACATGAGCTTTCCACACTCAGTAATTGGAGAACCTTTAGATAGTGATGGGGAATTTCTGTAAAGAAATACTTGTGCGTGTGCTTATGTTGGGCCTGATTGCCCTCCCTTCAGATTGGGAGAAGGTTAATTAATTAATCTTTAATCTGCCACTCTCTGGAAATTCCAGGGATCAAAGCTACTTGTCAACCTGCTGTGGATTTCCAAACTGGATTTTGGATTTTCTTCCCCAGATCAGAGGGCAACTTATGCAAATTCTCACGTGTAACACGGTTGCAGTGAACAGATGGGGAGGGGAGGCGAAGGGGAATCTGATCACCTCTCTTGTGTCAGTCGGCAGTTTGGCTTGTGGTGACAATGCCCCTGGAACAAAGGGTGCTCTGTGCTCCGCATCTGGTAGGCAGATAGCCAAAAATGCTGCAGCATTAATGGTCATTCAGACCTGCAGTGGTTCATTTGATATTTGCCAGGTGCCCATGGAGCAGTGTGAGAGCAGGCAGGAACACCTGGGCAGGCTGGCCCTCTCACCTGTGCCCAGGAACGGGCTCCTTCCCTTGGTTTGGTCTCATTTGCAGAGTTTTGAGAAAGACTGTGCGGAACGGAGGGAGCAGGGTGCCACGCGGGCGCAGCACGCCTGCTCCGCGGAGCCAGCCTCTGCATCGGGGTTTTCTCCTCTCCGAATCGGTGTGTCGAGCGGCCAGGAGAACCTCTCAGGGTTGCTAATCCCCTCTCGGCAGGATGGCTGAGTGGTTTCTGGATCATTTGGTTTATATTTCTCATGCGGAAGCTGCCTCAGCAGCTACTACTCCTCTGGCTATTCCCCCCCCCCCCAAACGTGTGGTCCTAGTTCCTTCTAGGACCAGCTGAGCCATGATTAGTTGCTGTTCAGGTGGAAGACGCCCATCTCTGCATTCAGAGCATTTGCTCGAATGTTTACAGCTTTCTTCAAGAACTGTGCATGTGGAAGTGCATCAAACACTTCTCCTCAAACTTGTGTTGGATCTTTTCTTTTTTGGAATTTGAATGAGCCTGTCATTGGCTTCCTTTTTTGCAGAGACCTATGACCGTACCAGGAAGACTGAAAGAGCTGTTGATATTAGAGTTAGGACTAAGTCATTGGAAAAAATCAGGCCTTTCGGCCGGGCCCCGGGCGGCTCAGGCCGCGTTCCGGTTTGGTACGAAACGTCTCGTAGCTGAATATTTCGGCTAGGCTGAGGGCTGCTTTGGCGGAGAGGCTCTCTGGGAAACCCGCGGGCCGTCGCTTCTTGCCGTCACCGCCGGGCCGCCCCCGTGGAGGCCAGGCGCCTTCGTCCACCTCTGGGCAAGGCGCTGCCCTCCCGCAGCCGGCCTCGGCCGCGGCCAACCCTTGAAGGGTTACAAGCGGTCCCAGCTCCCCCAACGGGTTGCCTTCCCCGAGCCGAAGCCCGTCTCCTCCTCCTCCCGCTTCGCTTGGGTCTCCGAGGCCGGAGGAGGCCTCTGCAGAGGGGCAGGGTTGGGAGGAGGCCGTGCTGCGCGGCTCGGGGTGCGGGTCGGCCCCTCGGAAAAGTCACTGGCGGGGGCGGCGGGGAGCGCGACCGACCTTCCCCTTCGCTCCCTCGGCGTTGCTGCCGGGGGGCTAAACGCGGAGGGAGCCGCGGCTGACAGCGGCGGGGGGAAACGCGCAAAGCGCCAAGTGCTGACCCCGCAGGCCGGAGCGGGGCAGCCCGGCGCGGTAAGCTGAATAGGTGCCGGGGAGAGAGCCGAGCCCACGAGGCGAAGCAGCTTTCTCGTAAAGCGCTCCGCTGCTTTGAGCGTGTTTAAAGAATGGAAACAAATATTTATTGAAGGAGGGGGAGAGCCGGAGGAAGACAACTCACCCGGCAAAGGCCTTTGTTAGCGTGCAGTTGGGAGGGCGAGATTGTTTCCACGCCCTCTTAAAAATGAACCTGCGGGGCGTTTCCGGAGCTGTAAGGGCCGTTCCCCGCCCGCACCGGTCGGCAGGTTGGGCGGGGCCGCGGGGCGGGGCGGGGCCGCGCGCGGGCGGGCGCTGGAAGGCGGGTTGGTGCGCGCGCGGCGGCGCGCTTCGCGCCCCCCCCCCCCCCCCCCCCCCCCCCCCGCGGCGGGGGGCCGGGCCCAGCGGGGCGGCTTTGTGCGCGCCGGGCGCGGCGGTAGCGCGCGGCTAATCCCGGCCGGCAGCTGCCATTGGCGGCCGCGTTGCCCTGGCGACGGGCCCCGCGCGGCCCCGGCCGCCGCCGTCTTTGTTGGGGCCCGGCCCGGCCCGGCGGGGGTCGGGGCGCCGCCGCGACGGGCTGCGGCTCCCCGGCGGCCCCGCGCCGCTGCTCCCTCGCCTTCCCCGCCGGTACCGGGCGCCGTGGTGTCCCGGTCGGCCGGCTGCTGCGGGCAGAGGGGCGCGGCTCCCGGCCTGGGGCTGGCTGCGCGGGTCGGGGAGCGCTGCGGCCAGGCCGGTCCTCCGCCCTCGCTGCGCCGGGGACCGGCTTCGGGGCGAGCCCGGTCGGTGCGGGATCGCTGGACGGGACGGGGGGAACGCAGCGCGCCCCAGCCCGCCCCGCCGGCCCGGTACGGGCCTGCCGGCAGCGCCTGCCGGGCCTCGTCTTGAGCGCAGGAGCCGAGCGGGCTGCGCTCCTCTCGCCTGCTGCCTTGGGAAGAGGGCAGAAGAGGTGCTTGCGCGCAGCTTTTATTGGCAGTAAAACGCAGCAGTTGTGGCTGTACGCAGAGTTTTGGCCCCGGAGTCGAGCGGGGTGAGATTGTTTTACAAAAATACGTACATATAAAACTTAGATTTTCAGGAAGGGTGATGAGATGACAGAGCTCTGAGGCGCTTCTGTGAGGCTCGTGGTAGGAGGCAGCTTTCACGTCGTATGCGAGTGTTACTGTAAATAGGTTTTCCCAAGACAAGGGTACGTTTTAGGCTACTGAGCAGACACCTGATTTCAAAGCACGGGCAGAGACTTACAGAGGATCAGCGTGAGGCAGGTCGCAGCTCTCTCGGCACGCGAGGCGTGGTTTGGGACGAGGCTGCTGCGCTTCTCCCGACTGCGAGCGCTCGGACGCAGCGCCGGAGCGAGCAGCCGGGCCTGGGCCGTTGCTCGGCCGTGGGTTTGCGCTCGGACGCGCCCTGGGCTCTGCAAGGAAGAGGTTGCTGCGAGGGGAGAGGATGGAGCAAGTCAGCAGCCGGGCCGCGCTCCCGCCCTGCTGCGGTCTGCTTCTCCATCTCTCACCTTGACGGGTTGGTGAGGCCCCAACTGCCTGAGCTGACGTCGTCAGCAGCGGCGCCGCCTTCGAGCGCTGTTGGCACCCGTGTCCCCCGCGTGTGCTGGAGAGGACAGTTACGTGCCTGGCCCTGCTGTGAACCAAATAGGGGAACGGGTCCAGCTTAAAAACGAATGAAAGCAAACAATAAAACGCCTTGAAACGTTTTTAAGGCAGGTCAGGTTCCCCCAGCAGGTCAGAGCGGGGCTGGCGTAGGGCAGGCGTGAGCGGCGAGGGGGAGCGGCGCCGTGACGAGCTGCCGCTGGCCCCCCTGGCTCCCGGACCTGCGGGCCGAGGGCGGCAGGCCGAGGAACTGCTTCGGATCCGCGTAAGGCGTTGGGTCCCCTTTGGCTCAGGGCGGCTTGCTGGCGAGGTTTGCAGGTCCCTGTTGACTCAGCAAAGGGGATGCCGGGCAGGACGGGCGCAGTGCGAGGAGGGGGGAGCCGGGTGGCCTGTTGTCACCTCACTCCTGTGGTGCGGACATGTTGCAAAAACCCAAGGGCATCAAGGACGACATCTCCTTGCTCACCACGGCACTGGAAATGTTAGCAACGGCTCCGGCTGTCCTCGTGGCGCTGAGTCGGAGCCGGGTGCCCCTTTTGGCTAACAGCCCTGTCCCCTCCCGGACGAGGGCCGGTTGCACAGCGCGAGGGCCGCGCTGTGGCTCCAAGCCTGTGCTGGGCTGCGGGGAGCGCTCTGCCCCGCCGAAGGGCCCTGGGCGCTTCTGGAGTAGGCAGAAACGCAGCTCCTTCCCGGGGAGGAGGCCAGGGGAGAAAATCCCCCCGTGGAGCCGGGGGAGCCGCGGCGCAGGGGGTCACGGCTCGGGAAATGGCT